>NC_091123.1:26498817-26861317 GCF_040183065.1 Periplaneta americana | reverse complement strand
CACTTATTCACTATTTACATTTGGTCACTCGATTGGTTTAGATTACTACGCTTTGTTACGCATTTGTTCATCAATGTTACTTGTAGAATTTTCACACTTTGCGAAGTCGACGTTCGATGGTTTTCCACGTACTTCTGCTTCTTGCTATGCTGGACCATTGTGGACCTGCTTGTGCTGCATAGAAGTCTGCCCATCTCCGTCTTGGCCTGCCGCTGTGTCGTTTGACTAAGTGCGTGTCCCACATGGCGGTCTTCTGTTGTCTTGCATCCTGGGAGACTGATGTAAATTACGGCACGCAAGAGAACGCGGTCTCTGACAGAGCTTGAGGTTCGTCGATCATTTCTCGCCCAGTTTAATTTCGAAGCTAATAATCTTTGTTGTTGAAAGCGTCGTTAAAATAAATTACTATCATAAAATTAAGAACAACTTTGCTTTCCGTATATTTGGGCGAAGAATTTTGAATTGTTGCAATTTATATACCAAAACATATTAAAAAAAAACACCTAAATAAGGGTTCGAATAGGTCGGCCTACTAATCAATTCATAAAGAATAATCATTAAAACCAACTGTGTGACAATTTGAAAGGAAAAAGAAAACATTAAGATAAATGATACAAAAACACAGGAAATCATTTACAATAAGTTTGTTGGGTACAAATGATTACTAATTATAGCTAAGGATGATTTTAACACATGAGATCCTACTGTGCTCCAACCACGAGAAAGTCTCCGCCGGATGAGACGAAGGGGGGGTAATGCTGTGAATGAATGTTGATGTCATAAGGTCACACACGTGGGTACTCTTACCTCTATTGGCTAGCTCTCACAGCACAAACCATAACATTGATAGAGACATATTGATACTACCCTAGTTACAAAATTAGATCACAGTTAATCTCCTGGTCTTTTAATCTCTTCATACAGGAAATAACATATGCACTAGAGCGCATGGTTCTTAAACTGGCGTTATAACGGCAATATTATTTATCTACTTCGTTCCAATAGATGAGGCAATAGTAAGCACATTCCTTTCACGGTTGATCTCCTGGTTGGAGAACAGTGTGGCATCAATCGTTGCATCAGAAATTTTAAATTGTTTAAGTTGATTTAAAGTTTCTCGTGGGATCGTGCCAAGGGCACCGAACATGAGCCCAAAAACTGTCCAATATGTGATGTGGTATTGTGCTCCAAGATGCTGACAACAAGACTCATATATGACTTGTTTTTCACGACACACCTCTTGTGGCTGTTGCTCATGCATCTCGAAACGGATTGTGGGATCAAGAATGACACCCTTATCCTTCTGCCCATCAATTATGATATCAGCACGTCTAGTAGACAGTGGCGTAGCGTCAATGTAAGCTAAAAAGCTCAACTTCCCCAGCTAATAATAATTTCATAATAAACCTGCAGTGTATGGAAAAAATTATTTATTAATTTTAATAGAATTTATATTTACGCGTTAAATATTGTGATGCGGCAGCTCAGGATGATTTGTGATGCGGCAGTAAACAAGAAGCCTGCACTCACTAGCTTCCAAGCAGACACTCTTTCTTCTGTGTAACCCATCCCGCAGATTTTCCATCCCTTTCTAACTAAACTATCCTGGTCGCAAGGCTAGCAAGAAGCTAGCTTTGACAATGAAAATAAGTAGTTTCCGAGTTATCCTTTTCGTCAGTTGTGTTCAGTTGAAGTGTTAGTGTGCATTGTGGCTGATATAATAAATAATGAGTGAAATAACAATTCCTGACACCAATTTACGTGAATTTTTTAGGACAATTCTATTATCAAGACTGACTTACGAACAAAAGTGTGATCTAAGAAACAAATGACCGACTCCCTTGCTGTCAATGAAGGACACAACCAAAAGACAGACGCATACTTATGTACTGTATCTATTGACCGTTCCTCTATGACAGGGAGTGAGCTAATGTTATACGTATACGTGTCTATTTGTTAGAGATATGTGTAAACCGTGAGATCATATTTTACTACGTACCATTTGAGGTCATGCCTCATTGGTGTTACTTACGAGGTTCCAACCAATCTTCGACTGCTGACTTGACATTGACTACTATTTATTTTAAGACTATATTTTTGTAATACGTTTTCTCAAATTGCATGAAAGACAACTTGAATTAGCTTCCCCTGCTCAAAATTTCATGCTACGCCACTGCTAGTAGAGCCATCAGAAGAGACGCAACCAATCTCCTCATAAACCTCACAGGAAGCATTCTGACGGATCGAAGATGTGATGGGAGAACGAACCGTATTATGTCTGTTGATTCGGAGCAAACTTTTGAAAACATATTACACAAGACTCTGGATGGAGTTTTGCAGAAAGGAATAAATAAATAAATACTGTAGATAAATATATGCATGCAACTGGGCCAATCGTGAATTAGTTCCATAACCGTGATTTTCAAAATGTTAATGATGTTCTCAGTGGAAGTGCTAAGTACTACATGGCTTATTTCTTTTGTGCTGAATTGACAACCATTTGTGGTTGAAAAAACAAACAAACACACAAATGAGTCATAATTAGGACACTAGTTCCTCCCAGATCATTGTTTTAACAGTTTCCTATCAAAAAAAATGTTATGTTTTATTTAACGACGCTCGCAACTGCAGAGGTTATATCAGCGTCGCCGGATGTGCCGGAATTTTGTCCCACAGGAGTTCTTTTACATGCCAGTAAATCTACTGACATGAGCCTGTCACATTTAAGCACACTTAAATGCCATCGACCTGGCCCGGGATCGAACCCGCAACCTTGGGCATAGAAGGCCAGCGCTATACCAACTTGCCAACCAGGTCGACGTTTCCTATCAATGGTTTATTTCTATTAATAAACGAAAAGGTGGAGTTCAAAGTTGCCGCAAATAGAGTAATAATTTCTAACATTAAATATATCTATAAAAGAAAGAACATTATAAATTAAGGATGCGTTAAGTACGTGCCTCGAGGAGATAGAAGAATGTGAATTTAACATGTAGACCTACAATTCAGATGAAAAGGGCTACGAATTCAAATATGAATTATGTATACAGTACTTTCAAACAAAATAAATTAGTGTAAGAAACAAAATAAAGCCAGAGTTGTAATGTCTATTAAAAAAATCACCCTCTCTAAAAATCAACCAACGGAAGTTGAATAAAACGTAGGTCTACATAATATTATGTACAAGACCGGACTAAGACAAGGGTGCTGTACATCACCCACTTTATTTAATTTATACCTAGACAACGCAATCCGAGAACGGAAACAGCGGCTAAACATTTTAAATATATCCTCCGATTATAATAGGAAGAATTTTATAATGACACTCCTATATGCAGATGACCAAGTAATAATTTCTGACAATGAAGACACACTACAAAGAGCATTATTTGAACTCCATAAAATAATTCTTAATTACAATTTTGATATATCAAAAAATAAAACCAAATCTATGGCATTTCAAGGAACTCATCCGCTAAGATGTAAACTTGTATTATACAATAATATAATTGAACAAGTAAATACATTTAAATTTTTAGGATCATCAATATCATATATTAAAGAGGTAGATATTGGAAATAAAGTTGAAATGTTTTCAAAAATATGCGGAACAATTAAAAGAACTTTAAA
Organism: Periplaneta americana; assembly: GCF_040183065.1. Taxonomy (NCBI): domain Eukaryota; kingdom Metazoa; phylum Arthropoda; class Insecta; order Blattodea; family Blattidae; genus Periplaneta; species Periplaneta americana. The sequence goes on along the minus strand of NC_091123.1, from coordinate 26,857,687 downwards.
AAATAAAGTAAGAAAAGATACGATGATAAAATTTTATAAAACTATAGTAGTTCCTGCAGCTCTATATAGTAGTAAAACTTGGACAATGACAAGTAGAGATAAAAGTAGACTACAGAAATGAGGTTTTTAAGATCAGTTCTGGGAGTCACTAAAAGGGACAGAATCAGAAATGAAGACATAAGAAATCAATTACAGATTTTTTAGCCTAAATGAAGGAATAGACCATCATAGACAAAAATGGCTAGATCACGTAGACAGAATGGATGAGAGAAGATACCCAAAGAAAATATTAAATTATATACCAGAAGGGAAACGAAACATAGGAAGACCAAAAAAACGATGGAAAGACCAATGAACTAATAATTTGGAGCGCGCAACAAGCCTTTGTAGGGCTTAATGCATGAAGAAGAAGAAGAAGAAGAAGAAGAAGAATAATTCGCTGTATGGCTCTTTCCTCAACTTTTAGAAAACAATCAGTCATGTACAAGTTCTCTGGTTTCCATGTGGCTACCATGATGCAACATCACTGCTTATAACAAAAGAGAAAATGGACAAGCCCAGTTCGAAGAGGAGATACATTTACACTAACTGGCGGAAATTGAATCCGAGTCTACTAGATTTGCAGCTAGAAACGCTACCATTGAATTATAGTGAACAGTATTGGTTGTTTTATTGTAGTTGTCAGTAGTATTATTCAGCATTTAGTTTTTAAAGTGTTATTTATTTAAAAAGCTGAATTAGTTTTATCAATAACAATTATGATTTAAAGATTGTAGAAATCATCTTTGTAATACTCTTCAATGTAATTACATTAATTTTGGCACAGCTCGCTGAAGGTCTGGAAGACATACGTACATATGAAATTTGCTCATAATGGCTTCTTGACATCATGTTTGGCAACATGGAAAACTTAAGAAATTATCTTTGGTACAAACTGTTTAAGTGCGAAACATCACGAGAATTATTTTGGAAAAAATGACTTACCTGCTGGACTTCGCCCTGCATATGCAGCAGCCTGTGGAAGACCGATACACTTTTGGCTTGTGAAAGCTGAACATCTTCACTACACTTCTGTCGCCTCGGTTAACACCTACAACCAAACAAAGAAATATTTCACACGACTGACACTTCACTATCGTCCATCTTCAGGTGACACTTGTCAGACACCACATGTCCAGAAACAAAACGCTCGAACACGGCAATCAACTACTGCTTAAAAGTTACGACAACCGGCAATATCAGCGTCTTTGTTGATACAGTCGACATATACGCGACATCTTGCAGGATTGCCATGCCGCACCGGCGGCGGATTCATTGACCCTCACGAGTCAACAGCACCATGGCCAACAGTCCGAACGGCCTTGAGAACATGGCAACGAACTCGATCGAGACGCCGTGGGTCTGGCAACGCCGCGAATGTTGCAGGACTGGCGGGGGAGGACCGCCCAGAACATGCGCAGAAGCGCAGCCTCCCGACTCGTGGGACTCCGCACGTACGCGAGCGACAGACGCGGCAGCGGGAGGAATCGATGGATTTGAAAAAGCCAACCACCCTTCGCACTTCGCAGTCTGGGATGGGAGCACTCTGCCAACATCTGTGCGACTGCACGAAGAAGTGTGGAAGAAGTTGTGCATTCAAAAATATGTTCGTAGCGTTAAGCATGGATTCGTGTACTTTTCTTCTTACCAGTTTTAATATAAAGCATGATTAAAATGAACAGTGCACTCTGTAATTAAAACCGCACGTTTTATAATTTACGTAAAGTTACTTACCGGAAATTTTGTATTACACAATTGTGTCTGAAATTTATGTTTGAAAGAGTGCTAAAATTTGCCTTACAGGAGAGTTTCTTTAAAATACACAATTTCTATCTCAAAAGGCTACATTTTAATTGGTGTTTATTTGTGCAGATCGTTTTGTGTTCTAAAGCTTTCGGCTGAAAAAAATTCTCAGCAAGTGTATAACTTAAAATTAAGCAATTATTTGTCAGAACTTAACGCTAGGTTTCCTACCACCTGGACATCATTACGAAAATTATTGCTTTAATAATGTACCATCATCATAATCATTGAGCCCCTGGCGTAAATCAGTCGGCTGAGGACTTGCCTGCCAATCCGGAGTTGCGCTAGGGTGTGGGTTCGATTCCCTCTTGGGGTGAATACTTAGTTGGTTTTTCCCCAACCGTAAGGCGAATGTCAAGTAATCTATGGCGAATACTCTGCCTTATCTCGCCAAATACCACTAGCTACCATCAATCCCATCAACGCTGAACAATCTAGTAGCTGATACAGCGTCGTTAAATAACAAAGTTTAAAAAATCATTGACTATGTTGGTCTTTTCGGTATGAAAAGTTTCAGCTATCCTACAGTGAGCATCTCTAGTACTATAAATCAGAGAATAAAAGACTAGTGTTTTCGTAAAAGATGAGTATTTTCCCTGGGCCAAAAATACAATACAAATTTAAGTAAAAATTAATATTTTGCAGTGAACTACGATAAAACGGTTTTAAATATACATTACCGTGATTCACTATAGCTGTTCCAATGTGTTTTTCTCTGAACAAACTATCGTCTTAAAATCATAAATTATTATTCTCCATATTTACAATACGTGTACTACGGTTAAAATTTAATAAATTGAATTAAGGTAATTCTACAGAAGAATTAAATCAAAGGAGATACCATTTGTTCTTTAACAATTATTGCGTACTACGAACAGTATAGACTAGACCTGTCTAGGTACAGAGAATTAAAGTTGCCTCGTTTAATTATTAGGCAGCGGCATTCCTTTTAAGATTTGTAGGTCTTTATTGCATGCACCGATAATAAAATGAAAATGCGACGTTGTCACGTCTTGTTTGTTGCTGCTATATATTAATATAACATGGATATGGGCTAGGCTTAATTGCTCAAAGCATGAGTTAATTTGAAGATTATTTATTTTAAATTAATTATTTAAAGAACTGTAATATAATTAATTTTCACTGTGAACTAGAACAAGACACACTGCTAAAATTTGCAACTCTGGTTTATACACTCCGCGTGGAGTTATTGGAGCGGCCTTCAAAAGACTTGACAATGGACAGCGCGACATAATTAAAATTATTGAAACTACAAAGCTTCCGTCCTCTTTGACACCGCTAGCCTACCAATTGAACGTGGCTACTTTTTTTTTTTTACTAAGCATGCGGTTTTACTTCCCGGCACACGACACTTCTGACAAGCGAACGGATTACCATTTAAATGCAAAATATGACTGTTACTTATATCGAAATACGATCTCTTTCGACAATTAACTATTTCCATTGGCACTAAAAATGTTTTCTTGTTTGTGCGGTCCAGGTCCCCAAACATCCACTGTCCAGAAACGGTACTTACATGTCTCATCAGCGCGTGCCATTAAGGGGGTTGATACATACATTCATTACTACATACAAAGGTTAATAGTTCTAGGTTATTCTGTGGAAAGTACTGGGTGCCCGAAAGTAAAACCACGTGCTTAGTTTAGTACTCTGTCTATTCATAGTACGCAATTGTTAAAGGAAAAATGGTGCCTCCTTTGGTCTAGTTGTTCTGCAGAAATACCAAAATTCCAAATTATTGTAGCTTCGCAGAATATAATTAAATCACAAAGTGATCAATTTCATTCTCCTATTATACTGCTCTCTCCACCTCTTCATTGGGCGTACTGGAGTCGTTCTCCTGCCAATTTAATGTTAAACTTTTGTTTCAATTATCAGGCATTCTATTCTATCTGTACAGTCATAATTTCTTCTTTCTACAGTATGTCTTGTTTCTATGTTAATTCCAATTAATTCATATTGTGGGACTATAAATAATTTGTTTCACCCTAGCTCCCGGTACTGTAAAATTATTCCCAGTAAAATTTCTGACATTTCATATATACAGGTCTGGAACGAAGAAAAGTATTAAATAATATAAACTTGAGTTTATAAAAATGTATAAAGGCAAAATGGCGGTATTTCAAAAATTAATTTTCTGCGACACACTTCCACCATACGCATCGTAAATAAAGTAGTGGAAACACTGCCGGGAATGAGTCATGCGCATTCTCATGTGATACGAGACAACTGCTGATCGTGGTTGAAGATATTTTCAATATATTGAATGATAAAATCGGTTGCTATGACAACAGAAGTTATTGTGCGTGGTTAAAATTATAGAGTACTATCTTTAACTACTCTAAAGGATGTTTACTAAACTTGAGCAGCGATCATGGATAAAAATCGGGGTAGCCCGTGGTAAAAATACACGCCAATGACATCGAGGTTACTTGAAGCTCGTTATAACGATGCACTACCGTATCGGACGGTTGCAAGATGGGTCTCTGCATTTCGTACAGGTCGGAATGAGACTGCACATGTGGTTCGCATAGGTCACCCGTCCATTTGTGACGAACAAGTGGAGTTAGTACGAGGTCTTCCTATTTTAAGACTTTTTTCTTAATGCTATAATAACTTCTTCTTACGAGTTTCCTTGAGCAATACATTGGCGAGTTTGAACTACACAGCAACCCCATCCGGAAGCGCTAACTAGCGGTGTATACGCTCGACACATCCACCCTCTCGTGCATGCTAATAAATCCAACTTTCGATATCTCCTTCAAAGTTTTTTTTTTTTTTTTTTTCCCACAAGAGGGGCAGTGTGAAAGAAACGAGATACATTGCCTATTGCCTACGAAATCTCATACGATGATGTTCATAATTTGGTTAAGAAATGAATAATTATAAAATATTTTTTAACATTTAAGGATAATATCTTTTAGATGTATCACATTTTTCTCCCTTCATGCATTTAATACTGTTTCAGAAATAAAGAACAAACAAGAACAGAAACAAAAAAATTCTGTCCCTAGGCTGGGAAATGAAAACTTCGCTTTCTGTCGGCAGTTGAACCCAGGTCCAATGGATTTGTAACCGAAAACGCTGCCACTTGATCCACAGCGGAAATGACATACGATGTAAGGAATGGTTGTAGTTAATACATTTAGCCCGAAGCTCGCTGCAATAAACCGCATCGCCCTTCGTTCCAAGAGGCTGAACGCGAGATCGATCAAACGCACGGACTCGGGAATCGAACGTTCCAGAATACGGCTACGCACGGACAGGAAATCCCACCTACTTGGGTAATTCTGCCGAATATCGGGACTGAGAAGCTTTAGTCAATGTCGCATTTAAACTCTGTACAAGAAAATAAAGGTCAGAGGTTAACGCAAATATATGGCTTTGGCAAATGACAAACTTGTCTGTACATATGAAGGTGAACTTTCCCCCCAGCACGGTGGTCAGTAAGGCATGACGTGAATCAGAACTAATAATAAGGGAGCGAGTATACAATCATTGGCGACGCTTTTCATACAAGAGAGACGGATTCGCGCCCCGGCAGATGAGCAACGAGAGTGAGGCTATGCATTTCAGTCAATTGCCACCAAATCTTTGGCAGCTTCTCTGAATTTTTAAACCTTACGGGTGCTATTCATAGACATTTCGCTAGCCCGCGTTACAAGCGTGCTAAACTAGTCCCGACTATCGACTAGTTACTTGTACATAATTCATATCATATCGCTAAAACTGGTTTATGAATACGAAAAACGTTTATGCGAGATCGTGCGTATTTGCTTGTTTTCCGCACAGAACCAATACGCGGTAAGTGTGAAATACCACATTCAGTATTCCCAACGTAACACACATAACAATTTCCCTATTCTTACCGCTTAAGCGCGACATTCATTTTACTGCTTTAGGCTTTTAACATATTTTTAGAGACGTTTAACATAGTAATAATTATAAATTGGAAACTTACCACTGCAATTTCGCCTAAATTGCAATGTTAATTATTGTTTTTAAATATTTGCAAACATTAAGTAAAGTCTACTACTCCACGAAACTTATTGCATTCCTGATACAAGTAACATTAAGGAAGCCGTGAAAAAATCAACAAGATTCCAGATGCCGATGTTATTACTGCAATATGTTATATAAATAATATTGTTAAAATATTAAAATGAAAAATAAATCATTACATAACCTTACAGTTTGTTTTAAGTTCGCATTTATAGACTGGGGGAAAAAAAATACAGACGTATATCACGGCCTGCTGGAGTATAGTAAACATAGAAAACATTTTATAGCAACAACGTTGAAGAAAGATATTTTGGTTTCCGAAGTTGGCGTCATTAAACAGAAACCAACATGGAGATTTCATTGCAACTAATTAGAAATTCGTCTTTCAGGTATGTAATAAACGATCTTCGCACAAAATAATGTACGATACACGAGCGGTATGTTTGTTTTCATGTTCTCGGAAATTAAAAAAGCTCAACTACGTTTCGCTTTTTCAATCTTTTCCTCGACCATGAAAACGTCAACATACCGCTCTTGTAACGTATATTACTATAGTTCACTTATCATCCACCGGAAGCCCGCGCTAAGAATGTCTATGAATACGGCCCTACTCGTTTAATTATCAGAATTAAGATTTGAACCATTTTTTATAATGTCTATTGTGGCAAACGTCAGATGATTTGTTTTTGCATTTCTTGTCTACTTCAATTCTTAAATACATTTTTTTTTGCTATTTTCCGTTATTCTACGTCATTCCACACATTTATTTTATTTATTTATTTAGTTTACCCAACTACAATAAGGGTAAACTACTTACAAATAACAAAAAGGTAGCAATTAAAAAAAACTTATACAAATTAAACTAAACTAAATTGCATATAGATTGGGCTTTTTGTACTATGGCAGATATACAGTAAATGTACTTCTAGAACTAAAAATATCACAATTGTTAAAATACTTATTATAATAGTAACAACTTCTATATTATATGGTATTGTTTGTACTGTAATTTGTCCGGGGACACCTTAAAAGAAAATGTTTTATTAATTCTATTACTATAATTAGGAACTTCAAATTCGACTAGAGTCATTAACTGATTACAATTACATTCATTTATAATAATTGAATGAAGGAAGATGACGTTGTAAATAACCCTATGTAATTTTAAAGTATTATAATTGTACACTTTCATAAGCATAGTATATGGAACATAATTTTCATGTAGTGGATATTTGCCATTTTGTCTATAACAAAGTAACCTAAGAAATTTTTTTTGTATATTTTCAATTAATGTATTATACTTAATAGTAGTGGGAGACCAAACAACTTATGCATATTCTAATTTAGATCTAACGAAACTTGATTATAAACATGTTAATGCCTTGACGTTTTTAAAACCTATTGTATTTCTAATAATAAAACCTAAAGACTTATATGCTGATGCTGCTCTAACACAATTTATTATTTCACATTTTAGTTGGCAATTTTTAGTTGGCACATTTTAGTCATTATTTCAATAGATTTACTTCCTCCGTACACAAAATGTAGAGAAAGAATTGCGACATTGCAAAATATTAATTAAAGATTTTCAAGCAAATGCTCCTTTTATCCCTGAAAACGAACATGTGGTTTTGGTTATGCCATATGCATATTACGATGTTTTCTTCTGAACTATTAGACGGATTTTTATGTTCAGTATCTGGACTACTTTAACAAAATGCAAATGTGTCTTCATTTGAAGGATTTTGTCCAAATGAAAGCTAGAAATTTTCTTGACGATTTTTATATCATGTAGAATAAACCGAAAAATGAAAAAGTATAATTCGTACCAAATGAAAAATTATTTACGAATAATTAATTATTTAAATACAATTATTTCTGCTTCGTTCCGATTTCATTCTAAAGATTTTATTCCCTCTGATGTTTAACACAACACGGGTAGCATGAGTCCTTTTAAAAGAATTAGCGGTAACTTTTGAACACCTCGTGAATTTCCACAGAAGCAATTGGTGCTGCAGAGATGTGCTAGATTTTTGCTATAAACCTACTACATAAATTAACAAAATTAAAGGGGATTAATCGAATCCTTGTAATTGCGTGAAACGTTTATGCTGTTCGTAATTGTTATTGTGAGCATGGTTGGGACTTAAAGTTGTTTGAAATTTGAAATAAAATTGTTATATGATTTTCATTTCTGTCTTCACACTCCTCGCATTTAAATTTAACAAGGCGGAGCCTTCTCGACATTCTCGGTAATTACATACTTCATTGTTTCCTCATTCCATGAGGCCTAGTTTCGACACAACACAATTAATAGTCGAAACGATTCACACATCAATATGAAGCCAATGCGTTGTTTGAAATTGTAACAATATGTCATTACTCATTACAGAGAATTGGATTAATCTGGAAATTAATAATACAGAAGTACTTTAAAATAAGATTATGTGAAATTAACAATTTCTGTCTTATTTTCTCCGCATTAAGGACAGGTTTTTCCGAAACACTCGGACACTCACTACCGACCAAGAGGGCTACATAATAGTATTTATAGCACTTTTGCTAACGACCGTCTTCCCATTTCAACAGTGAGTCAGCTCGTCATTATCTTTACGATAAAACAGCTAAAGCATTTGCATTTGTGAATTTTATTTAACTTCTAGATAAGCAAATGAAATTATTTACATAACCAAAAATCGCTATACTTCAGAATACCGCGTAAGTATTCATGTACAAAGACTGTGCAAATTAAAAAAAACATGCTTTTTATTGATAGTACAAGGGTAGATAAATAAATAAGTAGGATAAAAAAGATACGTATCTGGGACCAAAAATAAAAAATTCAATAAAACAATAAGGACTTGTACTTGCGCGGTATTCTGAAGTCGTTCCCCAAGAATTTACAAAGAAAAGTGAATAAGACATAAGGAGTTGTATACCTAATGACCATTGTAAATGACAGAGATTAGTCTATTTAGAGTGGACTTTGTGATATAGCGATAATGGAGCAAGACGGAATGAAACGGTAGGGGAAATTGAAGTACAACACTAATAAAATTCTACGTGAGTAATGTTTAAGTTCAAAGAGTTCAATTATTCTAATAAAAACAGACTATTCCAAGTTCAGGTGTTATGAATATAATCGAACATTATCATAACAGTAACAGTAGGGAAAACCGAAATACTGTCACAGCCCCTTGAGGATAAAATTGTTAGCTTACAGATACGAGTGAGCGAAATACAGACGTGAACAAATTATTAGCAAAACTGACGATTTTTATTGTATAATTTTACAAAATTTGACTTTTCAATTTTGACTGCAGCTGACATTTTTACATATTTCTGAGTACTATAATCATAAAAATGTCAACAGTAGTCTAAATTGAAAAGTCAAATTTTGTAAAAATATGTCACAAAAACGTACATTTTGCTAATAATTTGTCCACGTCTGTAGCAATGACGATGACGTACCAACAATGAAATTAAAAGGAGAACTTGCTTATGTATTTTCTAAACGTTCCACAGCAATTTTGTACATCGCAAATTTGAGTTTAATGTAACGTCTAGAGAATTCATGTCGCGTATTGTAGACTCTCCCGAAGTTTAATTCCACCTGTGCTGTGAATTTTGTCTGAATTTATCATTCTATACAACGAGCCTTTTGTTGCATATTCGCCATAAAAAACTGAAAGCGACACACACACACTTCAGAACAATGTACTGTATTGTTACTGTCAATCCATAAAATCTATCAGCTTTTGTTAACATCTTACAAAAATAAGATTACATTTTTCTGATTAGCTTACTAGGTATTTTTGTGTAATTTTGTTATATATACTGTTTATTGTAGTATCGTTGGTGGTAAAGCGGCTCCCAGACGATCAATATTATAGCACAACAATATTCTGCAATAATATTGACGCAGCTCAATTCGAAATTAATATTATTTACACAACTTTGCTTCGAAATGTTGGACGATCAAGACACTGCTGTCTTCAAAAAATTGAAGCAGTGAGATCAATAACCATTCAAGTCCATTTACACAAGTTTCGAGAAAAATGCAAAAAATATATATAATAATAATAATATTTCTTACCTGATTATTATTTTTTGTACCTAATATTTCTGGTTGTTTTCGAGATCAAGACAAAGTACTATACCAACTTTTAAAGTCGTAACACTTGTGGAAATATCCAAACTTTAATTTCAAATTTGCAAAAAATGAATGACCAGAAGTTGACTTGAATGGTTATTGATCTCACCGCTTCAATTTGACTTCTTTTCGTCGATCTTTTTAGGGGTTATTTGCTCTTAATGGGTTGAGGGAAAACCCCGGAAAAAACCTCAAGCAAGTAACTTGTCCCAACCAGGATTTGAACCCGGACCCACTCGTTTCACGGTCAGACATGCTAACCGTTACTCCACAGCAGTGATCCTGTCCATCTTCCCTTGCACTTGCAGCTGTAGAAAATATCTATATTATTTTGTTGAGCAACGTCTCATCATCTCCTATTTTTATATTCATTCGATTTGACTTTTCACAATGTTGGTATTGTAAGTTTCATGCAGTCAATAATAAAAGCTCTTTCTTCACTTTTCGCACTCAAACCGTATTAATAAGCAAAACGACACTATCTATATGGAAATAAAACAAAGAACGAAGACGACACTGTGACAGAAGCGAACGAATCTACTCCACGTAACGACTGACGGCATACAGAGCACAGACGACACACATTTTTCAGATTGCACAATATATTTAAAAATGTAGATACACTCAATAATATTGCACATCCTTCCAATTTTAACATACCGGTATACATTCTCAATATTATTACTTAACCTTAAATATTTTGCATTACACAACATTAATCTAGACGTCACTTAAGATACTTCATTACGGGATGAAGCAATAACTCTCATAAGATTTTAGACTTCCAGGACGATTGTGTTTAGAAGTAGAATTCGGGTATTCCAGTATGCACTAAAACAACATACTGTAGAACTGTCTACAGGTCCATCATCTATGCAAATTAGAACAAAATGAAGGGTGAACTACTTCTGTTGAATCGCGGCCGTCGTGAAGTTCCGGCCTAATTTCGTTGACAGTTCAGTTTGTATGAACGTCACACGAGGTGTGCTTTTGGTAAACACAGAAGCATGGGGGAGTTTGTATTATGATGTGACTGTGATCTAAACGCAAGCATTAAACGGTTTCTCAATGTTTTAAAATAAAAGTAATGAATGTAAACCAATAAAAACAAAACATATTTTTGTGTTGCAATGTTTGTAATAGTGTCGCATTGTTATTTGAGATGTGGTGGCTTGCTTTTACGAAGGCGACAAGAATTTTTAGGTTATGTGAGCGATTTGAACTTTTATAACATTACACATTCAGTTACCGGTATTTATTTTTGTTAATGATACAGGCTGTCATTTACAAAATGGACGAATGTGTAGTGTATCAGGTTGTGCATCTAATTATCGTTCAAGTAAGATTAAGTACCTGGAGCTCTGTTGCTTCATTTTTGTCGTAGGCTATTATTTAAAACTAGCCGTACCCGTGCGCTCCGCTGCTCCCGTTAGAAATAAATATAAAGTAATTACATAATTAAAATAGGACATTTGATCCATTCGTGTTTGATAGAAGGATAAATCGTATAATATGTTACTTAATTTAAATTGCATCCAAATAATTAAAATGCGATCATTTTGGTCCAGAGACATTCATTTGGTGCAATGACAATTCCTTTAACATGTTTCTTAATTTTTATTACATGCAACCATAGTTTAATGAAGATTGACATCATTTATATTTAATGTGTATATTTTATTTTACTTGTTATAGGTTTCCATTGAATTATGGTAATAACTTAATTTTAACCCTTGTTTTCTACGTATTCAGTAAATGGCGCTTGGCCCGCTATGGTTCTGAACCCTTCAAATAACTTAAATTATATTATATAATATTACATATTATATTATATTATACAAACATAGAAACATTCTCTGTAGGCTATCTTTCATAGCTTTCGATTGTTACTGTCCAAGGCCCTTATAGACGAAGTCATTTGTTTTTTAATTCATTACACGGCCTTAGATGTCAGTTATTTTAATTTTAAAACTCATTTATCACATTAAATATCAGTCCTATCAAAATTTTTCAAGGAATAAAACTTATCGTAAATTATTTTTAAAGAAACTTTTGTTATGTAACATTTTTCACAAAAATCAATAATAAGCGAGATATTTCGATTTATTTAATTCAGGCCCCCTTATAACCCCCCTTTTAAATAATGTATTTTGAATGCCATATAGCCTAAAATCTAAGTTACAACGAACTTAATTTATATTCCAATTTTCATCGAAATCCGTTCAGCAATTATCGCGTGAAAAGGTAACAAACATACAGACAGACATACAAACAAAAATTTCAAAAAAGCGATTTTCGGTTTCAGGGTGGTTAATTATATATGTTAGGACCAATGTTTTTGGAAAATCGAAAATTACCAGAAAAATTTCGGCTACAGATTTATTATTAGTATAGATATAGATAAACAATCTTATCTGTATAGGGATTAATCTACTAGAGTGCGAGACAATAATAATAATAATAATAATAATAATAATAATAATAATAATAGTAATAATAATTATTATTATTGTTATTTATTCTGGTGAAGTTAAGGCCATCATCAAGCTTTCTCTTCCACTTAGCCAGTTAAAAAAAAAAATAAAAAGCCTTTGCAATTTGCATAGCACATCATTCTGTTGTGAAGTCGCGGGTGATGGTGTTAAGGCCTGGAACTTTACGATAGCCGCGTTTGACCCCCTTAAGCTTGGCTACTTCTAAATTCAGGGGCTCATTACTTTGAAGTAGTCAGGCATGGCAGGTCCAACATACTAGGTGATTTTTAAGGTCGTACTAATTTGCCCTGAAAACGAAACTTGTATCCAGTGTCGAAACACTGAAGTTCCAGCAGACTGTCTTATTTCTAAACCTCTCATTATTTTGAACGTACGAGAAATGTGTTAAATAAATTACAACGTAGGTTTGTACATGGTAAAAGGGACAGAAAAAGAGAAATCAAATGTTCTCGAACTCGGATCTCTTCAGTGTCGTTCCTGCGTATAAGTTCTGAGCTATCGGTGCTCTTCTGCGTAAGTGTGAGTAACGTGGGTCTAGCTGAATAGCTGGGAAAGCTCTGTGGATTGCATAATTTGGCTTCGCTATACTTTATTGTTTACATAATTAACTTTCACCCGAAAGAGTTATCAAAATCGATGATTCCAATAGCGTTCTTCTTCTTAGAACACATTACTTCACATTCACATTTATAAAATATCACTACACTTCTTGTGAAATTAACTCCAATTCCTTTCTGAGTAAATATGAATAACCCAGAACACAAAATAATACGAACACATTTGCTTTTATTGATCGTACATTTTCGATGTACTGATATCGATTTATGGAATCAATTATGACGACGTCAGATTATTAATAGAGGTTCATGACAAAGCTATCTATTGGCTTGGCTTTTCAAGGGCCGGGACTAGGTATGGATTCTAGGTCACCCATTGTGAGCTTTATCTATGCGATAGTTGTCCAAGTCTTATATGTGGCCTGGATGGTATTCGTGAATCCAGCGATGACAGCCATGTCGATCCACAGACCACAAAGTCTAGTGCAAGAAGGGCTTAAATCCTTTAGTATCGGAAACCCGTATTCCTCCCAAGACTGGGTGGTCTGGATGCTGACAGGCGGCACATCCTGTCTCCGCCCGACAGCCATGTCCCCCCCCCCAGAAAAGTATCCGATAACCCCAGGGCCTGGAGCCCGCTTCCAAGGCCTGAGTTCTACAGGGTGTTTCAAAAATACGGGGCATAATTTCAGGTATGTATTTCCCAAATGTAGACAATCAAAACAGTTCATTACAACATGTGTCCGGAAATGCTTCATTTCCGAGTTATGGCCTTCACAACATTGAAATTCACCGGAACGTTTTTCTTTCCGCAGGTCGTTGTCATTACAGAATATGTTCAAAATGTCCACCTCCTGCTTGAATACAGACCTCACATCGATGTCTCATTGACCTGCGAACACGATCCCAAACTCCTGGAGTATTGCGTATGTCCTCAGAACATGCCACAATTCGATTCCGAAGGGATTCCAAATCAGGCACCGGAGACGAATAAACCAATGATTTTAAATGGCCCCACAAGTAGAAATCGAGAGGGTTCAGATCAGGTGAGTGTGGAGGCCAAGCAATTGGGCCACCTCTACCTATCCATCGATCAGGAAACCTTCGATCCAAGTACCGGCGAGCCGTACGACTGAAGTGTGCAAGAGCGCCATCGTGCAAGAAGTGAATTTGTTGACGATTGATCAGTGGAGTGTCTTCTAAAACAATGAGGTATGGTTCCGGTGAATTTCAATGTTGTGAAGGCCATAACTCGGAAATAAAGCATTTCCGGACACATGTTGTAATGAACTATTTTGATTGTCTACATGTGGGAAATACATACCTGAAATTATGCCCCGTATTTTTTAAACACTCTGTATAATATCGGAGACTCGTACTCCTTCCAAGACTGGATGGCATTAGCGAATCCGATGCTGATAGGTGGGACATTCTGATTCAGCTCTCGCGGAACCAGATTCATCCCCAGACAAGAATCGCAGAACCCGGACTACAAGCCTTTAAATCTCACATTAGCATCGGAGAACAGTACTATCCCCAAGACTTCTCCTCAGCCTATTTTTAACTACTGTTAATGAGAGATGAAACGAGGGAGATGTGGATTTGTTGGCAGAATAAATGAGGAAAATTGGAGTACCCCAAAAACCCTTCTGCAACTTCTGCTTCAATCTACTAAATATTCCCATCACTGCCTGGCTGGAAATCGAACCTGGACCGCCTGCATGGAAGACCAGTGCTGAGCCACAGACGCGGCCTACACATGATTCGTACCCACGTAGGTAGCCTTCCTGCGTGCCTTAATCGCTGCGCCTACCACGATCGATGCCTCCCTCCTACTTCGCAGTGTTGCATTGCCTTGTTTCAGAAACTATCAGCCCTATTCACTCCTTACTTCAACTTTACGATAGCGACTGCTTCGTATGTTTTCTTCATTGCTTATTTATCAGCGCCTTATCATCTACTAGGTCATTTAACGTCAATGGAATTGGTGATAGCGAAATGGCATTTGGCGAGATGAGACCAATGTTATTACCAGAAATTCGCCTTTCAGACTGAGAAAACCTCGGAAAACCCAACCAGGTAATCAGTCCAAACTGGAATAGAATCCACGCTCGAGCCAAGCCCGAGCGCAGCTCCGGATCAGTAGGCAAACAAACTAACGTCTGAGTTATGCTGGTGGCTTTACGGAAGTTTCAACACCTCACGTCACTTGCTTAGCAAAGACAACGAGTTACGTCTTACTATCAATAACAGTCAAGGGGAATATGGAAGTAGACAGAATAATCCTTGTAATGTAGTTCTTATGCAACAAAAACGAATCAATCAAGCATGCTAATGTAATTCACAACGATAGTAACGCAACTGGACTCTCAATTATATTCACAATCCTTATAATTATTAGAACAAATTCCTTAAAACCTAAATATCAGAATAACACCCAATCGAGAGTATATGAACGTTTTACATAATTACAGGAAGTTTTGTAACTTTTCTTTTACTCAAAATTACTGTATTTCATATGTATCATTTTCACATAAACTGATTATTATTATTATTATTATTGTTATCCAAATATTGAAACCCTATTTTACCCTTTGGTATATTAGGGTTGTAGTTTGTTACATGTGAAATACATTATGTAGAGATAACACACAATTTTAAAGTAGTAGTAGTATTAGTAGTAGTAGTAGTAGTAGTAGTAGTAGTAGTAGTAGGCATGAGTCATAGTTACAATATAAATACAGTAATTAATAGACAGTAAACAATACTAAATACCTTATGCAATAATTACATTCAGTTAAAACAAAATTAAATAAAATTAAAAATTATAATCGAAGGTGTAGAGAGATTGCAAGAATATGACAAATCTGCGATTTTATACATAATTTTAAGCAATAGTAAAGAGATAATGCACAAAATTGACTTAGTTGCAAATTAAACACCTAATATATAGGTGGTTTGCGATAGTAAAGAAATAAAAACAAAATTACTTAGGTTACGAACTATATACCTGTCATAAAATACTGAACAATAGTAAAAGCTATAATACAAACATAGTTATTGTTCGATGAAAGAGTAATGGAACGGAGAAAAATTCTCTCTGGCACCGGGATTTAAACCCGGGTTTTCAGCTCTACGTGCTGATGCTTTATCCACTAAGCCACACCGGATACCCATCCCGGTGTCGGACAGAATCGTCTCAGTTTAAGTTCCAACTCTTGGGTTCCCTCTAGTGGAACTTAAACTGAGACGATTCTGTCCGATACCGGGATGAGTATCCGGTGTGGCTTAGTGGATAAAGCATCAGCACGTAGAGCTGAAAACCCGGGTTTAAATCCCGGTGCCGGAGAAAATTTTTCTCCGTTCCATTACTCTTTCATCGTATGATGATGCAGAATATCTGCATGGAAATATCATATGTACTTCGGTACATTAAAATAATATAGTTACTGTTATTACTATTATTATGTCCCAAAGAGAGACACCTTGTTTTAGATAGTGCATTAGGATTTTATATCATCATTAATTACATACACTTAATAGCTACAGTCGTGCGTGGATGTGGTGTATAAACTCTGTGAATTGTTTATAATAACATTTTTTCCTAAGTAAATGGTAAAGGGGTGTGCAGTAATTTAAATTGCAGTCCGAGATATATCTTAAAAAGTGCCTTTTTCTTTCGAACACTGGACAGTAAAAAATCAAATGTTCAACAGTCTGATTGCACATAAACTGATCGTAGATACTGAATATGAACATTCGTCCAATGATTTTGGAGAAATAACTGTCGACACATAGACGGTATATCCAGAACTATTTACCTATCTGTATGATAGACGCGACAATAACGAAAGCGATTTTTTTTGTAGTATCACAATACTTTCTTTCACACTTCGTGTAATAAGAAAGCACCGAGTACGATATCATAGTTACCACGCCTGCTTTGTATTCGGGAGGGTCCATAGTTCGATCTCAATAACCGGCTATCCTGACATGGATTTTCCGTGGTTTCCCCAGGTCTTTCCAGACGTAGTATCAATTAAAACGGAACACGACTTGCTTCCTACCTACCCTTACTCATCAATTATAGCATTTGGTATGTCAGCTAACTTCGAAAATATACCAGCTCTCTGTCGGAAGATGAGAGATAGTTGCGTGCAATATGTCGATACGCCCAGAGGAAAATATGAGAAAGTAAAATACGAGCGCTGCCACAAAAGTGACAACAAACAGTGAAAACGGTAATCCACTCAAGTTTTTACTTAAAGTCTTATTCCGTCATGCAGATGTATTACCTTCTAGCTTACGACCTTAGGAGCGGAAATATAGCCTTGTGTCCATAGTAAAACAATTCACAGGGTCTGGGTCATTCACAAAGGCTCTGTTCTCGTGTACAACGATCACAAAAGTGAGTACGTGCCGGCCGGCCGGATTACCCTATCGTGGAGAATTGAGGGCAAGGGCAGCGGAGAGTGTCCAGCTGCCCTCATTCCGGCGCGTTGAGTAACAATATGAGACTGTAACATTTCTTGTTGCAATACGAGCGAAATCCGTCGATTCTTCAACGCAAGATGTTACCTAAACCAAATGGAACGCCCTACATGCCACGTCGATCATGTAATATATCAAGTGAAGAAAAGTCGCCTTCGAGGCTGAAGTCGTCGCCATGCTTGCATCAGACAGGAGATTCTCGAGATTAAAACCGGCCAAGGATTATTCTCATCACTGCTTTCTCTGGAAGGGAAATACACTTGAGTGTTCCATTTTGTTGATTTACTAGAACAGTGGTTCCGAAACTTCTCTAAGGCGCGACCCACTTCTGGGCGAGAATTTCGTTTGTGACTCCTCACTAAAGTACCAGTATTTAACCCTATTGGAAAAATGCAAGAACTCGTGGAAAATTTAGCTGCATATGATACGACAAATACTGAGCTTGTTTTTACTGATATGCAATTAAGTTTTCACAATTTTAAACAACAGCTTTTGGAGTATTTTCCGTAAGAAACTCAAAACAATTACGGCAGTCACAGGTGGATACTGAGTCCGTTTTTAGACAGTTACATTCAACTGGCTGAAATTAAATACATACTGTATGTACACCCTACCTACTGATGTAATGTTGAAACTATACTTATTCTTCACAGAGCGGAGATCAGTTTTGGATCAGTATGATATTTGGTAAATTTTATTATTATTTTAAGTGTTACTAGCATCATATGTTACTAATATTTATTGTATTTATCTGATGCATGTAACCTATAAGATAAAACATTGTAAAATATATATAGATCATTTTCTTTATCAATAACAGTGTATATCTGCAATAAATGATTTCTTAGCATCACCACAGATACACCTGATTGTACTTGTCACTATCTCTGTCACTAGAGAGTTATTAAAATTTATATCCCCCCCCCCCATTCGTAAAATATTTTGACGTGATACCTCTTGCACAAAAGGGGAGTTCTATAACTGAAACTTCATTAATATATTTCAATATTATTTGTATTTATCTTGGTAATAATGAACAGTTTGACTCGTAGACATTTTGTTTTTCAGCATTAACTTCCCTTGATTGTATGAGAAGATTCGAACAGAACAGCAGTTACGTAGACCTTCGGCTCCCCCCCTACTACCAATAATGCATAACAATGTCAATACGGCGGTTGCTGTCGTCTGCGATACAACAAACTTTTCTGTTGATTTTCGAGTTCATTTTTTTTTCTAGTTATTATATGCTTATTTAAGTTGTGTTAACTCTCGCTAAGTGGTTTCATATTTTATTTTATCCGTCTTAGTATTTATTTTATTATTGTAAATATTTTTGTTTTATTACCATTATTATTATTATTATTATTACTAACGAATTAATTTGTATTACTATCTTTGTATCATCTCCGTCACGGATATTCTATTATTATTATTATTATTATTATTATTATTATTATTATTATTACTACTATTATTTCTAACATAAACATTATTATTGACCTCTGTAAAATTTATGTAGACTACTGGACTGTACCCGAGCACGAGCATATGCTCATTTCGGGTATATATCATTTAAAATGTAAATTGTGAATAAATTTGAATTTGAAAATAATGCAAGAACACCTCGAGCTTGCAAAAGAATGTCTTAAATTGTTATAAAATTTGCAATCTTGTATTTACGCAAAATAAAATTCTCGTCTGTGACTGCCATAAAAGCAAAAGGGAGAAATCTCACTGAACTTGAAAACTGTATTACTATGTGTATCGAATACAGGGTCCATTTTTTTAGAACCTACTTTCTGAAAAACAGGCATATTTATCTTTTACTTTATAACTAGTGAAATATTATTTGATTTTTATGTTCCTAAATATAAACAGTCTTACTAATAAACCGTGTATAGTTTTTATACTAGACTTATGCAGAGTTGAGACAGAAAACTTTACTAATAAACCATACAGAAGCGATGGACGTATAAACAGCCTGTAACTATACAATGGGAATTGCTTTTCGGTAGTTATATACACGAAACCCCTTGTTTAAGCGTTGTATATAGCGAAAAAATGGCCGCCCCTCTAACAGCTGTTCGTATAGACTGTCATTTTATGATGGTGGTTGCCTAGTAACCAAAGAACAAACCAAAGAACACAGAATAATTAGAATAATATTACTGTAGCTTGTACTCTTTGACCAAAATATAGTATGGTAATCGATTAGAGCCAGTTGTACTATCGATACTTAACACGCCACACTAGAGCGCTCTACCGGATGCAATAGAGAACCTCAGATATTCTATTATCTTTTGTAACGAAGTAATGACGAAACTATGACGTAGCTGTGTAACAGTTGTACTGTTATACGCGACGTATGTAGTGATTATTAGTAAGGAATTTACACACGACGTATAAATGAGCTACTCATTGTATAAGACACTTAAACGTCTGTATATAGAGTTTTTATTAGTAAGACCGAAAATAAATGTATGTTAATAAGGTGTATTTGGTTTTATTTTGTAAAAAATAATCTCGCGAACCCCTTGAGCTCTTCACATGAACCCCCCCAGGGGTGGTCGCAACCCACACTTTGGGAATCACTGTACTATACAGCGTGACAGGCGACATAAACACTGCCAACAGAGGAATGAAGAAGGATAATTACTATTCAACCAATGGTAAAGGTCACGTTCCAGGCTTACCTTGAAGATGGGCGGTCTGAAGCGTTCTACCTCCGCCAAACTTCAAGATAAGCCTGGAACGTGACTTCTGAATAGCAATTATCTTCTCCCTTCCTCTGCCGGCAATGTTTACGTCGTCTATCAGACATTATGGAACGCAATATATAGCAAAGGAACAGTCTTCCTAAACGATTGAAAGTATTTTTTTTTCTTTGCTTGTTTGTCAGTTCAATCTTCTTTCTGGGTCTACAAAGCAGTGTCCGTAGAGGATGGATAATTTATTTGGATCAGACACTAGACATAGACAATGGCGGGACTTCCCTGATGAGGGACCGGCTTGACGCAGGAACCATCATCAAAATTAACACATACGTAGACAACGGCTAGAAAGAGCGGAGTACATGGAAAGTAAGTTTCAATCCTGCATTCGCTTTTGCGAGTGAGGAAAATCCCGAAAAAAAAAAAAAAAACCCACACACACACACACAATTAGATTTCGACCTCGGGACTTGACCCCGGGCCTCCAGAACGAGAGTGCGAGACGAAACCGCACTGACAAACCCGCTCAGTGAAAAGTAAAATTTACTGGACGATTATCTTAATTCCCCTCCTAGCATTGGCCTGAAGTCAAATCAAAATATTCAAGCCATCTCTTCTGTCGTCCACGTTTCATTTTATGTCATTAACCTGCTACAGATGTCACCGTATATTTATATTTATTTTTGCACACCGACTATGCTGCGTTCACAAATCTTTAGAACAGCAGAGCTGGGTTGTAAGCAACAAGAACTGTTCACACTGACTGGATTTAACTCTGAGATATGCTGTACTGTACAATTACCAGAAATGTTATTAAAATTTGGACAAAGAAGTGTTCCTATAATTACGTTAAACATTTCTATTCTCAGTTGGCTGTTATTGTGATATTTAAATTTGTAAGGAATTGGTCCTTATTTTTTAAGGATTGTGAATATGACAGAGTAAAATAAATTTTAATGCAATTTGCGTTGTATTATTAATTAAGTTTCTTTATTGCATTTGGATTATATCTGCACACAAGTATTTACAGTGGAATTACTGCCCATCTTAAAAATGATCCATTGCTCAGTAACTGACGTCATGACATCGTATTACAAAGACAATGGGACAGTTTTATTCGTTTAAGGTTCCGCTTAAACGTTTCACGTTAGAATGTCAAATTTGATGTAGGTGTTCGGGTCCCCAGGGATCCGCGGAGCACAATTTGGGAATCACTGACTGAAGCTGTTCCTCATTGTCTATCCACAGAGCATTTAGTATTCACACACGTTACTCCTACGTCGTGCCTTCTTGGTTACTCCTCGCCAAGACAGCTGTTTCAGCTATCAGACGAGACCTAATAATTGCCGTAATAAATTTCCTTAACGCTTGTAAAACATCTATTGCATATCCTAAAATTACTACTACACTCTATATCAACAGATGGACTGGAGAACTTGTATAGGCACCGTGCATGGGTCTCAAAATCGTACTGGTGGCGCCGCGCAGTGTCTCAATTCCTAATTAACTACAGGCTCGCAGTCATTCACTAGTCATGTGTACTGATTTAGAAATTACATGCGGCTTTCTGCCGATAAAAAGTTGTAATATTAATAAGGATGGGTTTATTGATTCATGGTGTTCTGCCCAATGGCAGGTCTTTCACTGCAAACCCAGCAATCTCCAATCTTTAATTATTTTATATAGACTCAGTGGAAAGTTCAGTACTGCTAGAGGAGTGTAAAAATGTAACTACAAAGTTCCTGAAATATCAGTGAAGTTGTTTGGCATTTAAATCAGATTTCAGACCATTGAATGAGGGCGAACAGTCATATTACGAAAACATTGATCTTATATTATTATTTATTGTTGCTAATATAATACATAATATATATGTAAAGAACTCAGTAATTATGTACTTTTTGAAATTTAAATGATAAATTCCTGTCGTTAACTTAATGGTTATTTATAAACATAATACTATATATATTCTATTTTTATATCAGCCCTAGTATGTAATAATACTATGATTACAAGCAGTGTAGCCTTATTTACTTTCGTCTGCGTACTGCATGGATCCACAATAATTAGCGTCGTTGCGCCTAAGTTTTCTGTTTTGGGAATGAATAAAAACAATATCGGTTGGTGTGTTCCTATAAGCATTACTACACTCAAGAACACAGCAATATGCATTACCTTTCCGCTTTTTAGGATCATCCATATTTCTAATCATTTAACCTGAGATGTTAAGTATATTCATACGCTTCAAGCACAACTCTATCGCTGCTGTCCCGCAGTTAGTAACAACAATCGCCACCAGAGGAGCTTGCACGGTGCCTATATCCTTCAGTTACCCTGCACATCCCACAGAAAGAGCAAATACACGCTAAACCCCCTTCCCCCTCCAACAAAAGTATGTGATGGTTTTACGCAGGGTTGCCAATAGTTATTATTACAATAATTTCGTGTATCAGCACGAGGTAGAAACTCGTGTGTACTATAATATCAAATGAATCCGTAACAGCTAGCAGTCCACATAGCATAAGCGAAATAGGGTGAACGATGTTTATTGTTGTATCACGCATCTACATTCCATGATACTCACAATCTATTATTGTACATATCATTTATACACATGATACTGAAGATCGTGTGCAGACTTTTAAACGTATGGTTAACATTGTTTAAACAAATGAGTACCGGAAAAAAAAAAACCCCCGAGGCATAAGAATCTCATTGTTTACGGGGATATGTGTAGGGAGTGTAATGAATTCATCATTATCTTCTTCACGGTATAGGCCTCATGGCCTGTTCCGGCTCAATACTCTATCGCTTTCTTGGTCTGCCAGGGTCCCGTCTTCCTCGTGGTTTATAATTCCATGCCAACTTCGGAAACCTTCCATAATCCATTCTCTGTAAATGGTCGATCCATCTTTTCTTATAATCACCGACTTGCTGAATTATAGATTTCATTTCTAATTCCTCCCTTATGCTTTCATTTCTTATATGCTCTAGTCTTGTACAGCCCTTGACTGCTCTTAGAAATTTCATTTCTGATGACTGTATATTATTAATTTCTTTCTGTCTTAGGACCCAATTCTCACTACCATATAAGAGGGATGGAACTGCTATAGCCTTATAGAATTTTAATTGTGTTTCCTTCCTTGTTTTATTTCCTAAAACTCTTCTGATTGTACCACACATATATTGGTACTTGGAAAGTTTTATTTGTACATCTCTATCATAGCTATAGGATATATCATTTCCCAAATAATTAAAGTGTGAATGTAAGGAATTATAGTGGAAATAAACCAACAATCGACTTGTGATATTTGAAGGAGTCCGAAAGTTTCCCCGACAACATCCCTTCTCCTCTCTTTGTAGTCAATATGACACTAACGCTACTTAAGACACATCATGATAGTACTATACGTTACAAGAGCGGTATGTTGACGTTTTCATGTTCGAGGAAAAGATTGAAAAAGCGAAACGTAGTTGAGCTTTTTTAATTTCCGAGAACATGAAAACAAACATACCGCTCGTGTATCGTACATTATTTTTTCTAATTAGTTGCAATGAAATCTCCATCTTAGTTTCTGTTTAATGACGGCAACTTTAGAAAACAAAAATATCTATACTCCAGCAGGCCGTGATATACGTCTGTCTTTTTTTT
The DNA here is from genome assembly GCF_040183065.1 of Periplaneta americana. NCBI lineage: Eukaryota > Metazoa > Arthropoda > Insecta > Blattodea > Blattidae > Periplaneta > Periplaneta americana. The sequence continues at coordinate 26,833,763 of NC_091123.1, read as the reverse complement.
CCCCCAGTCTATAAATGCGACCTTAAAACAAACGGTAAGGTTATGTAATGATTTATTTTTTCATTTTAATATTTTAACAATATTATTTATATAACATATTGCAGTAATAACATCGGCATCTGGAGTCTTGTTGATTTTTTCACGGCTTCCTTAATGTTACTTGTATCAGGAATACAATAGCTTTCGTGGAGTAGTAGACTTTACTTAATTTTTGCAAATATTTAAAAACAATAATTAACAGTGCAATTTGGGTGAAATTGCAGTGGTAAGTTTCCAATTTATAATTATTACTATGTTAAACGTCTCTAAAAATAATATGTTAAAAGCCTAAAGCAGTAAAATGAATGTCGCGCTTAAGCGGTAAGAATAGGGAAATTGTTATGTGTGTTACGTTGGGAATACTGAATGTGGTATTTCACACTTACCGCGTATTGGTTCTGTGCGGAAAACAAGCAAATACGCACGATCTCGCACAAAAGTATTTTTATTTGCATGGTCCTGATAAGCGACAGTGTTATGGCCCACAACAAAACAAGTGAATAGAACACGACGTGTATATTGTTTGAAATGTCGTTATTTTCGATAGACAAGTTTTCTTTATCAATCTTTAAGACTCAACTTCTTGGTTTATTCCGTTATCTACTGTGAAGAATCTGCAGTTACTCAGACACGAGGAAAAATTTTGAACACAAGACAAACACTAAATAAGGACACACCCAGTCCGCATGGAAGATAAGTTACACATCGAAGGCGGCTTATCTGGAACTGTGTACATGCACGCTATTATTTGTACCAAATAAAATGTGTCAAAAATGATACACACTTTCTCACACATTTAGCGCATTTCGTAACAAACTCAGTTACCTACCATATTATCGAAGATACTACTGTTTATAGTGTTTATTCATTTACACGACACACGGAAATGAAATCATTTACTTTGACCAAAATGAAAAGATAATTTCCTTCATTGCACAAAAAGGATATTTGTAAATTCCAGAAAATGACCTTTGATTATAAGCTCCAAGATGTAAGACAGTGATTGGCAGATTTCTGCACTGAATGTATCCACTGTGCAAGACACGAGCGAGCTGTTTCGATGGTGTAAACAAAGTGAAACAGATCACATACAGTATAAATATAATAAGCATCTCTAATACTTGATAAAAACTTAAGAAATCTAAAAATTAGAGAAATTATGCAGGTAGAAAATAACGTTCGTTACTGGAGTAACTGAAGGAAGACGATTTGCGAATGAGCAAAATTTCCTCGAATGAAGGGTAACTACTGTACTGTAGAAAAATCCTAATATAGAGAGTGAACCGTAAATAACGTCACTAATTTCAAGGGATTATTCATAGAGATATTTCGCACAAAAAAGTTTTATACAATTTTGCTCGATTTTGCTTACTTTTCGAGAAAAAAATTGTTTTATGTGAAACATTTCATAGCATGTTTTGGAAAAGTAATTGATTTAATTCTCAATATGGTCAGTCAATTTAAGAGAGTAGTGTATCATGATAATAAATGATTGACCGAATTTTAGTGATACTTGTGGCGGATACAAATTTCTGCACATATAACGAGCAAAACCACTTATTATCATAATACACTGCTCTCTCTCAAACTGACTTAGCATTGTTGAAATTAAATCAATGGCTTTTCCGAAATACGCTATGAAATGTTACACATAAAACTTTTTTTTTTCTCGAAAAGGAAGCAAAAACGAGCAAAATCGTATTAAAATATCTCGAAGAATATTATTTATTATTAATCATTATTGAGTGTAATTAGTTACCACTGCCACCGGGTATTTACCTATTTGCAGTGTGAATACGTACATACATACATAAGCCTATGAGATTAATGATCTTACTGTTCACTCCGTACATATTTTTTCACAGAATATGTCTAACAATGCATAACATATTCGTGGTATAAAGTAGGGTTAAATAAACTTACTTCTATCGCAAGTTTATTAGTACAAAAATCATTCAGAAGGGCTTGCCGATCTACTCAGATAAAGTCAAAAGCGCCTAGAGGTTAGACGATCTTCGGAACAATGTACACAAGTGAAAGCACTGATTGCACACGATGATTTCCACACGATGATTTAGAGGATAAAAATTAATCCTGAGAAAATTCTTATGATGCAAGTCTTCGTGTATTTTAACTGCTTTTAATGCCACTTTGATATTTATTAAATACAGTATTTGAAGTTGATAAAAGCATGAAAATACTTTTTTTTCCCCCCTGAATGTTGGGGTGAAGCCTGCTGCTACTCTTGTGTGGATGTCAGCCTACGCTGGCAAATATGGTTAACACCCACGCTGCGCGCATTCTCACAGACTGAGCTAAGGCCTGCTGTGTATCCAGAGTCCCACGCAGGCAACCCCACAAGATCCACCTCCGCACGACGCCGACAGGTGAATGCTCATCAAACAATGTGATGGAGAAATGCTGACGGGATATCGATACCTCTACTGGAAAAACGGGAGAATCTCGAGGAAAATTCCAACTGCTACCTTGTTCGCCACAAGTATCATCATGGATTTTTTTATTTTATTTTATCAACATCTTAGGTTATTTAGCGTTTGAACGAGATGAAGGTGGTAATGCCGGTGAAATGAATCCGGGGTCCAGCACCGAAAGTTACCCAGCATTTGCTCATCTGGATTGAGGGGAAAACCCCGGAAAAAAACCTCAATCAGGTAACTTTTTCCAACCGGGAATCGAACCCGGGCCACCTGGTTTCGCGGCCAGACGCGCTAACCGCTACTCCACAGGTGTGGACATCACCATGGATTCTGCAATTAAAAATCCCAGGCCTAACCGAAATTCGAATACGTACAACCTGCATATGTCTCCACTTTATTAATGCTTCGAACTTAAAATCATCTATCAAATAAACAGAATTTAGATTTTTCGTTATCGTACAATATGTACAAGAAAAAGTTATGTAAAGCATTACTTGAAACACGTTCTGTGTTGGTGAGTTTTTTTAATAAATGAATTGAGCCTATTGGGCCTGCTGTATATTGAATTTATTAACATGGTGTTGTATTTGCTCTGCAATTTTCCAATTATAGCTACGCCTACATTTTGCATTTTTGACTGTGATGTCTGTACTTGGCTCTTTTTGATTTGTTTTTATTTGGTGTTTTTCATTTATATCTGTCTGTGTCTTTTATTTAGGTGGTATCTATTTGTTTTTTTTTCCTTCTCTTTTCCATTTTTTATTTGTAATTACATTTGTATCTGTTGTACCTCTTTTTTCGCGTTATATGCAATTCTATGTTTCTTTTATCTGTACTGTCTATTGTAATTGGGGCTTTGTCCTGTTACTGACATAAATAAATAAATAACAGGCTGACAGTCTAGACCACGCAGCAGCCAACACAAGGGTTATGAAAAAGTACTAGCCGTTCGAAATGTTGTGCGTACTGCACATTTAAGTAGCATTTGTCAAGCAACAATCAGTACTACGAAAGCAAATCGTTCACAAGGAAATAGCATTTCATGAGCATTCGTCCGCGAACACGGAAGTGGTCTTTATAACTATGAAAAACAGGTTAACCTAATGTCAATAGAACGACCTATTCCAGTTTCGTCTCATCATAAACTACGTATTATCCTGAAGGAATTTTGACTGTTTCTTGCGATTGTACAGAAGATTAGCTATATGTTATACTCTGTTCCTGTACGGGCATAAGTTAAAATTTACAAATAATAACGTAAACCAATGTCGTATAATTTCAGACATACTAGCTATCCCATTTAATTTATCGTTTTATCGCGTGTAAAAAGGACGGATGAAAAAGAAAAAGAAAAACTGGAGTAAATCGCTATTGTGTGTTTTTTTAAGATTCTTATATTCATCTACAGCAATAAAAAAAATCCAAACTACATATCTTATTATACGAGTAATATATAGAAGTATAAAAGCTTAAGAGTCAATTTGGTGTAAACTAACATCTTGTGTTATTTTACAACACTTAATCCACCTAAAATTATACAACTGCATCAATCCGGGATGAATCTACTGAATATGAACAAAATCTGTCAAATACTTCTGGAGTAAGAAATAGTACATTATGCAACGAGCCTATAATGGTAGTAATTAAGACGCGAGTATGTTTATGAAACGAGCGCAAGCGAATTTCATAATTTACATACGACGCTAGTTGTCATTCGATTGCATATCCGAGAATAATCGATACTTGCGCTTTCATATTGCTACAATGGTATTTTCTGATTGGTGGAACACCTGAACTTTAATGAATAGGTGTACTTTAATGAGGTCCATTAAAGGGCTGCTACCAGGTGTATTACTACATTTCGGCATGGTCGAGCATAAACTAATATATTGCTCCAATCATAAGAGTTTTGTAGTGGCTCTTCCCGCAAGTGTGTTACACGCTATTTTTTCTGCGAAAATAGCCTATTATAATTAAATGTAAATTGAAAATATTTTTAAAGACGTTAAAACACATTTTTCATCTACGTCATCAGGTTTGTTGCCAAGACACTAGTAGAAATCAATTGTTGATATAAACAGCTATTTAGTTTGGACGACATTTTGTATGCTGTCCGCCGAGTTAGTTCCGTCTTCAGAATAGCCGGCCCGGGTTCGATTCCCGGCGGGGTTAGAAATTTCTACCTCGGGACTAGGAGAGATGGCTGTGCACAACTTCTAATCACTAGATTGTGCACCAATATGTCTGGGTTATATCCTTTTAGGTCCTTTAAACGATGCGTTCTACTGTCTTGCATTTTTTTGAAGTGTATCCTCGTTTTTCTTGTCGTCAGAAGTTCCTGCGGCCTTACGAAACATGGTCACACCGAGAAATTTGCATCTTCAATCGATACGGGCCCGTAGACACCTGTCCGCAACGCAGGGAAGGTCGTGTAGGCGAGAAACAGGCAGTACTGTAGGTATGAAGTTCCTTTTACGTACAATAAATCATCTCTAGTTTTCTACCCTACCAAAAGAAGTACGAAGGATTTCATCGCTCTTAAAATCGACAGCCGTCTGCCGGGTTTAAACAGGTTAACATCAAATCAAATAGCAAAAAGATTACTATCCTGTGAGATGTAAGGTTGTGATTGACATTGCCTGGGCGAACTCACGTGTATGGAGGCTCGGCGTTATCTTGCCCAATAACACTTCATGACCCCGTTACGTCACCGCGGGCCATGAATTGTTATTGGGCAAAATAAAACCGAGCCTACATTCGTGAGTTCGCCCACGCAGTATCAATCACAATTTTATTTATCTCCCAGTACACTCTATCTCAGGGTTGCAGAACTGGGAAAGAGAGGGGTGGAAGCATGGGGAAAGAGTTTATTCCCCCGTCCACAACCTTAAATAATGTTTATGTGAAGTTTGGCAAGCACACTGAATACATATCTCTTCTCCCCCTACCCTACAATGACGCGAGAGTTGAAGGGAAGGGACGAGTTACGTGTTCCGTCTTGTGACGTGTGAAACAATTGTAGCACTGTTTTGCATCCCTTCTCTCACTCCTAAGATGATGGGCATTGGTGGTAGTCCACGCGTGGACGGATATTTTTCTAGACTCCAGTGACGTGGAACAGGCATATTGGACCTCAGGCCAGAGCAATAATGGTCGTTCTTGGTCAGTAGCAGGCGTTGAAAATGGAATGGCGGCGATTCTAAGACATGTTCCTATGCATGCACCGGTGCAGTAAATCGTTAAGCAACATTTAACCTATCACATCGATATTCTGTTGCTCACATGTTTTTAGAGAAGCCTTTCATGCAAGGTCAAAAAGGTTGTTCTACTTAGGTACACAACAATGAGCCAACATTCGTGTCCTTAGGGAAAATTCCAACTTATCTTCCTCCACTCATCGTTTAAAGTTGGGCCGGGCCTTAGCTAAGGCCAGAAACTAATTCGTTTGAGGATGCTCACAAGTTTCTCATTAAAATACAATGCAATTGTTACTTCCATATACTCGTAATTAATTACACGCTTTCTGTCTGTCTCACTGCGTTGGTAGTGCACAAAGAGGATAGCTGCGTACGCGTGGGCGTCTTGCCACGGATAAGCACGTAGGCCTATACTATGTAGTAGGGATGTGCCTTCAACTAAAACAAAAGCGTTAGTCCGTCGTTGCGGAATTATTTATTGCGGAACCCCTCAGGTAGGGACATTTTATACGCGAACGAGAAAATTAGATGCAAATAGAAATTAAACTTAGATCATCTGGCCTTGTATACGCCGACGCTATTGCAAGTGACTATACGCGGATCACCAGTTAGAAGTCAGACGTATGTCAGTTCGAATCCTGTTTCACGGAGACGACGTTAATTACGTAGTGAATAATTACTTAATAATAGTTTATATTGCAAGTACATTATATATTATAATCATTTGAAAATTTGTAGCAACACTGCCAGTATTCAACTCCCTAGTGGTAACTAATGTAAGCTGGTAGTATGGGATATGCCTGATGTGTTTTTATTAAGTTATGTATATACATAGTGTTCTGCCAAATGACAGGTCTTTCACTGCAAACCCAGCAATCTCCACTCTTCTATTTTTTGCCCTCCTCTTAGTCTCCGCATACGATCCATATAATTACCTTAATGCCATCTATCATCTGATATCTTCTTCTGCCCCGAACTCTTCTCCCGTTCACCATTCCTTCCAGTGCAATCTTCAGTAGGCAGTTTCTTCTCAGCCAGTGACCCAACCAATTCCTCTTTCTCTTCCTGTTCAGTTTCAGCATCATTCTTTCTTCACCCACTCTTTCCAGCAAGCTTCATTTCTTATTGTCTGTTCACTTCACACGCCCCATCCTTCTCCATATCCACATTTCAAATGCCTTTAGTCGCTTCTCTTCACTTCGTCGTAATGCCCATGTTTCTGTTCCGTACAATGCAAGACTCCACACAAAGCACTTCACTAGCTTCCTTCGCCATTGATATCCTCTTCTGCCTTCCTGGCAGCAGCTTATGTTACTACTTATAGTACACCCCAAGTATTTGAAGCTGTTCACTTGCTCTACTGCCTCATTTAGAATTTGCAAGCTTACCTTCTTCAATTTCCTTTCCATAACTATGGTCTTCGTCTTGTTTGCATTTATCTTCATCCCATATTGCTCACAACTGTAATTTAGCTTCAGTAGCATATCCCTTAGAATCGTCTCCTCTTCTGCTAACAACGTCAATATCGACAGCAAATCCTACGCACTTTATTCTTCTTCCTCAGTTATAAGGTAATAATCTAATTTATACCCCACATACAGTGACTGCAATAATAAGACTTATCTGCAACGCCCTAAGGCCCATTCAAAGCTGTTTATGATTATGAAGGTTAATTAAACACTCATTCTGCTGCAATAGAAATACCCGTGGATGTTGCATATTACAATCACTTTTTGGAACATTATTTACGAGTTCACCGCTGTGGAGTAACGGTTAGCATGCCTGACCGTGAAACCAGCGGCTCCAGGTTCAAATCCTGGTTGGGACAAGTTACCTGGTTGAGGTTTTTTCCGGGGTTTTCTCTAAACCCATTAAGAGCGAATACTAGATAACTTCTGCGCTGAACCCTGAACTCATTTCACTAGCAACTACCATCATCTCATTCAGACGCTAGATAACCATAGCAATTGATAAAGCGTCGTAAAATAACCAATTAAAAATACACTGGAAACGCCGATGTCTCTTGAATATCCATCCCACGGTGCTTCAGGATGATGTTCGTTGTCACACAGGCGACGTTGATGTAACCTCTGCAGTTGCGAGCGTCGTTAATAAACCATAATTAAAAGCACTGGGTTTCGGCTGTTCCATCTTCATTCTAGCAAGGTTTAACATTTACACATTCACACCTAGCTTTAATTTCACACATGGCGAAAGACTATGCACAAAATACAAGGCGAATCATTCCTACTGAGAGGGGTTACATGTTTTGAATTTCCTATAGAGACTCGAACCCGGGTCTTCCTCAAAATTTGAACTTTCCAGGAGATCCCTCATATAATATCCATTAAGTCGCAGATACTAAAAAAACTTGCATACTTATTTTGGTTTATGTTGCCACAGACGGTTAGAAAGAGAAAGTTTCTCTCACAAACGATGTGCTTCCACCCTCATAAAGTCTGAGGATTTTCCGGAAGAACTAAAGGCTGATGTCATATCTTCTTTCTAGCTGCCTCGCCTCTTCAGTCAAGTCAGTTGCTGGTTATCAGTAGTGGTGGTGGTGGTGGTGGTGGTGGTGGTGGTGGTGGTGGTGGTGGTGGTGGTGGTATTCACATTGTGACTTATTTTAGTTTTTGAGTTGAAACAGATTCTAAACATCGTGAATACGAAGTACATGTAAAGTATATCTTTCTTTGACTTAAATATAGGTGCACTTGTGATTTTCATGCCAATATTGGAGAGAAAAAAAGGCAGAGAGATTATACGAACGGATCCGCCACTGCTTTATCCACCCCCACAAAACAGGGGTTTCCCCTCTCCGCAACACCTTAAGTATTTCCTTCCCTTTCTAAAAATCCTGTGCCAATAGAACATAATACAATATCGTTATTTCAGTTAACACGTTTGCCACTACAGAGATTAATCAACATCGAAGTTAAACATGTGCGAGAAATTATTATTAGCAGCAGCTTTCTAAGCTCTTCGCTGTTGAATTACAAACTAATACCCAATATTTTAGATTTACCAGGATTTTGTATAATTTCACATATTATAGATTCGCATTGATTTTGTCTTTCGAGTTTTTGAGTTACAATTTAATAAAATGACATAATTTTCAGGCTGACGAACTTCCATCGTACTTTGTACAGGCCAATGTACACCTTGTACATAATTTTTTCACTAGTGCTGATATAGTAATATGCGTTACAAGAGCGATATGTTGAAGTTTTTATGTTCGAGGAAAAGTTTGAAAAAGCGAAACGTAGTTGAGCTTTTTTAATTTCCGAGAATTGAAAGAAAACATACCGCTCGTGTATCGTACATTATTTTGTGCGAAGATCGTTTATTACATACCTGAAAGAGGAATTTCTCATTAAGTTGCAATGAAATCTCCATCTTGGTTTCTGTTCAATGACGGCAAATTTGCAAAACAAAAATATTTATCTTCAACATTGTTGCTTTAAAATGTTTTCTGTGTTTACTATACTCCAGCTGGCAATGATATGTCTGTCTTTTTTTCCCCCAGTCTATGATGAGTCTGGAATCTTGTTGATTTTTTCACGGCTTCCTTAATGTTACTTGCATCACGAATGCAGTAACTTTAGTGGAGTTGTAGAGTTTACTTAATTTTTGCAAATATTTAAAAACAATAATTAACAATGCAATTTAGGTGAAATTGCAGTGGTAAGTTTCCAACTTATAATTATTACTATATTGAACGTCTCTAAAAATAATATGTTAAAAGCCTAAAACAGTAAAATCAATATGTCACTTTAGCGGTAAGAAGAGGGAAATTGTTGTGTGTGTTAGGGTGGGAATACTGAATGTGGAATTTTAGACTTTCCGCGGATTGGCTTTGTGCGGAAACCAAGCAAATACGCACGATCTCGCACAAAAATATTTATAAAATAGCTAGATAATCTGTTTGTAATAATGTAATTATTGAAGTTCCTGCATGACTGGCATCTTTTTTTATTTTTTTGTGCGAGATCGTGCGTATTTGCTTGTTTTCCGCACAGAACCAATACGCGGTAAGTGTGAAATACCACATTCAGTATTCCCAACGAAACACACATAACAATTTCCCTCTTCTTACCGCTTAAGCGCGACATTCATTTTACTGCTTTAGGCTTTTAACATATTATTTTTAGAGACGTTTAACATAGTAATAATTATAAATTGGAAACTTACCACTGCAATTTCACCTAAATTGCAATGTTAATTATTGTTTTTAAATATTTGCAAAAATTAAGTAAAGTCTACTACTCCACGAAACTTATTACATTCCTGATACAAGTAACATTAAGGAAGTCGTGAAAAAATCAACGAGATTCCAGATGCCGATGTTATTACTGCAATATGTTATATAAATAATATTGTTAAAATATTAAAATGAAAAATAAATCATTACATAACCTTACCGTTTGTTTTAAGTTCGCATTTATAGACTGGGGGGAAAAAAAGACAGACGTATATCACGGCCTGCTGGAGTATAGTAAACACAGAAAACATTTTACAGCAACAACGTTGAAGAAAGATATTTTGGTGTTCCGAAGTTGGCGTCATTAAACAGAAACCAACATGGAGATTTCATTGCAACTAATTAGAAATTCGTCTTTCAGGTATGTAATAAACGATCTTCGCACAAAATAATGTACGATACACGAGCGGTATGTTTGTTTTCATGTTCTCGGAAATTAAAAAAGCTCAACTACGTTTCGCTTTTTCAATCTTTTCCTCGAACATGAAAACAAACATACCGCTCGTGTATCGTATATTACTATTTACGATCTCACAAGTATACACTGCCGTTTTCTTACAATCAAATTCGTAAGTCTTCATGTCTTTCTAAGTTATACAATATCGAAGTCCTGGTCTTCTTAGCGTCCTACGTCCATGTAGGTCTCCCAAAACTTTTAGTTTTGCTTCCATCTTGGGCTCTCTGTACAATGATAAAGCAAGAAGAGCAAAACCTACGACCACTTCTCCACACTGTTGCGTGGGAAGGGCAACATAGTAAGTGCTGACCCTTCGAGCATCGAGTCTGCGACCAGCACGAGTGCGAATGGCTCGAATTCATCAATGGGTGTCGTCCAGACAGACCGTGACCCGAAGCATGACAGTGCGACCAACCGATCGATGCAGACGGCCTCCCACTGTTGCCACCTCTCGCGAGTTAAATTAGCCACTATTCCATTCGACGACGGCATAGTCCCCTCCCGAAATAAATAAGAGCACCCGGCCCCGTGTCCTCGCGGCAGGCACTGCATCGATCTCCATGCTAACAACCCCAACCCACAGCCATCCTCACGCGAATGATCAATGAATGCCCAACTCCAAAGACACCCTGCCCGCCATTTCCACGGCGTGGCGTGCAAATCCGGTGACAGTTCACGCCATTTAACAACGCCCTACACGCGTCGGCTCGCAATTCTGATTCTTTAACGACCTTTCAAACTACCGACTAATCCGATGAACAGACGATGCAATGTTAATGGAGCTTTAGCGGAAGAGAATTACCGATGACAAAGGAAACCACAATGCCTAGCTAAAACGCCTCTACCAGGGATCGAACCAAACTCCTTTAGTTTCAGTCCTTAAACAGACTGTACAAAACAGCTGAAACAGAAAATGAAATTCAAATTTGCATTTCAAAGGCCTGCCTTTAGCTAGATTGCTTATACGACAACTAGACACGCGATCTCCCCTATCCTTCACCTTTAATCATAACTTAGGTCTGCAGACCAAATATAAACTTTTGCCTACATCAACAAGCTCCTTTATCACACAACTTCTATCCACATGTGTTCAAAGATAAACATTACAACACACAACTCATAATATTTTAAAACTTCCAGGCTCCAGCTGACGAGACTGCGAGACAGGAATTCGATTGATATCGGGTGAAGAAGCACAAGACCAAGCACCGCGGCAACATTGATAATTAAAATTTATCAACACTACGTTAGACCTATACATTATAGGGTTTCTCTGCATTGACATCAATGAAAATGAAACATAAAAATCGATTGGAGTGCAAAAGGTTAAATGACTATTGTTAAATGCCTGAGATTAGAAAACAACAACAAAAATCGATTGAATCCAAATTCACCTCTGTCATTCCCATTCACTAAGATCTGGCAAAGAATCTTCAACAGGGCAGAACCACTTGAGTTAATAACGTAAGATAAATGTTATATTCTGTATCTGTATCTTTGTTCTTTTCATTATTTATCTAATAGCATGACTCTCTTTTATAGTTTAAAACCGAGTGATTTAATAATTGATGCATTGTAGAGTTTAATTTAGTTTAGATATAGTTATGTAACATTTTAAATAAGCATAACAACTTTGGGGGTACAAGCTTGAGTGGAGCCTGGAGACTCTCTAGGGATAAGGGGAGAAAAAAAAAGACTGAATACCACTGGTTTACAATAGTAATATGCGTTACAAGAGCGGTATGTTGAAGTTTTCATGTTCGAGGAAAAGTTTGAAAAAGCGAAACGTAGTTGAGCTTTTATAATTTCCGAGAATTGAAAGAAAACATACCGCTCGTGCATCATACATTATTTTGTGCGAAGATCGCTTATTAAATACCTGAAAGAGGAATTTCTAATTAGTTGCAATGAAATCTCAATCTTGGTTTCTGTTCAATGACGGCAAATTTGCAAAACAAAAATATCTATCTTCAACATTGTTGCTTTAAAATGCTTTCTGTGTTTACTATACTCCAGCAGGCCGTGATATACGTCTGTCTTTTTTTTTCCCCCCCCAGTCTATAAATACGAACTTAAACTGTAAGGTTATGTAATAACTTATTTTTCATTTTAATATTTTAACAATATTATTTATATAACATATTGCAGTAATAACATCGGCATCTAGAATCTTGTTGATTTTTTCACGGCTTCCTTAATGTTACTTGCATCACGAATGCAGTAACTTTAGTGGAGTTGTAGAGTTTACTTAATTTCTGCAAATATTTAAAAACAATAATTAACAGTGCAATTTAGGTGAAATTGCAGTGGTAAGTTTCCAATTTATAATTATTACTATACTGAACGTCTCTAAAAATAGTATGTTAAAAGCCTAAAGCAGTAAAATCGATATGTCACTTAAGCGGTAAGAAGAGGGAAATTGTTGTGTGTGTTAGGTTGGGAATACTGAATGTGGAATTTCACACTTTCCGCGGATTGGTTTTGTGCGGAAACCAAGCAACTACGCACGATCTCGCACAAAACACTTTGTGTGGTTTCCGTCTTATATGATCCATCCTTAGGCCTAGAAAGTGTTTATTCTAGAAGCTGTACAATAAAATTTACTGCCAAGTTCCTGCACTCTTCAACCCTTGACGGTATTTTCCTTAATACTGGATTTCCGAGATAATTTCTTACAGTTTTCAATCAGTTTTGAAAGGAGAGCATATTCTGTCTTTCGCTCCATTTATTGGTGATGGTTTCAAGCTAATGCACGACAATGAAGTATGCCTACACTTGGCTCTATGTACGCAAGGATACCTAGATGAGTTGGAGATGTAATGGCATGGCCTGCTCGAAGCTCGGATTTGAATCACAGCGAGCATCTCTGTTTAATAAACTGTGGAAAAGGTTCTGCCAGCATTAACCACATTATTCAGACACTCTATAGAACTTAAGAGAGCTCCCCCCCCCCAAGAAGAATGGAAGCCCATGCCTCAGGAGATGATTGTAGCATTAAACAGAAGCAAGTCTGAAGTTGGAAGCAAGAGGTGGGAATACGAGCTTCTGTAAATCAAATGTAAAATTTAAAGTTATTCACATGAATGGGTTTGATAAAAAAAACTGTGAAGTGTAAATATTGATGTGCTGTGCTATTATCACAAAATTCGATCAAACTGCTACAATTTTTTTATAAACGGAATTATGCAAAATTTTAATACTAAACCATAAATAATAGACAACGCTCCATGAAATTAACAGAAACGTAAAATAAAGCATTTTCTTTGTTTAATTAGAAGTGTTGAGTTTCTTATGTCGGTGAACATATGGCAATTAGGACTGCATGAAGATACACAGGAACAAGTCTGAATTAAATAAAAATGTAAAATACGACGAAACAGAAGAAAACGATGATAAAAACAAGGATCTGGATAAACATTAAGAAGAGGGTAAAATAAGGGTGAGATGACACAGAAAGGAAATAACGAGGTGAGAGAAGTTCTGGTGAACAAAATATGGATAAAATGTGGAAAAGAGGGTGAGAAAGTGAACACAAGAAAAGAGGCTGGCACAAAGGTAGGTCACAGAGGTATCGGGAGACGATGAATCAGAAGAAATTGATAAATACGAGACGAAAGAGAGGAAAACAAGAAAGTGAAGTAGATGATGACATGGAGAAGAAAATGAGTAAAATGGTTTATGAAGTTCATATAGAGGAAAAAAAACAGAAACTAAAAGATGATCAAACAAGAAATGTTGATAAAAACGAGGATGAGGGCGAGAAGATAAAATAGAAGAAACAAAAATATTAGAAATAAGAAAAAAAAAAAAAAGAAGATAACGAAGATAAAAAGTCAACCGGTTAGTCGCTTATAATTTTGCATCAAGCATTCTTAGATTTAACATTCTTCCACATTCGCACTAAACCATACAACTTCAAACGAGAAAATTAACACAACTGATGCTGGATAAAATTGGAACTCTTTACATACAACTTATTAATCACATGCTATCATAAGGTTAACATTCATTGAAAATTACGGGGGGAGTATCAAACACTTTGTCGTCCTTGAAAGGCGAATGGTTATCACTAGGGAACGGATTTCTAGGTGCTGAAAAAGAAACATTTAGGAATTTATAAAATCCAATTTAGGACTTTTTAGGAGTTTATACAAAATTAACAATAATAATTTTAGTAAATATTCCATTTTAGGTGGAATTTACTGTATGTACAAAGAACTAGTGCTGACAATGAGAGCTACTGAACTTAAGATTCAAATGCTATCAGTGAAAGAGACTTATTGCTGATTGGTCAGTTTCATTTCGCATAACGGGGGTGCATTGACGCGGAAACCAATTTGTGTCTCGCCTAATCTGAACTATCTACTACCCCTTTTACGCTAGGATGGACTTTTCCAAACCAATTTCGGTTCCTGGTAATTAAGTAAAATCTTCTTCCCCCCCCCCCCTTCTGAGACCAATATGGAACTTACCAGACCAGTGTGTAGGTAATTTTTTAAATACCAATTTTGTAATTCATACATTTTAGTACCCGTATTTTTATTTACATATACGCAAAAATAATAAAAAAAAGCGCAAACAGTTTTTAGGCATTTATGGGAATTTATGACTCATTTAGGTACTATAGGATTTTAATAGGGAATCCTGCGTACATGAAAATTAGAGATATCTGAGTAACACATGTCTAGGACGTAGCAAACAAAATAGGTACGAAACTAGAAATCTGTTCCCTAGTTATCACTGTACCTGCCAACAGATCGGACTTCCGAGAGTTAAGACCCGCCTAGATTATGGGATTTTTTTAAGAGCTATAAAAACATTTTGGGAATTGAAAAGGGAATTCAAACTGGAAGACTTGTATCGTAAATTTACGGCGTGTATGACAGAATGCCAAACATTTACAGGCCATTTCTCGCTAACGTCAAACTGCCAGCAAATCATTCTCACCTCACCTGTTCGCCTATCATTGAAAGTAATGAATTTTGTCTTACAGCTACACCTCACAAATTAAATTTCATATACTAGTGGAAACCAAAAAGCTCATCAACAATATCTGGAGGTGCTAATTAGCAACGAAGAAATATGTCTTAATTCTAACTTAACAAAATGCTTATCGGTAGAATGAAGACAAGCAGTCTAGCTCGACCAAAGGTGATTTTCGGACTACGATCAAATGAGATAAGCAACTGTACGTTTGTCTATATTCACATCTGACAAAACATGAAGGTTCAATGTCCCACAGAATTACATATTAATAATTAATCAGTTGTCTGCAATGTAAACAAAAACTATTTTATTATCATACACACAATACAAAAGGGTGGTCCTCCAGCTTGGGGGTTGGGAGAAGGGCTAACAACCCATCACCGTAAAAAACAGCTTGTTACGAAACCTAACAATACGCCTCGGAATGGGATTGATTCTCCGGCACGACCACAGCAAAGGAATAAGGTTATAAGATTGGGTGAACATTAAATCCAGACGTTTGAGATGGGCAGGGCATGTAGCACGTATGGGCGAACCCAGAAATGCATATAGAGTGTTAGTTGAGAGGCCAGAGGGGAAAAGACCTTTGGGGAGGCCGAGACGTAGATGGGAAGATAATATTAAAATGGATTTGAGGGAGGTGGGATATGATGGTAGAGACTGGATTAATCTTGCTCAGGATAGGGACCAATGGCGGGCTTATGTGAGGGCGGCAATGAACCTCCGGGTTCCTTAAAAGCCAGTAAGCAAGTACACACAATACAAAAACTAGAGCATGACAACTGTAGAAATATCCAATGTAAAAATTATAGGCCTTATAGGTACATGAAGACGATAAGATGACGAAGGCTCTTCAAGCACTGTAACCATAAACCTATGTATTGTGCACACGAAAATCTTGGAAAGAATGGATGGAAGAGATCGAAGGATTGATCTGCAGCCTCCAAGATAGGCCTGGTATGCTATTACGACCTACAATTTTTGCTTGCAAAATATTTTCGAAGGTGTACTATAAGTTTTAAAAAGGTCACTTAATATTAGTGTCTAGTACAATATTATGTTAAACCATTACAAGTAATCAATCTTATTCTGCGCCCTCTGTTAGGTTCTCGAACTTGTAGCCCTTCTTGAATATCTGTGTTAAGCAAAAGAAGGAAAAATAATACATATCCGACGAAATAGCCTTAAATATTTTCATTGCAATTTACATGCAGAGAATTGAATAGATTGTCACTATTAAAGTTTCATATATTTTTGCACTTTGTATAAGAGATATAACTATCCGGAAATCAAATGGAATTCATGAGTTAGAAACCTGTACAAAGAATCTTAATGTCGTTCAAATTCTAATCACAGATGCATACGAATTCATTTCGTCACGGATAACTCCTGTGGTGAAAGACGATTTTTGGTCACTAAATTGATGATAAAAATCCCTTATTTTGCTTCCTAATATACGATTTCTAAACATAAAATCTTGTAATGCTGCAAAAAATATAGATTCCTAATTTTTCACGGAAATACACTATTCATTTTAGCATTCTTACTGACGGAGGGTAAGAGCTTACGGATGTACCAACTGTGTGTGCAATCCTTAACTAAAGGATCAATTTTATTCAAATTCAATATTTGCAATCAATTTAACTGGGAATGACTCAGATGAAGAGAACGGAAATTCGACTTGGTTGCCATGGAAATGCTTACGTCATATACGATAAACTCAACAATGCGAACGAGTCCATTCCTATACACATGGGAAGTCCGTATAAATACGTAACCTACTACTTGAAAGAGTTTATAATATCTATGACTGGGCTGTTTGCAATATATTTAAAAAAAAATGTTCTTTAGCTGTGCTTTGACATGGACGCAAAACAGACGGGTGAACAATACATGCATAAACTACTGTAACCTGCATTTATGCTTTCTGAAAGATGCAGTAGTTTCCCCAGCGAATAGGGATTATAAAGAATGGACACTTCGCGTCGGTAACTTTGATGTAGCCGGACCGATTTCAATGACCTTCAAGCCAGCTAGAGCGTCAGATTCTGCTTTCTCCCTAGAGTTGGCGCTGACATCACACAGTCGACACAGCGGAAATATAACACATACAATTAATACATCTAGGTACATTATGTACTCAAATAAAATAAATTGGATCCATAAAATAATAAATCCTTCATTAACTGTAATGTCTAGACTCTAGAGTTCCTTTATAATGAGAGTTCAGACGTTGACCCCAACAACATTTAAAATATGTAATGATTTGATAGCGCTGAAAATGGAAAAACAAAACTCTTACGAGAAGTAAAACCATATACCTATATTATATAATATACAAATATTAAACGAATTCGATACTTAATTTTATAATGTATTATATTATTTTATAATATAATTTATGATATCTGAAATATAAAATATTATTATTACAACTAGTTTGTCACTGAGAAATAAGGAAAAGCTGTTAACTTGAATTTATTTGAAGCAAAGCGTTACTGGATTATGCAACAAGGTAGGCGATGTTTGGATCCTGTGCCTTAATTCTGTTCTCAATTATTATCTTAACGTATGCTTGATTACACTACCTCTGGCGCGTGAAAGTGGAACTAGCCGCTGGCGCACAGAGAAACAAAACACAGGAAAATTCGCTCAGTGTCCATTCTTTATAATCCCTATTCGCTGGTTTCCCCATCTGGAAACTCCCCAAGCTCTTGGCCGATGCGTGTCCACACTCCACAGACAAGCACAAAAACCAATAGACGAAGGACGACGATTGGACTGAAACATGCATTCTGCATTGTATATCGTGTTATGATAATGGCTTCAGTCATCTCCCCTCTCAGAAGAGAGCCCATCTCCCTGCCTGCTAATGCTGATCCCAAGGAATGTGGCAGCAGCAGTTCACAAGTTAGCAATATGTTTGTTGAAAAGGCACGTGCCAATAATATGAAGCTCGCACGTTCGCACGAACCACATCAATACTCCATGAATGCACTATACAAGCTAATCCATACGACAGGTATTCGTATTTCTGCTCTGTTTCATGCCCATGTTGCAGCAACATTGGAAGGGACATCCGAAAAGATCAAATGACTGCTGCTGAATCACAATAACACATGTCCTACTGTTAAATCCTTTTTAAAAGAGCATTCACAATATTTTGCATTCTCTTTAAAGTGCAAGTATCCTGCCTTTGTAATTTCAGATTATTCCCGCTAACCAAAACGGAATTAAAAAGTCAACGTTTATCAGAAGAGTGGCTGTAAAAGTCAAGCAGGCAATATACAAAGAACTTTCAGATCATGGAGTGTATTTTGTGTTGGAAACTTAAGACTGCAGATGCACTGAATGTAAAACTGAACTGCCACTTTCAAAATGAAATTAACCTCATTTTTAAATACTTTATAGTTTATATTTTAAGTACGTTTATTCATTTCTGAAAAAAATTGTACATTATCTATGATAGATTTTAGTCCGACACTGAATCATGCATTGTTCAGTCAAGGGGCTGCCAAGCCCCCTGGGCAAGCTTTGAAATGACACTTCTTCCAGTTCTGATTTGATAGTTACATTTCTGGAAAATCTTATTCAAAATCCAGAAGTTATTTCTGGAAAAATGGTTTCTGTCCTTTTCAGTTTTTTAACTGGTCCTAACTGCCTGCAACATTAAGGGCCGTATTCATAGACATTCTTAGTGAGGACTTCCGGTGGATGATCAGCAAACTAACGTTTTCCGTATTCATAAACCAGTGTTAGCGATATGATATGATATAAATCCTGTACAAGTAATCAATCAATAGCCGGGGCTAGTTTAGCATGCTCGTAGCGCGGGCTAGCGAAATGTCTATGAATAGCACCCTAAAAATCTATAATCAGCACATTGAATTATATCTAATTACAATAATGTGTCTGGACCTATTTAACTTGTCGAAATCCGTAAAAAGACATCCATTTTCGACAAGAATGAATAAAGCATAATGGTATACATACTACAAAAGTGATGTATTTTTTAACCAGTAGCACTACAGGAAGATTATAGAACACTTCTGAAACACTTAACAAAGGACAATCAAATTTATTTGCGAAATTGTATAATGTCCACGAAGGTTGTTTTCTTTAAGTCTTTCCAACACATATTTCTGCAGTTTAGTATGGATAGGAATTAACATAATACAGTAAGTAAGTACTTACATTATTTTGGTTATTAACACAGTTACAAAGAAAATATAATGAGAATGAAGATAGTTAAATGTATCACCTCCATATAAATATCGCATTAATGACTTGAACCTGTTAAGAAATTGCAGGCAGAATTTCAAAGATATTTTCAGAAATGAAACAATAGTGGGGGGGGGAAGATTTTTTTTTTATACAAAGCATTTATTGGATACAAGTAGGAAGACATAGGCAGTAAAGAAAAAAAGAACACGAAAGAAGAAGAAAATTAAGAGAGAATTTCAGAAGAAGTTGTATAGGTGACACATTACAGTGGGCATATTTTCGGATGATGATTACAGAAGTGAAATCGATGATTACTGCTTGTACTTCATAATAAAGTTATAAAGTGTTCCTAACTGGCAGAAATCAGACTTGAAAGGCAGAGAATAATATTGGAGTTCAACTGAAAAAGTGAAACATCGGAAAGAAAGTTCCGTTTGGAGACGAAATTGAAAAATGGAAATGTCTTTGAATGTCTTAGGATGATTATGACGATGATGATGATGATGGTGGTGGTGGTGGTGGTGGTAGTGATGGCAGTCAATAACGACAAAGTGTAACAGCTGGAACAATGAAGGTTGCGCGTACTTCATACTCAACCAAAAATAAAGTTCTGCATTAACTTAGCAGAAGATATTGAAGATTTAACAGAATTGTTAGTGAATGTGGAAAGTAATTATTTTACTGTTACTTTGACAACTGCAGAACTAAAAATTCAAAATCTCGTGTATTTGTTCATGTTCTAAGAACACAAAGATTACTTCTGCAAATGTGGTGAAATAATACTACATATACGATTAGATGAAATTAGAAAAAAAAAACACACACACACACGCACACAATAGAACAATCAACATTTTCAATTTCATTATTTAAACAGTTCTTTCACAACTTCTCTAATTGTGGCATGCTGGTACTGTCGGTTATGTTTATCATACGATTTATAATGGGCTAGTGTGTTGAAGAAAAATCCACAGGTTTTTCAGTGCTGTGGCATGTGAACCAATATATGGATGGAAAAGATTGGATCTTTGTGAAAGTGAATAACAGTTTCATAAAAAGATGTGAATAATGTAATAATGAATCATAGTCAAAACCCTGCATTATTTAAGGTAAAACTAAAAAAATTACTTAATATCTCACACTTTCTATTCTGTAGATGAATTCTTGACATTTCACAGTACTGTGCAAATATTATAATACTATTAAATGGTAAACATACTACATTGTATAAAATATTACTGTTATTAAGGTATTAATTCTGTACACATTTCATATTTGCATTGTATATGTATTGCATCTTATTGTTAAACGTAAGAATTGGACATGTTCTTTATTCTATGCTATAAAGCAAATGTAAGAATATTTATGGAACAAATCTATCTATCTATCTATCTATCTATCTATCTATCTATCTATCTATCTATCTATCTATCTATCTATCTATCTATCTATCTATCTATCTATCTATCTATCTATCTATCTATCTATCTATCTATCTATCTATCTATCTATCTATCTATCTATCTATCTATCTATCTATCTATCTATCTATCTATCTATCTATCTATCTATCTATCTATCTATCTATCTATCTATCTATCTATCTATCTATCTATCTATCTATCTATCTATCTATCTATCTATCTATCTATCTATCTATCTATCTATCTATCTATCTATCTATCTATCTATCTATCTATCTATCTATCTATCTATCTATCTATCTATCTATCTATCTATCTATCTATCTATCTATCTATCTATCTATCTATCTATCTATCTATCTATCTATCTATCTATCTATCTATCTATCTATCTATCTATCTATCTATCTATCTATCTATCTATCTATCTATCTATCTATCTATCTATCTAATGCAGCGAATGGGGGACATTTTGAAAAACAAACGTGAACTAGGTAAGTACAAATTCTATAACTTACTCTTATTGTTAAATGTTGTACCAGTGTCAGATATATGACGAGTGCCTCGCAGAAACAAAGCCATAGCTTGGCAGGGATCTATCTCCGGATCACGATAAATGCTCCTCACTGTATTTATGAGAAAATTCTCTCAAGACTGCTTTGTTCATCTTATGTCTAATAGTTATGCTGTATCTCTCTAGTTCTCCCAATGAGAATCCATGAGAACTGAGCTACACTTGCAATTTCGTAGATAGTGCAAAGGTAAGGAAATAACAAAACTGGTTGCTTCTCCTCTCCAACAAAGATACCCCTAAGTTCAAAGTTTAAATAACTTTTTAACAGATTGAACAAGACAAATGACGAATAAATGTGTTGCTTATTTGTAATGAGGAAACTTAAAACAAGAAAAAATTAAGGATAAATAATAGGACAAATTAAAAGGAAAAATGTAGCACTACATTTGCAGTAATTCAGTACTGAGGAAACTTTAAATATTAACATCTTGTGAGATTTTAAATTTTTACACTGTGCAGAAACACCAAATGTTTCAGAGCTATGTCATCATGGAAGACTAGAAAAGAGGAACCTATCTGTAGGATTCATTATAAAAAGCTTTTCTTTAAGATTGGAGGTTCATTCTTCACCATTTACTAATGAATTAATGAGCTCTGATCAGGTTTAATTTTATATGCTCTCAAGTAAAAGCTGTAGACAAGAATTAATGGTCTGAAGACAATGGTAACATAAAAAAAAAAAGAGAAAGTGTACCCAAAATAACTGAACATCAGAATTAAAGTAATGCTATATATTCAAAAGCTACAGTTTCTTTTTCCTTGTCTTTTCTCATTATGGAGCAAACTTAATAGCTCTCAAATTTTACCTTAATGGTACTCATTTCATATTGGAGTGAAAATGGCAAGTTGTAGCCGATTTAAGTGAACACCATAAATAAATGACTTACCCTCCCTATTAGAGGAATCAAACATGAAAACAGCACTATTTGCAGATGATATAGTTTTGTGGACTTCCGGACCTTACAGACATAGAGACAAAATTCAAAATTCTGCTCTTAAAGCTCCAACTCAACTACATGAATGGAATACATCAAATTTGATGACACTCAATTTAAGCAAATATTGTCAAAATTTTGTAGCTGCATTTAGATTGGCAACAGGCCATGATTGTTTGGCCAAACACCTGCATGGAATTGGAATGTATCAGTCCCCTAACTGCCCATTGTGCAACTCAAACCAAGAAATGGATTCAGAACGCCTCAAAAGCTGTGCTTCAGTGGCTGACCATGATAATATCTTTGAAAAATATTGGAGTGCAAGAGGTCAACTGACTTTATTGTCAAACGCCTGGCATTAGAAAACAACAACAATAGCTCTCAAATGTTGGGTGCTTCTGCACCTACGACAGGATGTAAAATTCAAACAATTTTCAAGAGCTGCATTAACTTTTGCTACATGGGGTCTATTGCAACATACTATGACTTGGCATTATGAATTGTAATAGGCTAGATGGACATTTTTTGTGAGCTCCATGAATAACCTCTTTTTTTTGGTAATTATTTAGCCTGTCATGGTCATATATATATATATCCCACAAGGGAATTACTTTTTTTTACAGTTTATATTAACGTAATTAAACATGCACATTTTCAATCAGTTTAATGAGCTATGAAAGTCAAGATTTCACAAGATTAGCCTACAATTTTTGGCAAGATGAAGTGAGACAAAAGCTCAGTAAAATTTCGGCGGGATATACCTAGGTTTTTGGAATACACCAAATCGTCATGTGTTACACGAATTTTCATGTCTATGCGAAATATATAGAATATAAAAAAATGTGAGGTCCATATTACATTGATGAAATTGCTGACACGAAATTATCTCATATATATATATATATATACACAGTAGAATATGGACACTTGCTCAGTTGAAAAGTCCAGTAGGCTAGGCCTAACAAGACTCCACCACGCACAATGACATTTAGGTCAATTCTGGTGCAAAATGAAGAATTAAATTCTAAAGATTACATTATACCTACACATATACCGACACAAAAATGGTAATTCATTTACAAAATGTATACAGGAGATATGTCAAACAGATTAAGATTAAAACATTTTTATCTTCAGCGTGGCCTAGAAGTTGTAACATGTTCGGACACAACATATTAGCTAGGCTACATTCGATAATAGTGCTATCCTTTGCAACTTTACACATACTACGCCTATAAACACTAAATTTTACACATTTTAATTATAGAATGTTATAATCTTTTATAAAGCAGATATTTATACCAAAAATATTAAATAAAACAATATCATGCTTTATACCACTGTTTGCGGCTGTAATCAGGCGGCATCATGGGCTAATGCAACAGGAATAGGCTGTAGAGATATGTATCAGAATTTATATGTCTTGGCATCACACACATTTATCTATTGCACATAAAACACGATAATCATACGTACAATGCAACAGTTTTTCACTTGCCAGAACTTAAACCAGGTGGGTGAGAAAAGCCAGTTTTTCGTACTAGAAACATTGATATAAGAAAAAACTTACCACATTACACTCAGAATTAATAAACTAACAACTAGGTACATCTGTTTCATCACATCCAAATGTTTAAACAAGCAGAACAATTACATTTCTTTTGACCCCTTTAAAACGGTTCACGTTTTGAACATAAAACGCATAATGGAGATCGTTTAGACGCCGCTTAAATTTCAGGAAGACAATGAAATGTAGCAATAATTTACAATGACAATTACTAAAAAAACATACCGCTGATTTACGTGATAATATTTTCAATACATATCTAATGTCATATAATGTTATTAATTATAATATGAGTTTATAAATTACGGTTGTCAGCTTACCTTTTCAACACAGGTGACGGCTATATTCAAGCAAGAGCAGAACTGCGCAGATGTTTTGCGCAGGCTTCATGAAATGAAAATCAACATAGGTCAAACCAGCAACTGAAGAGTATTACTTATGTTACGGAACACGTTTTATAAGAAAATATACTACAATATGAATTGTGATAATTATCTCTCAAAAATAACTCATGAATATAACGCTAAAAAGTTACTATAAATATGTTTCTATTACTATTTAAAAATTTAATCTAATTACATGTTGTCAGCCATAGAATAGCAGGAAGTATAGATGCTTAACGTTCATATGAAGCTGAGCTTCTTGTGACAATCGGGATACTATCGCCGGCATGTTTGAAATTTAAAGCTTGCCACACATTTAATGTTTTAATGTAACAAACTGCTACCATTTGCAACCTAGTCGATATGTCAACGATTGTTGTATCAATAAATATTTTATATTTAGGTAATTAATTTAACAAAAGGATATGAAAAAATATTGCTTGACTTAAAATGGCTTCCCAAATTGTTTTGTCATTCACATATTATGATGTGATTTTGTTTCCTGTGTGCATTTTAATTTTTATTCTTTAATGTTTCGACTACTTTAACGCGCATGAAAATTATTTAGGTTTTTTTTTTCCATCTATGTGAATAGGTTTGGTTTGATTCCTGATTTCGAAAAAAAGTAATGTGTTACAATGTGTTTTATGATGAATCAGGTTTTCTACATTCTACTCTTGTCTCTTTTGTCCATTTTCATCTACTGGTTTTTTATGTTGGTTTCTCAATTTAATTATAATATAATTTTGACGAAATAATGCATTATGACAAGTCCAAGTTTCAATCTACGAAAACAGATTATAATAGGAGTTTCGCACTTCTCATTTATCTATTAAAATATCAAACTAGTACATTGAAATTGATGCGGATCTATTTCTTTTTTGTCCAGCATTTCACACGACCTCAGATATATTAAAATAAAGTACTATATAGTAATATAGTACAATACAAAAAATTATAATGTTAATAAAATACGAATTTTAGTTATAACATCTTGTTACTAGATGTCAGTATTAATTTCGAACAGCTACTGAAGAAAAAGAGATTAATCAATCTAGTAACAGCTGATCAAAAATGGAATGTTGTCGAATGTCAAAATGTGAATGTGCCACAGTTGCTCGTATTATTAAGAAAAATAATTAGACAATATTATTTAGTTACATTTTATTCTTGTGGGCATGGCGGCTGCCACTGGAACAGTATCCGGCTCTGGAAGCTACAACTTCAAAGTTGTTTTGCTTGGTGAAGGTTGTGTTGGGAAGACTTCTGTTGTGCTGAGATATGTAGAAGATAAATTTAATGACAAGCATATCACCACCTTACAAGTTAGTGCCTCGTTAATATTTTTATTAAAATATTCTTGGCTCAACAAAAACTTGAAGCTTCGAGAAAAATGCTTACGCTCATTTCTTCTCTCGGAAAAAAAGAATGTTGAAACATTTTGTGCGTACAATATGAAATTTTAAATATGCGTTTGTAGTGGCACATTTATCTAAAATAAAATTGCATCACTGTAATTGAATTTTTGTCATCTCATGAAATTAGTTCGTGGTTTTTACTCTTTGTTGTGTTTAGTTAGTAGGCCTATATTATTCGGCTTCGTCAGTCTCTGTACGCTTTGTTGAATGTTTGTAATTATTTTATCACGAAATTAAATTTATCCACTTTTTTTTTTTAAATCTGGGCTCATTTGCCAAGTACGATTTGTTAAATGTAAGCAAAAACAAAAGATAAATTAATAAAACTTTAACTAACAAGTGGTCTAATGGTGCAACAGTTCCACGAGGAAAGTGTAGTACGGTTTCCAAATCTAATGAATTACCTTTCAGATTTTTGTCACCAATTATAATAATTATGATATAGTTACTATGTTTGAAATTAAGACATTTAAGCTTTTCTCGAGGTAAGGGCGAAATTTAATGTTAGCTTCTTACTTCCACTACAGATTTTTTAATGTATGCTAATTTATGATCCGCGTGTAATTTTGAAGGTTGCATCTATAAACTGACCATGTTTTAATTAATTTATTGCACATTTTCTGTGAAAATCTGCATTCAAATAGGCCAACTACAAATAATTACTGGTACCGATACGTAGGTCTAATATTTGTTTTTTTTTCCCCCCCTTGGGTAGTGGAGGCCTGGATGAAATAAGGGCACACTCTCGCACAGTAGCTACATTAGATCCACAAATTAAAAATAAGACGATGACTTAAAAATAAAATTGAAGTAAATCAAATGATTTACGATTAAATGCTGTTAATACTGAAGGATGTTATTTTTCAGGCTTCCTTTTTAAACAAGAAGATTAATATTGGTGGGAAAAGAGTTAATCTGTCAATATGGGACACAGCTGGACAAGAACGGTTCCATGCATTGGGCCCAATATATTACCGTATGTCAAATGGTGCAATTTTGGTATATGACATTACAGATGAAGACACATTTCAGAAGGTAAGAATAAGACATTTTTATAGGATATATAGGCTAGAGAACGTTGTGAACTAAGTGACGATATGGGTGCATTGAAATCTCAATTTTCTTTTTTAGTTTCTTTAATGTGAACTTGAAAGTCAAATCTTGTTGTGTCAAAGGTAGTAGGCCGAACATTTATTCAGAATAGAAAGTTTGTACTCTTACACATACCAATACTTCTATGAACAATGGTCACCTGTAAACACGTAGCATTCTAATCATAGATGGGAAAAATCTGAAGCTCTATGTTCGGATTGCAGAAGACAAGTATTTAATACCACAAGCTGATGCAATTGGAAAACATTCAATATTTTCAGTAGTAGAAAACACCATTCCACATACCAGCCAATAGTCATTTTATAGTTATATCGCCCCTGATATGTAAAAAGGGTCCAATGATTTTTCTAAAAAATTAAATATACTAAAAACTATTAGTAAACATTAAAATCTGAAAGATGTCATTGTTGCAACTGAGAATAGTCGTTATTTTGCACTAATGTAAGTCTGATAGCTCATTGGTTTATTTGCAATAAAGAGAGAAGTTCGGCTAAGATAAGTTCCTTGCTCGTACTGTAAAATTAATGATTTGTTGGTTGTCCTTTTTTTACAAAAGAGGAGCGATATTGAAAAATCATGTGATACTGATACTGGTTCAATTGTTTCTAATTAGCAGTAACCTTCTACATGTACCAATCATATTTTTATTTTAGGAGCTATGTCTTTTAATCGCATTTTTTCAATGATAATTGAGATTAACTTTCTTGAGCGAATGCATTCTCTATTTTGAATATGGAATTGGACATGATAACCTGTTGATTTCTCTTACAGGTTAAAAATTGGGTGAAGGAATTGAAGAAGATGCTTGGGAGCGAAATCTGCCTAATTATAGCAGGAAATAAAGTAGACTTAGAAAAACAAAGAAATGTTTCAGTCCAGGATGCAGAGGAGTGAGTAGAATATATGAGATGAAACAGAAATGGCATTTTGTTGAAGACATTTTCTTTATACCATGTCCCAGTGAGACATAAAACAGTTACGAACACAAAAATGATTAAAGAATCATCCTAAAGTTTCAACATATATGGTGGAAAATAAAACATTCTTCTTCTAAACTCTGTAAAATATTTCCTATTTCTGGCATCATCAAGTTACATTTCTATTTCATATAATATCGTAATAGTACATTATGCAACGAGCCTATAATGATAGTAATTAAGACGCAAGTATGTTTGTTTATGAAACGAGCACAAGCGAGTTTCATAATTTTCATACCAGCGTCTTAATTACCATTATAGGCAAGTTTCATACGACTTTTTATGCCCGACCATATTTCTAACTTTAAATTATTCAGAAGTATACATTTTATTTGTATCTGACAGAAGATCAGAAGTGACCTTGTTCATAGCTCTTGAATTGTGAGATGTGCGCAGACGCGAAAGTATTGATTTTTTCCGAGGAACAATAATGCAGAGAATGTATAACCTGGAAATTGATTTAGAATTGAAAAACGAGATGACAAATTGAATTTATTTGAATATTATTTACAATTACCGCTAATTATTATAGTGACAGAACATAACCTTCTGCGACAGTATTGGATTTCCAGCCTCCGTGACGTTTCCCTCGTCTGAGAATAATCGAAAACCTGAACTTTAATGAATAGGTGTACTTTAATGACATGCATTATAGGACTGCTACCAGGTGTATAATTACTACATTTCGGCATGGTCGAGCATAAATACATATATTATAATTTACGTACATAAAAACATTAAAAATCTATGAACAAAATGTCCTACCGATACATTACTGTTTATATAAAAGTAATTTAGAATCTTCATATTATTACACTATCACGTTATGCTAGTTTATAATACATACTATGTATGTTTCAGCTGTAGTTCTATATTACAGAAGACAATTTGTATGTAAATCACCATCACATTTTTTAATTAATTAATAAATGTGACTTGTAATAGGTGTTATATATATATATATATATATATATATATACATATATATATATACACACACACTATTTCAACTGCTAAAATTGCACTAAAGAACCCATTGTTTATTTAGACGAGAATGGCAGTTATCTCTTAAGTTAATGTATGGTCAACTGTATAGTATTGGGTTTGTACTGTCGTAACTTAAATGTAACATTTTTATCACTATTTTCTAAAATCAAGTGTTACATGCACATTGTTGTTCATAACTGTACAGCATCTGATCTAATTGAGCATCTGAAATCTGTTTCTCACCCCCCTTTTTACGTGTACAGACGCGAACAACTTGAAATCATTGATATGAAAGAACTTCAGAAAAATGTGTAATGTTGACACATTAGTGGAGTGTTATTTTTGTGCAAGAAGTCATATTCATAATGTCTGTTAACAGATACGCAAAATCAGTTGGGGCTAAGCACTTCCACACGTCTGCTAAACTAAACCAAGGAATTGAGGAGATGTTCCTGGAGTTGAGCCAGAGAATGATCGAGAGGGCACAGGAGAACGACCAGCAAAAGGCAAGCAGTCTTGGGAGATCTGGCAGCACGCGGCGTAATGTCGTGATTGTAGAGGACGACGACGAAGCATCTGCAGCCCAGTCGAAGTCTGGATGCTGTGGTGGAGGGGGTGGCAATGCGGTCACCACCGCCTCCTAACCTTACTATTCTCCTGGGACCAACCCAGCTTGTCAAGAGCCAAGGCTGACGAGGCCATGTCACAGCTGCAATGTAACACTGCAGTATTTCTTCAGATATGGCCAAATAATACTGTATAAATATTTTAAATAGAATTCTTGTCTGTTGCGCAGGTAATTCTAATTCCACTGAATCATTTTTCTGATGTAAAAAATCGAATTCAGGTTTATAATTTTTGTACAGTATCTGTACTGTATTCTGTTCGAGAATTCAGTATTCCTACAGTAAAATGCCTGAGAATATGTCGGTAGAGTGTAACATGTTTAGGTCAGTATGGACAATAAGGAAAATGATGAAATATTTAATTTTCAGCTTGAATTTGGCCTTGTAAAATTTAGGGAAAAGCTAGGTACCAAAAAATATTTGCTTTGCATTGATAGTTGCTATTAAGTGATACATGCTTGTGATCATTATTATATCTCACGAGAAGTGGGATGTGCTGCGATTTATGTATATAATATATATATGAAGTCAGTATCAATAAAAGTCATACTAGTAAGTTGATATTTGTAAAGGAACAATTGCCGGCCTTTTAAGAAAATTCAACAATGAAGAATTTTTATATACTTGTTAACACTATCTATAAATGTGAAATTAATTTTTGTGTCAAGAATTGTGATGATTTTATTCTGAAACCAGAAACAATGTCACATCAGGCTTTGGCAGTTAACTACATTATCTGCTATTCTTGTGAAATAAAGGATTATATAGTAAACTTGTAGCTACCCATTCTTGAGTAACAGAACAGTAACATGGTGGTGTTGGGGACAGATAAAGATTATAATATGCATAGTAAAATCCATAATTTCGTGGACTACACAACAGTGAAGGCACAGTTGCTCCTTCTAGTGTTCATACAGTTGCTGAAAACACTGTAACTGACTGAAGAGCTTATTTTACAGCTGTGACAACTTCCAGTGTTGAAGAGAACTACTCCTATGAATGGGAAACTTAAGTACTTTTGAGACAAACTGTAACTACTTCACACATTTCCAGTCCAATGTCGACAAATCTATATTATGTTGGACTCACTAATTCAAAGTGTGTTGATTGCATTACTTGCATGTATTCTGGGACACAGTACAGCAGTGCGTATGAGCAGTGATTCACGAAATTATCGACTCTACTACATGTATCTAGTTCCTGTATAAGCCAACATGTTTACTCTTATGGACACTTTGTCATAATATTTAATGTCTAAACTGTAAGCCTATAATTATAAGGTGTAGAATCATATAGCTTGAAACATATTATATGGCTCAGGAAACTAGATTATTTCTTTTTACCGTTTTAATGCACCACCTCCTTACCCAAACTATGATATATTTTCATTCCTAGTAATAAATGCATTCTTGAGAATTCATGCGCCTTTTTTATTCCCTCCCCCTCCTCTGAGAGTGAAATACTGTCGCTGTTTTCAAAATTGGTGAAGTGAGTAAAATCCTTGAATCAGTATCTTAAAATATTAAACTTTTCTATCATATTGTCAGCGATTACTTACTAGTCGAAGTATCTGGGGAAAAAAGGGATTTATCAATATTTTCTAAATTATACAGCAGTGGTTGCCAACACCACGAAATTGTTACGTAATAGAAATGCAACCCGCACACCACTATCGCAGGGAGAAGGGTGGAGTGGGTATCTCCTCAGGTAATGCAGTGAGTAACAGTGCAGAGATGGACTGTGACCGAAAAAAAAAAAAAAAAAAAATTCTACTTATTGACTATACACACTTTTTTCCATGTTAATTTTTTATCCTCCTATTCATTATTTTTGTATTATTAATAAAATAAAATACATTTATTTTGTTATTTACCATAAAAAGAACGTGTTTTTACAGCAGCAGATATATGAAATTAGAGAAACGTACCAGGCTGGTCACGAAGTTTTAAATTGCACTACATACTTCAAAAAAACGTCGAAGTATTTTACTCCGATTAAGACATAGAAGCAGATACTTTTTATTGTTCATTTATTAATGAAATATTCAAATTACACTACATACATTGAAAAAAACGCGGAAGTATTTTACCCCAATTAAAACATATAAGCCGATACGTTTTATTGTTTATTTATTAATTAAATATTCAAGTTACAAGTAAGGGCGTGGTAGTCTTCATAACAAGAAGAATAATGACAATGTACATTGTTCTTTTATACTTCATTTAAAATTATACAACAAATTAAGTATTTCTTATTTTTGCCATCTGCACAAAATAAATACTTTTCCTTCCATGCTCCTTAAAATTAAGTTTTTACTTATTATCTGTTTTCGAAAAGACATCGAAACATATTATCCTACACACTTGTAACATTACATGCGTACATCCGCTGCTGATAAATGTCTTTACTTATATCGAAGCGATGGCTGCAAACAGAGGGTGGGGTATGATGCCATGGTTACGCTTGAGTGGAGGCAGGGGCATGTGTCGCGACACAGCTTTTGGCAATCACTGTTATACAGGATGCTTCTTAAGGTGTAGTCCTCAACCCTGTTTTCACACGAAGCTGATCAGTTTGTATAGAACTTTCTATAGGCAATTGGGATAATTTTAGTGGGCTGATAAGACTGTCCCACAGTTCTGAGAATGATATATGACTGATGGAGCAATGGTGGAATAAATTGAGAGGAAAAACTGAAGTACTTAAAGAAAATCTGCCCCACAGCCACTTTGTCCACTACACATTTTACTGGTACTACCAGGGATTGAAGAGAAGTTAAATTTTTTAAATGCGAAATATCACTGATTTATTTTTTTTGTGAAATAACCCCGAATTTGAGACTTTTATTCACTGTAAATAGGATTCCTAGTGATACATTAGGACTTGATCTGTATGGTGTTCATTTGCAAGAAGTTTACTTTACATGTGAGCAATTATTTTCTAAAATGAACAGTATCAAAAGCATGCCACATGCTAACATATTTTTCACTTTGTGCTTTTGAGACTGAGCTCATGTGGTCTTCAACTGGACATTAACAAACTGGGGAAGAGTAAGATGTGTTAGAAATCTGCAGCATGCCACGAAAATTAATTCTTATATCTTATTTATAAACATACAGAAAAATTGTCTTTGTTTATTTTAGCAACACTAACTGTAACACTATGTTAGATTTTGTAAGAGATGAAAGCTTACAATAGTATAAGGTATTTTGTTTGAGATCGTGCGTATTTGCTTGGTTTCCGCACAAAACCAATCTGTGGAAAGTCTAAAATTCCACATTCAGTATTCCCAACCTAACACACATAACAATTTCCCTCTTCTTACCGCTTAAGTGACATATTAATTTTGCTGCTTTAGGTTTTTAACATATTATTATTAGAGACGTTCAATATAGTAATAATTATAAATTGGAAACTTACCACTGCAAATTCACCTAAATTGCACTGTTAATTATTGTTTTTAAATATTTGCAAAAATTAAGTAAACTCTACAACTCCACTAAAGTTACTGCATTCGTGATGCAAGTAACATTAAGGAAGCCGTGAAAAAACCAACAAGATTCCAGACTCATCATAGACTGGGGGGAAAAAAAGACAGACATATCACGGCCAGCTGGAGTATAGTAAACACAGAAAACATTTTAAAGCAACAATGTTGAAGATAGATATTTTTGTTTTGCAAATTTGCTGTCATTGAACAGAAACCAAGATGGAGATTTCATTGCAACTAATTAGAAATTCCTCTTTCAGGTATGTAATAAACGATCTTCGCACAAAATAATGTACTATACACGAGCAGTATGTTTTCTTTAAATTCTCGGAAATTAAAAAAGCTCAACTACGTTTCGCTTTTTCAAACATTTCCTCGAACATGAAAACTTCAACATACCGCTCTTGTAATGCATATTACTATTTTCTTTTGGCTGTACTTGACTTTCCATCATTCACCTATAAGAAGCTAATTCTGTAGGCAAATTTAGTCATTGTCTAGGGTGCAACATAGGAGGTTGGTCTACGCTACACATGTGATGAGATGATTTGTTGGAATGCCACAGGGGAACTGGAGCTCCTGGAGAAAACCCCCTACTCTTTAGTTTAACCTTCCACAATCTGATCTGAAATGCACACGCTGTAAGATAAGTGGTATGGGGTACAAAATGAACCCTACCCAGCTAGCTGAGAGTTAATTATGGACTAAGTACCAAAGAGTCCACCACTGTAGAGTAACAGCATGTCTG
Source organism: Periplaneta americana (assembly GCF_040183065.1). Classification (NCBI taxonomy): domain Eukaryota; kingdom Metazoa; phylum Arthropoda; class Insecta; order Blattodea; family Blattidae; genus Periplaneta; species Periplaneta americana. The sequence continues at coordinate 26,799,919 of NC_091123.1, read as the reverse complement.
ACTGTGAAAGGATGAGCCTGGGTTCAAATCCTGATAGGTACAGGTTACCTGGTTGATTTTTTTTTCCCCTGACTTTCCATTCAGGAACACATGCTGAAATGACATTTCCTCCATTTTTGATGGAACAGTTATACCACTCTGACTCAGTCTCTGCAGATCCTTGGTTGCACCACAGGAAGGTGAGGATGGGACTTGAGTAGGAGAGATTATGGAATGCACTTCACTACTTGCAACCCTTAAATATAATCTGAAAATACACGAATACAAAGTTAATTTGCGTTATATCATACCACTGCTGTGAAAAATGAACCCCAGTTTTTTTAGACTTACCATTTGGTTGATGTAATTATTTGAATGATGCGACAGATACATAGTAGGGCACAGGATTTTTAAGCTCGAATCAGGAGATTTCAAACACCCCTTCTTTTTAATGGACTATCATTTGTCACTAAGAGACTTTTCACACAATAATTGTTCCCCCCCCCCCACTAAAAGTGCCATCTACACAGTTCAATTTTTGCATGCATTTACGCATGTAATCTGGGGGAGAACATTGAAAGAATCAAGTTGAAAACGAACGTTCAATTAAAATGCATGTAGATTTTGTATTTACACAGTGTGCCGTGTTGAATGTCATCTTTGCTACATATATATATTAATATTAAATATCAATCCAATACTTAGGCCTATGTTCCGCGCCATGGCCTAAGGCATCCTGCCTAGGACTCACTTTACAGAATGCACGCTGGTTCGAGTTCTCATGAGCATATTCGAGTATATGTGATTGTTAAATGTATAATGCTGTTTATCCAGATACATCCTTCAGTTTGTTAATAAATTGTAAATAGCAGTGATTTGAGACACATGCAGATCAACCGCATGAGGTGGACAGTGAAAAGAAACAGATCTATGAACCAATAATCCCATTCTATAAAGATGAATATAGCCTGTCCCACATTGATGTAACAGGTCTGATGGTGGAAGCATGAAGTACCATACCCTCCTTCTTTGCCAACAAATGTAAAAACCTGGAGCTAACACACAGCATTGTGAAGGAAATGGTCATTAGTGCCCTCAAAGGATTGGTTCAGATATTGAGAAATTACTTGTATGGGAGTGATAATGGAAATTTCAAGTTATCTGAACCGATGACTGTTGGATTGGTTTAGATATCAATGCCAATAAATCCGTACTATTATTTTTCTCACGGTATATGGCATTCAAATCATTCTAACCTATCTGATATTTATTTTTTCCCTTTCTTAACTGTAAATGAGCACAAACGCTACTTAGATGTAAATTTTTCTGACATTTTGTATATTCGATTCCCTAACCGTTTCAAATGTATATCATTTTACCTTTTAGGTGTATTTCCAAATTATATGTAATACGCTTTGTCAACTCTGCCAACCTTTTCATAAGGGAAGCTAAATTTATTATTTATTATTAAGCAAGCTATTAAATTCCGTGGATTAGACTTATCGATTCTGTGAAAGAACTTGTTTCAGTGAAATTTTACATGCAAACGAATGTTTCACTATTTGTATAGTAACAAGGAATTGTTAAAGAAAATTAGATGTAGTGATAAATATGCAGAAGTTACAGAAGTGATGCAAATGACGAAGTTGGTACAAGGAGTTCGTTGGTGAGAGGAATGCGTCAGCATTTTCAGATTTCAGAATATGGTAACCCTAATCTCACTTGAAGCAACTGGATGTGGAAGTAGGGAAAACCACTCTGTTGCCAAATTTTAGAAAGAGGAGGATATGTGTGAGAGACAGAGAATTAGAGTAAAGTGTTATTTTTCATTTTAAATTTACTCTCATTCATCAGCAGAAGCAGAAAACCCTTTTCTATGTACAAAGCTTTGCTAGCTGACAGTAGACCATCATTTTCATTTGAAAATTTGCACAAGGTAATTCATTGTACATGTCTCATAATATAGCTACAACTTTTTGAATAAAATTTATATGCCTTGAAATTCTTAAAATTTAATTTTTTTTCCCCCTCTTCTGGTTGTCATGATAGTTGTAGTTTACACATCCAAAGTAAACTAAAAAAAATATACGCCCATATTTAAATTTGTTATGGCATATTTTTTATATTTATAGACCATATTTCTAGAATTTTTAGTCATAAGTGCATATTTTGGACATTTTTAGGGCATAATATCTCAGCTCCATTATCTTACAATTAATTATTATAAAAAATGTCAATATCCACACGCAAAGAAATAAATATAGGCATGTATAATTTAAATAAAAAAAAATTACATAACAAAAACAAAATTTTTGAAAATGGACTGGCAAGGTTAAGGCACAAGACTAACTCGGAAGGTTGTGGATTCAATTCCCACAGTGTCATAGATTTTCTCCATTGACCTAATCCGTCCCGCCACTCTATAGCCCCAGGGTTTACTCAGCCTTTAACAGAAATGAGTATCAGAGATATTTCCTTGAGGTTAAAGGTTTCAGGCATGTAGAACTGGCATTCCTACTACTGTTAATGTCGATTATCTGTGCTTTTACCTCCTGCTACGCTGTAGACATTCATGAACTGTAATGGGGATGACTTTACGTTTTTACTTTTGCCAGAACTGATTCTAGTATGTAAACCAATAGAAGATAGTGATTTGGGTCGTCTGAGAGCAAGATGACACAATCAATTCTCCTTAAGATGGAACAGGCCTCCTGGCCTAATCTGTAAAGTAGATAAAGAAAGGAAGGAAAAGGAAACAGAAGTCTTCAGCCAGCAATGTGGAAAGTAAAACTTGATCTGCATAATAAAACCTTCTGTATTTGTGGATCAAACAGGACACAAAGTTGTACATTCTACAGTAATGTATAGCGGTTACAAACAAAAACTGAAATGTCTTAGAGATAGTACACTATTAAACAGGGAAAAATAAAATTCGTTTCTTACTTTGTAACAAATATGTCAAAAACTCATTGATTTCTTAAACCATAATAATCCACTTTCAATGCATTCAGTCATGTAGGACTCACTCTGAGACAGGTCTGGAGATAATGAGGCATGCTGGAAACAAGGTCATCCAGTTCATCTTGAGGATGGTTGTCCCATTTCTGTACTGCAGCGGGCATGAAATCCTGTATGGTTTGTGGTGGCTGTAGACTGTTAGAAATTGCTCTTTTCAGCAAGGATCAGACATGTTTCACACAAGTTTTATCAGGAGACGCTGCTGGCCAGGTCTGGACGAGATTATCGTAATTAAATTGAAACCTACTCAAATGGTTGTTGCAAATCTACTAATGATAGGTTCAAGGACGTTGTTCACTGTTCTGCATTTATATTCCTTTGGACGTGGACTAGCGGCATGTGGCAAACCAACACGATTCCTCTCCAGAACAGTGCTGAACCACAAACAACCACAAAGGATTAATTGAAACTTAGACCTTTGCTCTCCCGACTTGAATAATGTTGCCATCCATTTGCAATGCAATCTATACTTCATGTGTAAAGAGCATTTGGGTCCAATGTTTCTAGGTTCAGTTTTCATAACTTCTTCCCTATCTTATATGCTGTGCTCTTCTGTCATACTGATGGAGATGGGTCTTTTCAATGGTCTTCGAGCTTGTAGTCCTATATATTTTTTATAGTAATGGCGGGTATTTGACTTTTTGTCATTTACCTATATGAAGCCAGTTGTGTACACCAATTTGCCAACAGAGTCATTGCCCAGGATGCGCCTTAGGAGGCTGGTCTACGCTACACCTGTGATGAGATAAGACGAGATGATGGAGATTTGTTGGGCTGGAGCTCCTGGAGAAAACCCCTGTGTTATTGGGATCACAAACTTGTCCAACATAAGTTATAAATCAGGGGTAGCTGGAGATGAACCTGGGTCCACAGGATTATAAGTCCAGTGCTGTAGCCACTAGATTACTCTATGTTCAAAACCAAGCTCTCAAGACTCATTACTGGTGGAATCAAAACAATAGATTCTATGAGATTCCTCACTAATATTAAAAGCATCAAAATGACAATAGAAGAAAAAGCACTGATTCAATATGAAAAACGTATTAGATTACCAGGAAACAATTGGCATTCATACAGTCCTCTCTGTAGATTGAAAACTCAAAAAAGTTTCATATCCATTGTTCAAGAATTAAAACAGAAAATCAATATCCCGAATTTAAAAGAAAACCTACAAATTAAACCAAACCCTTTAACTCTATTAAATATGGAATATAATCTAAATTTAACAGAAGAAATACTGAAATCAGAAGTAAACACTGAAATACTAAAACAATTGTCTTTAGAGACAATTAATATTAGGTACCCTCCACAAAACTGGTTTCATTTATACACTGACGGATCCTTGATCTCCAGAGAACAAGGTGCCGGTGCAGGTGTTACGTGCTGTCTCTTCTCACTTTATAGATCTCTTGGGTATGGAACAACAAGTTTTGATGGAGAAATCATTGCAATAAGTGGAAGTCTCAGGAATCTTCTATGCCATATAAATAAATTTAAGAATGCAGTTATATTGTCAGACTCCAAAGCAGCTATTCTATCAATAGTCTCTAAACACACACCTTCATCTCAAACAGCAGAAATAACTAAAATGCTCTCTCAATTAATATCACTCAATAAAAGAATTGTATTCCAATGGATACCATCCCACTGTGGAATCCTGGGAAACGAGAATGTGGATGCTTTAGCAAATAAGGGCAGCACTGCTACTTACAGACCTGTTACTAAATCTACATATTACTCTGTGAAAAGATTTATTAAATCTACATACTTAGACTTCAATAAACAAAATTTGATAACACAATCCCATGGGAAAAAATGGAACTCTCTGCATCAAAATCCACAGTTAATTCCCGATTTACCACGAAAATCGTCTGTAGCTGCATTTAGATTGGCAACAGGCCATGATTGATTGGCCAAACACCTGCATAGAATTGGAATATATCAGTCCCCTAACTGTCCATTGTGCAACTCAAACCAAGAAATGGATTCGGAACACCTCAAAGTCTGTGCTTCAGTGGCTGGTCATGATAATATCTTTGAAAAATATTGGAGTGCAAGAGGTCAAATGACTTTATTGTCAAACGCCTGGCATTAGAAAACAACAACAACAAGATTACTCTGGCAGCTATGTAGTCCTGTATCGTGGAGTCAATTTCGAACAGTTCGAATACACACATCGACTTCTGCAGCCCCTCTGATCTTCCTCTGTAAGGTGGTTGCAGTGACAATAGGGTTTCTTCAAGTAGAAATACGTACCAATCCTGTACAGCAATTTTGTTGTGTGATCGACCTATCTGAAGTCCATCAGCTATGGAACGTATCTGCTGGAACTTCTGCCACACTCGAGAAACATCTCTTTCATTGTGGCATACCTCCATTTGTGTCGCCTTGTTGCATTAAAGTCACTATTTGGGTGCAATCTTCTGTTGGATGAATTTGCAGCAGCATTGCTATAATATAAATAATACAAAAAAGAAGTATTCTCGACTTCATTCCTTAACCTACCCCTCTGAACTAAACAGTATATCTAGTGAACAAGAGAGTGCTTCGACAGATGAACAAATGAAATGTGTCAAAGAAAATGTAACATCTTTTAGATGATGTGGGCGTAAGTCGATTTTATGACACTATGCAAAACTTTACTTGACTAGTGTAATTTCATTTATGTGTGTGTTTTGAATGATTACTCAAAGAAATAACTTATGAACAGATATATCAATATTAATATTACAGGCTGTTCAATAAGTAATGCACATATTTTCTCATTCAAAGTTTGTTTTATTACAAATCCAAATATACCACATTATTCCCCAATTAATTGGCTATGAATACCTATTTTTCCATGTAGTCTCCATATCACTTTTGTTGACGACGTACAAAATTTTGTCCAATATCTTTTGAGAAGATTAACTCCATATGTAGATGAAATTATTGGGGATCATCAATGTGGTTTTAGGCGTAATAGATCAACTATTGACCAGATATTTTGTATTCGACAGATAATGGAGAAAAAACGGGAGTATAAGGGTACAGTGCATCAGTTATTCATAGATTTCAAAAAGGCATATGACTCGGTTAAGAGAGGTTCTATATGATATTCTTATTGAATTTGGTATTCCCAAGAAACTAGTTCGATTAATTAAAATGTGTCTCAGTGAAACGTACAGCAGAGTTTGTGTAGGTCAGTTTCTATCAGATGAGTTTCCAATTCAGTGTGGGCTAAAGCAAGGAGATGCACTATCAGCTCTACTTTTTAACTTTGCTCTAGAGTATGCCATTAGGAAAGTCCAGGATAACAGAGAGGGTTTGGAATTGAATGGGTTACACCAGCTGCTTGTCTATGTGGATGACGTAATATGTTAGGAGAAAATCCACAAACGATTAGGGAAAACACGGGACTTTTAGTGGAAGCAAGTAAAGAGATATGTTTGGAAGTAAATCCCGAAAAGACAAAGTATATGATTATGTCTCGTGACGAGAATATTGTACGAAATGGAAATATAAAAATTGGAAATTTATCTTTTGAAGAGGTGGAGAAGTTCAAATATCTGGGAGCAACAGTAACAAATATAAATGATACTCGGGAGGAAATTAAACACAGAATAAATATGGGAAATGCGTGTTATTATTCGGTTGAGAAACTTTTATCATCCAGTCTGCTGTCGAAAAATCTGAAAATTAGAATTTATAAAACAGTTACATTACCGGTTGTTCTGTATGGTTGTGAAACTTGGACGCGCACTTTGAGAGAGGAACAGAGATTAAGGGTGTTTGAGAATAAGGTGCTTAGGAAAATATTTGGGGCTAAGAGGGATGAAGTTACAGGAGAATGGAGAAAGTTACACAACACAGAACTGCACGCATTGTATTCTTCACCTGACATAATTAGGAACATTAAATCCAGACGTTTGAGATGGGCAGGGCATGTAGCATGTATGGGCGAATCCAGAAATGCATATAGAGTGTTAGTTGGGAGGCCGGAGGGAAAAAGACCTTCAGGGAGGCCGAGACGTAGGTGGGAAGATAATATTAAAATGGATTTGAGGGAGGTGGGATATGATGGTAGAGAATGGATTAATCTTGCTCAGGATAGGGACCAATGGCGGGCTTATGTGAGGGCGGCAATGAACCTCCGGGTTCCTTAAAAGCCAGTAAGTATAAGTATATAGTATAGTCTCCATTTAAATCTATGTATCTACATCACCTAGATGTTAAAGCCTGTATGCCATCTCGGCAACATTCAGCTGGTCTTCCTCTCAGCCACATCCTGACGTCTCCTATGACCTGCTCATCATGTCGTCATATAACTTTCCATGGATCACATCCTTCAGGGAATCAATGAAATGAAAGTCAGATGGTGCGAGATCTGGACTGTAGGGTGGATGAGGAAGAACAGTCCACTCAAGTTTCGTGATTTCTTGACAAGTGCGCACGCTTGTGTGTGACCTCACATTCTCATGGAGAAGGAGAATTTTATGGGAATGAACATGCCTAAATCATCTCAAGTTCTTCAGAGTCTTGATATAAACCTCTGAGTTTATTGTCTCCTGTGTTACAGCAACATGTGGTCATCCTGAGCTTGGAAGATCTGGCAGTCTCGCTTTATCTCATTCTCCCGCTGACATTCTTTTAATCCAATGACTGACAGTACTCCTATCCACTGCTTGATCCCCATAGACATGTTGTAAGCGCCTATGAATGTTTGCAATGGTTTCCTGCTCCGCAATGAGAAATTCAATCACAGCTCTCTGCTTGTACGTGTTTCACGTGCAGTCGTCATTTTAAAATTGAACTACATCACAGCCATCTAATGGAAAATGGCAAAATTATATGGCGAAATGCAAGAAGTTTTAAAGATGATGTGTATAAAAATGATATGCATTACTTACTGAATTGCCCACGAATGACAAAAACTGAACTGTTATAAACATGTGTTATCATAATAATGCTTTTAAATGGGTAAACAGCACTTAAAGCAAACATTAAAACATGGAAAATGAAGTGACAGCATAGCACTTTCAGACAGGTACTTACGTTTGAAAGAAATTATGCATTAATTCACAGTAGTGCATTCTGTATCCCTAATGCAAAACACTGGAAACTAGAAAGGACAAGGAATTAGAAAATATCACAACATTCAAATCTACAGTTTTACTAGAATTTCAATTTAATTTCAATGAATATTGTACGCCAGAATAATAAGAACATAATTTCAATGTAACTCAAAATGTTGTACTTAATACTGTACAATAAATACATTCCTAGATGAATTTATATCTTCCATCTGTTACAAATAAATGGTTAAGGTGTTGTATACATGCCAATGAGGCATTCGAGAGGGACAACTCCAATCTTTCTTGACTTCAAAACTAGGAATTGATGTGGTTAGTACACAAGTTACATGTACCTTCATTAACAGCTATTCTGTTACATGAAAGAGTATGTTGGTTTTCAGTTTTGTGTAACAATTAAAAGTTCTAAGCGAGCCAAGGAGAAAATTTGTGGTGGAGAAACATGTTTTCTGAAGGTAGTCACTTTTCTTCCATCATCATTTCACTGTTTCTCCACAAAATAAAGTCATCTTAATCACTAGAGCAGAAGCAACAGACCATACCATCTTCTCCTGGAGACCAACTCCTTCAGACCCATATGGCAGTTGTTCTACGAAGCAAGCAGCCATGGAAATTCTAGAAGTTGGTGCTGAAGCCTCAGTATTCTAGTACAGCACCAGACAAGCAAGGAAACAGGTGGTATGTAACAAAAGATCTTGTGAGGAAAATAAAAATGATTTTTAATTACTGAAAGAATGAAACATACAAACATCACTGGGAGAAGGTGATAGTAGAGATCACCACAGGTGACGTGATCTTACGCTTGTGTTATTGAACATTTCCTTTATTACTAAATATGTTTGTCTTGTAGGAACTAACAACCACTGCCGTCCATGCCCGAGGTAGAGTTCAGGTTCACACATAATAATATGTTCACTTAATTTTTTATTTTTAAAATTTCAGGTGATGTTCTATAAAATTTTTACAATACTCCTTTTAAAAACACAGTAAAAGCAAAAGGCACTTATTCTTGCACAAAAGAACTTTTTATATCTATAAAGGACTTCATACATTTTTTTTATAAAATTTGACACTTGGGAGTGGGGGGGGGGGGGAAGAGGAGAAATACACACAAAATGATATAATAGATTTAGTTCGTGGGAGTCACACTCCTTCAACCTTCTACTCTCATAAATATATGTACACTTTTACCTACTTATAGGATGAAAATACAACACACAAATAGAGAGACTTGCCAAGATTCGCTCGTTGCCTCGATGTTGAGCCTGTACTTTATAATCTAGGGCATAGCACCATATTTATTATGTCAAAGATATATACTCTACATATTCTGCAGATATGGATGGTATATGGTCATGCCACTTTGGCAAGAAGCTACATCACTACGATATTGGAACGGTAAGCACCAAGTACTATGCCAAGTGAAACTGCCTCTTATTCTGATATTAAACAATCTTCACTATGGTAATCATTTGTTACATATTCTAAATTAGTCATGAACATTTCTACAAACTGTAGCCTATTATTGTACATTTTAATCTCCTATTTGTCTGCCATGTACATATGCAGCCAAAATATAACCTGCTCAAGAGCTCATTTATACTGGGACAATCAATTCTTAGATAAGGGACTAGAAGAGGAATTTGAAACTTCCATACTGCATAGAACCCAAAATTACTACACGAGTTGCCAAAGACAATATGTAAGAGTTTGATTTCAAATTCTGTTCATGTTAATCTAAATTCCACAATATCAGTACCAGAAAAAAAATATATAAATAAGTTTAAAATTGCTGTGTACTGTATGACAACCAAAGGGTAAAAAAAAGTATTCCAGGAAGTATACAATTCTTGACTAAAACTACAAAATAAAGAACAGCAAAGTGAGAAAAAAAAAATATCTTAACTTCCAACTAACCCATTTAAAATACTTGCCATTCAATCTTCTGTATTATTTCTGCAAGCTGATAATACAACGTTCTGGAACTGACTTCGGTTTTTTTAAATAAATTCTCAACTATTATTAACTTACATAAAAACTATTTATACAAACTAGATACAGCTTACACGATCCTGCAGTCAACAATGTATTATAATAATATTTTATACTATTGCATTAATCACTGCCAAATTTCCTTCCTCCATTAATTTCAACATTTGGGCATATTGCCAGTAGTCTTAGCAAGTTCTGCATGCGACATATAACATAAAACATTTATTCTGAGTTAAAATGACACATACAAATCTTGTGAAGTGGCATTATACCAGTACTGTTGAAACAAACATGGAGGACAAACCACGGTCGTACATTTAAATATTAATAATAAATTACATTACTATATACAAACACACATTCGGCTAGCTGAGTTGTTCCGCTGATTAATCATTTTGATAGCTTGCTGATAACCCGGATCAAGGCACCATTTTCATCTTTCAATCTCTGGTTTTCACTTTTGAATTGCTCCAACAACTGAAACAGGTCAAATACGTTTTCCTGCAATATTATATTTAAGTTAGTTTGGTTGGCAAGAAAATCAGAAAATTAAGTCAATGCAAATCATTTTGACAATTTAAACATACATTCTTTGGGTAGGGTATGCATACTTTAAACATACATTTTTTGGGTAGGGTATGCATACTTTAGAGCTGCAGAAGGATATCTACAACATGTACACAAATAATAATATATATGGTATATAAGTTGTGTGTGTTGAAAACTCTAGAAAAACACACTTAACACAATGGAACCTCATTTGTACGTCAATCTCCATGGAGGAAAAAAAGGCCTTGTATGAAACTAATTTTAAAAAAAGTTTTTTTTTTTGTTAAAATTGACTGATTATCTTTGCATATTTGTCATGAAAAAAATCTGCGCCTTAAATAATACTGAAATAAAACCACATTAAAAAAATTCATACAGATGCCATGTTACACATCATCCATCTGTAGCCATTTACTACGAAATAATGATTGAAATGGCTGAATTGTGAATTCTGAGATGCACATTATACAAACTCATTAAAAGTAACTTAATGAACTTTTCATAATAGTACATAACTGGAAATTTCTATTCGAATTTCTAACTTTTATCTATTTTGACTTTGTTTCTGATAAAAGGGGTCTTTCGAATACATGCCAATGTAAATAATAATAATAATAATAATAATAATAATAATAATAATAATAATAATAATAATAATAATAATAATAATGGTCCATGTGTGGGGTCTTTTCGTAACAGAGGTCATGATATCACTGATATGATATGTTAATTTCCAAAGTGCATTAAAGTAATCATACTACAGCTTTTTAGTATTCTGTAGTTTGTCAAGTACAACAATTTTATACCATCATATCATAGCAAAGTCCGAAATATACTTCCTACATCTGTACCAATCGCAGATCCCTTCCTCCACCCCATCATAAACAAATTGTGTGTTTGTTTGCAATGATGAAAGACCAATTCTGTTGATAAATTTACTGATTTTTAATGACGGTTAAACCTTGCATGGAAGAACATTCACAAAGTCTACCTTCCAACCTTCAATGTCCTTTACAGCTTGAAAGTGACAGCAACAAATTCGGCTTCAGGTATGGAAAAAAAGGTTATGTTAATTATAATTAGATTTCTTGACTACCGGTACACATAATGATTGGGTTGGTGGGCAGGGGGACCTGCCAACAGCAACTACAAGACACTGTGCTATTTGGAATTGCCGATATCCTTGGAAAAGTTTTGCAGAAGAATATTCAACTCTCTGGATCTAATCCTGAGAAATATGGGTGTGAACAACTGGTAAGTACATGTCAATAATAATAATAATAATAATAATAATAATAATAATAATAATAATAATAATAATAATAATAATAATAATAATAATAATAATAATAATATACATGCAGCAAGTGAAAACATACACTAGGGTTAGGAAGGCAATCTAATATATAACATAATTATGAACAATACATTCTTTAATGTTTTATACAAACACAGACATTATTCTCCCATTTTGTCACGTCAAGTGAACTATTACACGAATTCTGTTGATATTCAGCATCTACGAGCAAATTTGTAGATGTATGATGCACACAGGAGAAAAAAAAGGGGGGGGGTCCTTCATATCACCACACAATAACAATGCATTTCAAATCAGACAAATTTCTTAGTGAGTTTTTGCATTACATAAAATATGCGATGGGCTATCTACGCTGTGCAACAAAAGGGACACTTTTCATAAATGATTTGTGGTTACTAATTGTAAATTCCCCTTTTTATGCATGGATAAGCATCCAAAGAAGAAATTATTTTATGTAACTTTCTCTTATTTTGCAGAAAGAAATTGCTCATAATTAATTATAAACTACTGATATCTCATATTTACATCACTTTCAAATACTGATTTAGTAAACAGAAACGTATCTATTTTTAAACCATACAATATATATGAATAAAATCATGTATGTTACTTCTTTGGGATAAAGAAAGCCTTTTGTGTCCTATCCAGAAAACTTGGGTTTATCTTATTTGGGTTCACAGTAAATTATTTGATCTAAGTAAGTATTTTGAATGATAGTTCCAGGAAATAAACTATACACATAAAAGTGGAATTTCATACCCAATATAAGAAAGAAATTGAATTGCTACACCGTTACCACAAACTGTATTTGTTTGGACTAATATGATCATTTTGGAGTAATGGGTTTTAAATGGAGGCTCATGAATTTGTGAATAGAAAGAAATGTTAGGGAGTGGTTGTGCACAAACACATAAAGCCACAGTAATTATTGTGCAATATACAGGGTGTACTGTACAGATGTGTATGGTAAGAGACTCCCTATTTTAAAATTGTAATAACTGCGTTGTTTTTGCTCATAAATCAATCTCGCAAAGGACAAATGATGTTTTTTTTTTTTTTTTTTTTTTTTTTTTGTTCTGTTTTACACGAAATATGTCTCCAGTTATGAGTGTGGAGTAAAGAGCTGAAACAGTCTCCAGATGTGAGGTATGGAATTCAGTTGTCTTGGTGCAACATTGGTGGAGAGATTTAAAAGTATCACTTGTCCCAAAGACAATAAAAAAGTCTATTAAGTCGTATAGCAGAACGTCCTTCCATATTCCAAACTCGACAAAACATTAAAGGTTTAATTAATTGCTGCATTATTGTTTTCTCGATCCGGAATACTGAAGAATGTCTTGCTCTCCAAACGTCCTTAAAAGAGCCAGCTAGTGTCCGTTAATTTATGGTGACAGTATTTTACTTTCTTGGGGTCAAGTGACACATGATTATCATTTCCTCTTCTCCACCAACATCGCACCAAGACAACTGAGTTTCATACATCATGCCTGACAGCTATTTTAGTTTTCTGTTCCATGCAAAAAAAAAGTGGAGAAATCTTTCACATGAAACAGAACAGAAGAAGAAAATCTCGTAGACTTGTTACTCCCTTGTTATTAAAAACACTGATTTATGACAATAAACACCACAGTTACTAGTACTTCAAAATACATACAACATAGTGCAAGCCTCGATCAGATAATTTTATCGGAACTTGTGTTTTAGACGTACAGTGAGGGACATAATTGTTGAGCAGCTCGAGTATATTCTAAGTCAAAGAATGCCACACTGCACATGCTCAGGGCCAAAAGCCTGATTCATGCCATGAAGGGACATTCGTTTGTCTTTCATAGGTTTCTTTCAATACATGATTTTCTGCAACAAATTTTAGAGTTCCAGTTTGGGAATAAATCCTTCTTTCTACGATGAGAAGCTGTGATTATATTCATAAAGATTGAGTTGGAGAACGTATAAATGGGGTTCCACTTCTTGATAAAATTGTATTATATTAAATCATTACAATTAATATTTTTCTTTTTTAACTGATGTTCATAAAGAAGATAAAATATCATTTTAATACTATGAAAAACAAACCTAAAGATCTATCTCACTACAGGAGCTAATTTATACGAAAAATTTTATTTACATAAAGAACACAATTTTTTTTTTACAAAAGTTGAAGGGTATAAAAATGTAGTAATTCTAGGAAATAGTATTAAAAAAGAATGTATCTTTTTACTGATTTCAAAGAGAAGATAATGACAAATATTTAAAATGAACACATCAATATAAATAAAATTAAATGCTCTCTGTGGACAGAATGTTAGAATACTTTTTACCTCGGAGTTTTTGACATGGGTGATGTTAAGAGGAGACCTTAAAAGTTTGTACTTTTCAAGAAACAAATTACTCTATGCTACTATAGACCACTATTTGTTCTTAAACTGTAACATGTCATATTAAACTATTTTTCACATACCGTACTTCGAACATTGCAATCAATTTTAAGAAAGTAATGAAATTAATTGTAGAAGAATGTAGATAGCTGTGTATTAAATTAATTTAAAACTACACTGTCTCAAAAAGTATCAAAATATAACTAGTAAAATAATAATTATGTCTAATTTTTCATCTGATCATCACGAATACAATCTAGTTTACCATAACAAAAGTTTCTCTATGAGCACATCTCACATTTTTGCACAAACAAGAGAGAGCAAGTGGGCACAGCACAGTTAGCCCCACTCTTTGCCCACTTTAATCTCTGTCCCTCTAGACAAAACTGCTAGTACAATCTTATGAAATATAACTTTAATAGAATATACGATCAGAACTAACATTTTATAATTTTTGTTGTAGAACAATAACAATATTAAAACAGTTACTACAGACTAGCAGCTCTCAACTAAGGCCATTAACTGTGAGTCTGTATTGCCCTTGAATGTTCTAGTTATAAATATAATGCGCCATTAATACGCCGTACTTAATAAAATGTCGGGAATCTCTGCATTCATTAATATACATCCAATATATTACACAGACTATTTCGTATTTCGAAAGGTTTCTTTCTCTAGTTATTTTTGTATTTCAATAAATGCATTATTAACATTAATCAAATTAAAATCTGCTGTTTCAGAGACCGTGTCACTGTCAGCAGTAGGTTCATACTGTTTATGTCATTAATATAGTTAACAATTGAATCGGTCGGAGCTAAAAGGAACTAAGTCAAAATATGCAGTTTGTGGTTATGCAACAATTTGAACGGATGTCAAGCGCATCGAACGGTGGAAGAAGGAACTAAGACTTTTAAATATTATTTTGTCTTCTACAACATAGAAATATTTACATCTCGCCAAAATATTGTAAAAAATTGCACAAAATTGTAAAAACTGTAGAAAATTACTAAATTGTAATATTGTAAAATTTTGACTTGTTCCATATCTTAAAGCTTCATTGCTCATGTAAGATTTAGGGAATAAAATAAATGAATGAATGAATGTATACATTTGTGTTTTTAGTGGAATGTTTTTTGCTTCTCCTGAAAAGTTGTGAAAAGTGACTTAGTTTCCTTTTAGCTCCGACTGATTCAATTGTGATTAACGAAAATTTAAGGACACATATGAGAACTACTGGTCTAGAAACATTTCTCTTTGCTCTCTCCCTTAAATAATTTTGTAATTTTCAGTAACCTTTCATTTTCAGTGGAAAACAGAATTTCTCGTACCTGTTATGTATTTCATTGCAAGTCCGCAATTACAAAGTAGCATTTTAACTCACTTCTTTAAAATTAATGCTAAACTATCAGCTATGGAATACTTTCAATTATGTCAAGCATTTGAAAGCAAGATTAAAATCTATATGATCATTAATAATCTATTACATAAAAGCTATTTACAAAATTATATCTGGTTTCAGACGAGAATTTACTGTCAAAGACTTCAGTACAGTAGAAAAATATAAAAGAGCTTGCAACATCATGCATAATTAAATCAAGCAATTTAAAATTTCATCAATTACAACACGAGGAGAAGCTCTTTGCAAGCACATGCTTATTCTGAATGAAAATCTGGTGCTGCTAAAAAACTATGAAGTAAGAAAGCAGACAAGGTTCATGGAACTTACGAATTAAAGAGATCAGTGTAAATTAGAATGCCTAAAAAAATCTGTGTTACAGCATAGAAAAGTTAATTTATTCATTACGTGTGTAGTTTCAAAACAAGAGAGGTAAGTGGATTGGTATTTGTTAGTTTTTGTCACAGAAAATATAAACTGTTTTAGATGGAGTGCAATCAAAAGGAATTAAAGCAACTAGATAACTATGTGATGTTATATTTCTAGCACTACTACTGGGTGTTCAGTTCAAAGTGTGTCATGGCTCGCTGTATGCCGTCATGTGGCTAGTCGATGAGCCTAGAGAATTCAATCTTCCGACACTTCCGCAGAGGTGTATTACTTATGTGCCAGAGAAGTTGGCTAACAAGTCCGGCATTCATTCAGAAGAGTACTTACCGCAAAGACATTGTAACCGATACGTACGGTAACGCCGGTACTGGCAAGAATGTGAACTGTTTGGAAACATGTATTGAGGTGAGTTTTTTCTTACTGTCGGGATATGGGGAGAGGGTTAAGACGATTACTTACGTATTTGTTGACATTAACTTCGACGGTCAACATGGACACGGAGCATTTGATTTGTATTGTGGAATGTTACCGTATGCAACCGATGATAACAAATACCCTGCGTACAACTTGCCGCGCAAAACACAGTTCGAAGGAGGTTATGGTAGCACACAGACCGTACAGACCGCCATCTGTTGCTACGACGTTCAAGTTATACCGTACACCTTCTCAAGTTCAGATTGAACGCTTTGATTAATAGGCAACTTCTCTGACAAAAAAGCTGAAACTCGCTTCAAATCGCTGACTCATCAACAGTGACGTCATGACACACTTTGAAATGAACACCCAGTAGAAGTTCCAAAGAGTACAGCTAAGTGTTACATGGCTAAGAATTACATAAAAGTATTATAGGTTATATACAGTATCCCTTCTATTCGCTGCTGGAATATTACGATGCAATCAAATATTATTATTTTTTTTTTGCCACTGAAATATAATAAGTACCGATTTTTTATACTAATTTAGAAAAATATTGTTTATGATATATATTTACCTAAAGATTGTAATATCAACAACAGCAAATTCTTACTATTAAAACCTCCATTAACCGAAAACTGGTTTAACCAAAACATGTAAGTTGTGTAACTGAAATTTTATAACTTATACTATATTTATGAGGAAACCCAGCCCTAGTAATAAGCAGGTGTAGCTTTGCTGCCAGAAAAAGCTGTGAACAGAAAACCTAAAGGAAATAGTGAAGAATCAATATTTACATTTGATAATACTGTACTTATTGCATGCACTGTATCCATTTTTTTTTTTAAATGCACTAAATATTTTCATGTGCATAACTTACAGGTCAGTTTCTAACCTTCTAACTCTGAAAAAGGTTATACATTTATTATCCGAAATTCTGCTTATCCAATATGGGGTCAGCCCTCTTTATTTTGGTTAACAGAGATTTTACTAAACTAATGAATTTTGATATTAATAAAACTGCTTTCTTTAAATCTAAGACAAACATGGAACAGAACACAGTATTGCTTATATTTCTTTTGAAATAAACTGCCTGATTTTAATAAGAAACAGCTATTAAAAGATGAAATTTGGTAATATAATATTATTTTAAGATCAAGGAAACTTGTTCATGACTATATCACCACACCATCAAGTACAGAATCAGAAAGTAACCTATCACTAACCAAATATGTACCAAAATTAAATACAGTTTAAATGATAGCACTTTTGATTGCTTATCTTTAGTAAGATCTCACTTTATTTGAACAATTGTGATTGTTTAAACATAACTAACATTTGTAATACCAATATTTAAGGGTCAGCTGGTCAGATACTGTATATGACAGTTTTATGATACCAGCAAACACTCTCCTTAACATTTAACATCTTCCCTAACTTAACTTGGTGAACAGAAAAGGAACGATCACATTGCCGCAACAATCTTCTAAGTGTATAAGTTTAAATTCCAACTTACCGTGTTGCCAAATTTCAACCAACACTACTTAATTTTGCATTACATACAGTCTTCTGGCTAGCTGATATTTAATACAATTTGTTTTTAGAGTAACTGCATTTTTAGAAATGTGTCAGAATATTTATATTGAATTAAAAGTTTGAAATATGAGTAACATACAGTTAATTATTAACGTTTTCTTCCTCTAAAGCGCGCAAGTTGTCATAAAAAATTTATTGAGGATAATGTTTGCCTTTGGAATATCAGCATTACTACCATATGATTCTTGTTTGGTGACTAAATACAATCGGTTATTCCTACAAGCACAAGCTTACAAAAACAAGAAATTTGAGGGAGCAGGGGAATCACTATAAAGACACAGAACTGTAAATTAATGTATGCATGTTTTGGAGCTTGTTCCCACCTATTTAAACATGGTAATTTTATTTTGTGTTCCTGTCAAAAAGTATCACAATCATTTCACTTTTAAAGATCGTAATAAGTTTCTTCAATCTTCTGATTGTTTCTGACACTTCTTTTTGCTTCTGAATATTTTATAGACATTTTTTATTCACGACAATTTATACCAGAGTATTATTACCCTACTATTAAATTGAATTCCTTGGGTGTTTCATCACTTCTATGTGTTCTTGCATTTTTCTGACGGAACTTCTTTCTTGAAAAGATGACATTATATGACATGCTTATGCTATAATAAAAGTTAGTTATTATTTGCGTTGTTCTATATACATTTCTGGAAGGATTACTTGTGTACTGTTTGTTTACAGTATTTTGTTTCAGTTGGTGCTAATGCAATTAAAATATATTTAAATGAGAAATATAGTATTAAATAATAGGACCCTGTAGAATATTAATGCAATACCCATTTAAATACTGTAGTTTAATAGTGCACTAAGGACTGAATTTTAAGTGTAAATAGTGTTTTTTGCAGTTAAATGTTATTGTACACATACCTATGTTCATATTAAATTCAAGCAAAACTGAACATTGAAAATGACAACACTCATTTCAAGAGATTTTTTTTTATTTTATTGGGTTATTTTACAACGCTGTATCAATATCTAGGTTATTTAGCGTCTGAATGAAATGAAGGTGATAATGCCGGTGAAATGAGTCCAGGGTCCAGCACCGAAAGTTACCCAGCATTTGCTCGTATTGGGTTGAGGAAAACCCCGGAAAAAACCTCAACCAGGTAACTTGTCCCTACCGGGATTCGAACCCAGGCCACCTGGTTTCGCGGCCAGACGCGCTGACCGTTACTCCACAGGCGTGGACTTCAAGAGATTGATCAATGATTTGGAAACGGGTAAAAAATCGAAGTGAATGTTTTTTTATATGTTAAAATGACTATTATAATTACACCACAATGGAAGAAGAAACTGGAAGAGGCCATGAGCCTACAGCCCTGATTGCTGTATTATTATTATTATTATTATTATTATTATCATTATCATTATTTGCATACAACTCTACTATAAGATGACCATTACATTATTTGAGTGCGTGTTCCAGGCATGCATGTTACTCTTGTGACATAATAAGTAAGTAGGACAGACAACATTAAAAGAATACAGTAATTAGAATCAGCTGCCAAGCTAATCCTGCCAGTGTGTCACATGTTGAGATGCTTCTATTGTGTAAAAGTATCTGCTAATCCTCCCAACATACACTATCTTCCCCCAAAATGTCCGTAAAATGGACGTAAACACAACATCAATGGTAATGACATCAGAGGTATGCAAGTAATGGGTGCTTTATATGTACTTAAAACTATTTACTGCAACCTAACTTTCCAATTGCTGTTGCAAAAGCAGTTTCAACTCTCATCACAAATAATTACCAAAATGTATTTTAAAACCCACCCAGCTTGACTAGGATCAAGACAGATATAAGGAACTTAATTTCCGAGTACGAAATATTTTATTTCTATGCTTGTATGCCTTGAATAAAAAATCTGAAAGCTGCATTAGTTAGTGTTTAAATTTTGTAATATTGCCATATTTTTTTTTGTTTTAATTTTATTTTTGCGAAAAATGATTTAAATACGAATTAAATGGACTGTATCCTAATCTTATACAGTAACGAATATGTTTTACAGATAAGTATGTTCGGGGAGATAAGAGCTTTAAAATAAGGTTGTGGTGAAATTTCATTTTAAAGCATTCGGCAGCTATGGCTGCATAAAAAAAAACGCAATTTTCATACTGTACGGTACATTTTACGAATTTTTGTAAGTAAATTATTACACCTAGGGATGTCATATTTCGCAAAAACATCCGTCTCTACTCTAATTATATAACAAATATAACGACAATTATAAATTGTTAGGTAAATTTAACTAATTTTCCGTCCGATTTCACAGTCGCCCTTAAGTACAGCACACGCACTTGGACAAACTCATCTGCCATTCTGCTAGCAGTGCAGAAACATTTTTGTTTAAGTCACACGTACAGATTGAAGCAACTGCGCACAGTCACCTGACTCGGGACTTGGACATAGCTAATATAATTTGATGAAGTTACTTTTTTACAGGAGCACTTCTTTATGCAAACCGAAATTAAAATTGATATAATTTCTTCAGAGAGAGAGGAAGCAGTCAATGATTTTATGTACCTGTTTTCTGTGAAAAAGTCTACCAAATATCGATATTTCTACTTATGCTCCTGTTAAATATTAATATAAAATATGGTGAACGCAGAGTTATGTAAATCCTACTCTCAGCTATAATATGGACTTTGGTTGGAATGTCTATCAAAAGTAGTTTCAAGTTTATGCCCTTTGAAACTGGAGGTTTTTACGGAATTACGATAAATTTAATGCATTAACAAGATAACTAATGGACTTAAACGAGAACAGACTTCACACAATAAAGTACTTCCTATATATTTTTTCGAGGAATTACACAGCTGTAAGGTTTTTTACTGTCCAATTTCCCATGGAATGTTCTGTATATGAATCAGCATTCTGAGCATGTTCTACACTGAACATACAGGGTGATTCAGGACATTTGCAACAAACTCTGGGGGTCAATAGATCTCGCTATGAAGATAATTATTTGTAAAACAACCCATGTTTTTCGATGTCTCGTTTAGGAGCTAAGTGACATAAAAAAGACAGTTTTAGTGACATTAACAGTAATTATAAAATGAATTGTTTTTCAAGTATGTTTGCTAACAAGTTACAGATGTTCAAAGTATCTACACTTAACCTGATTACATTCATTACACCATCATAGCAGTGGTTATCGGCCTGTGTCGAATTTGATCAAAAGCAGCTAATACTCGCATAGTCGGTTCCTCTCTGATGTCAAGTCGAGTGGTGTATTACTTCACATGTCCCAAAAGAAAAAAAAAAAGATTAAAGGCGTGAAGTCGGGTGATCACGCTGGCCACGCAACAGGTCCGGTTCTCCATATTTGAAGTGCGTTGGGATGTTATGCTGAATTATATGTCCCCTCACATCGTGATGGGTACATCTTCCATGAGCAGTGGAAGCATGTTTCGAAAAGCTCTCCATTCAAATGGGGCAGCAAAATGACGGGACACTTATAATCTGTCCACAAGGGTACTTGAAAAAATAAATGAATAATTCATTTCATAATTAATTGTAAATGTCACTAAAACCTGTGTTTTTTTTCGATGTCGCATAACTCCTATACCAGACATTGGAGAACATGGGTTTTTTTTTACGAAAAATGATCTATCAATTCCCAGAGTTTCTTGCAGAAGTCCTGAATCACCCTCTATACATTTTTTTAAGAAGTTAAAAATATATCTGTACATAAACTACAAAGTGTTTCACTGTTTTACAGAATATCTCACATGAAAGAAGTCCTTGTCAAGCTATTCCACGATCTTTTTATAAATGTTATATTTCAATACAGTTGTTCATGAGACCATTACACAAAGGTTCGTGATTACTCCATAACGACAATATCATTTTTGAAATTATGGTGTGACTATTCTAATAAAGATCATGTTTTCCACTCAAAGCAGTCAACTTTCAGATATCAAAACTATTTCCCTCTTCAGTATTATATGCAACTTTGAAGCAGAACATCATTCAATTTGTGAGTGAATACAGAGATACAATTTCTCAAAAGAACAACCAATAATGAAATGATTTTGTTTATGTTTTTAAAACATTTTCTTTGCATTCTTATTCTATGTATTAATAATTGTATGTAAAAGTGCTAAGACAAAAACATCTCTTCTTATACTATTTTTTTGTTCTTTTTGTAAAATAATAACATATATATTATCCCCTCTTCCTACTCTACTTCATGTTCCAAGGCAGAAAGCAAACAAAAAGAATAACTGTCACACACAATGAAGATAATACGAGACAACATGCATTTAGCTCCCTATATTCTTTTACCTCAAGTTATAACAGAGTGCAGTGATAACACCATGCTATGGCCTCCAAAATATTTGTATTCAGGGCTATTTTTCGTAACTATAATGCACTTAAATAACACCGAGAAACATGACTAATTGGAACCCATTGCTGAACACTTGAACAACTATGACCATGGTGCTCTTCAATTTGTCTCGGCTTCCATGATACTTATTTTAAATTTGTGCACCCCAAATGTGTGCATATGTTGATAGGTACTGTTACGAGAGAAAGCTGTGAAATGGTAGATTCTGAATCAATCTATTCGTATTCTTTCCAGAAGAGATCTGCACTATTATTATTGTGACATGTGTTACCAAATTGACAAAAGAGTACCAATAATCACAGTCCTAGACAGGAAAGTATACCCTTATTCATCACTGTTTACGAACAAAGGGATGTACAATACTTATTTATTTACTTACTTACTTACTTACTGGCTTTTAAGGAACCCGAAGGTTCATTGCCGCCCTCACATAAGCCCGCCATTGGTCCCTATCCTGAGCAAGATTAAACCAGTCTCTACCATCATATCCTACCTCCCTCAAATCCATTTTAATATTATCTTCCCCTCTACGTCTCGGCCTCCCCAAAGATCTTTTGCCCTCCGGTCTCCCAACTAACACTCTATATGCATTTCTGGATTCGCCCATACGTGCTACATGTCCTGCCCATCTCAAACGTCTGGATTTTATGGTCCTAATTATGTCAGGTGAAGTATACAATGCGTGCAGCTCCGTGTTGTGTAACTTTCTCCATTCTCCTGTAACTTCATCCCTCTTAGCCCCAAATATTTTTCTAAGAACCTTATTCTCAAACATCCTTAATCTCTGTTCCTCTCTCAAAGTGAGAGTCCAAGTTTCACAACCATACAGAACAACCGGTAATATAACTGTTTTATAAATTCTAACTTTCAGATTTTTTGACAGAAGACTAGATGACAAAAGCTTCTCAACCGAATAATAACAGGCATTTCCCATATTTATTCTGCATTTAATTTCCTCCTGAGTATCATTTATATTTGTTACTGTTGCTCCAAGATATTTGAATTTTTCCACCTCTTCGAAGGATAAATCTCCAATTTTTATAGTTCCATTTCGTACTATATTCTCGTCACGATACATAATCATATACTTAGTTTTTTCGGGATTTACTTCCAACCCAATCGCTTTACTTGCTTCAACTAGAATTTCCGCGTTTCCCCTAATCATTTGTGGATTTTCTCCTAACATATTCACGTCATCCGCATAGACAAGAAGCTGATGTAACCCGTTCAATTCCAAATCCTTTGTGTTATCCTGACCTTTCCTAATGGCATATTCTAGAGCGAAGTTAAAAAGTAAAGGTGATAGTACATCTCCCTGTTTTAGCCTGCAGTGAATTGGAAAAGCATCAGATAGAAACTGGCCTATACGGACTCTGCTGTTACTTTCACAAGACACATTTTAATTAATGAACTAGTTTCTTGGGAATACCAAATTCAATAAGAATATATAAAACTTCTCTCTTAACCGAGTCATACGCCTTTTTGAAATCTATGAATAACTGATGTACTGTACCCTTATACTCCCATTTTTTCTCCAATATCTGTCGAATACAAAAAATCTGATCAATAGTCGATCTATTACGCCTAAAACCACACTGATGATCCCCAATAATTTCATCTACATATGGAGTTAATCTTCTCAAAAGGATATTCGACAAAATTTTGTACGATGTCAATGAAAGTGATATTCCTCGAAAGTTACTACAGTTAGTCTTGTCCCCCTTCTTAAAAATAGGTACGATTATGGACTCCTTCCATTGTTCTGGTAGGGATGTACAATACTACATGCAATAAATCTATACATGTGGCAACGCCTTAATTTCATAGTCGGATAGAAGCTACACTTTGGATTTTTTCCCCTCCAACAAACCATCGTCCATCAAAGGAACCATGTACCTTGGGTCCAGGACTTTACTTTCCCATCTGATGATATCTGCTCTAAAACTCAGTCTACGGGCAAATATGAGCTACAGAGAGCACTTCATTTAGGAACCTCCTCTCCAAAATTTCTCCACCCAAAACAGTATCAATGATAAAAGAACCAAATTCTAAAGATGTAATTACACTGCGAAGGTTTATTTATAACTCTGACGGATATTCATTTTGTAAACAGTTTTAAGGGTTAACTTACTAGAAAAATAGCCCTGATAATACTGTAGTTACTTGAATTAGATTAACAAAATAAATGTTTTGCAAAAATGACCACACGATCTTCTAGCTCTGAATAGGTGCTTTTTTCAAATGATCTAATAGGCTCAACTCCAATGCTGGCAGTTACACACTTTACCTCAAACACTCAAGAGCACTGGACTCAATTGTTAATCAAATTCTACTGTTGGTGAATGGTTGCTCACAAAGGAATATCGCTAGCAAACTTTCTACCCACAATAAGGATGTGAGAGTGCAAAAGGTTATAGAATTGCAATTAAGCTAATGGAGTATCTGTTGCGAAAGTCAACTGTTAATGGGAAATTCTTCAACAATCTGTGGAAGTTACTGATCCGAACACTGTGAAGGTTTAGGCACCTCATGCTAGATTCGTATGTTTAGGGTAGGACTCAAATTAAAAAAAAAAAATCATCACCCTCATAAAGGTAATGCATTATACATCATTACTGGTGTTTCTTATAGCAGGATTTCAGATTATTTACAGTAATAAGTAGTGGAAACTTTTTATTTTATTTGAAAAGTGTAATAGTTTTTTATTTCAAAGTTCAACATATCAAAATGTAAAAATGTGGTACATTTTCTATACTACTAATGGAATTAATTCTCTTGCAGAAACAAATCACTAATCCAAATTGTGTGCTATTCATCAATATCAGTGACATTCTATAATACGATGATCAAGATGTTTAGTAACTAGTGTAAACTAAAATCTCATCATGTACGACAGTTCTATGATTTTGTAAGAAAATTTGAGCATTCAGATACATATCTTACTAATTTCCGATTTAAAAGTTTGGATTATTATTTATTTTTTTTATATAGTAGACCCTCGATTTAACGAACTAATAGGGGCTAATTAATTAAAAGCGAATTTTTTAAAGGGTAATATTTTATAATACAACACTGAAATTTTAACACTACAGTACAGTACAATGTATTAATATTTTAATATGAAACACTATGCAGTATTAGGGTCGACTGTAAATAGTCAGTAATAAAAAACACTTTACAAACAGTTTTAGTGATAAAAAAAACCTCTTTCTGTTAGTCACTGATGATCTAAAAGAATATGCAAGCACTTATTTACTGTAGAAGGTTGCTGTGAATTAGTAGGCTGAATGAAGAAAACATCGATCTTCAGTTGCTTTCCAATTGCATGCTGTTTCTTTATTACTAAAGATCGAAACTGCTTAAAGTGTTCGTAATATGCAAATTTGGCGCGTATTTGTTGGGAAATAGTCTAGAAATAGAGATTTTAAAATATGTCCATTAAATCTGAAGTCCGTTAAATCGAGGGTTCTTTCTGTTTTTCTTCAACTTTAATTCATTTACAATCGTTACGAAATGTCGAAACTGAAGATATTCAAATGTAGATAAAATTAAACTTTCGACTGTTTATTTAACGAACTGTTTTATGTTAATTTTTATATAAGCATATACTGTTATCTCAAAAACAAGAAGTCAAAGAATAAAAATTACTAATTCAACAATCTGTATATCTTATAGAGTATATTAAAGTAAAATGAATACCTGTTATGCTTCGTAAAATAAACACCACACTCTTTCTATTTGTTATATAAATCTGAACCAAAGTGTCCACTACTTTTGAAGGGAAAGGGGCCATTTTTAAGATCGTCAAATGTCTTGTACTTGGCACATATTATCACACAAACAATACTAGTACAGTGTAACCACAATAAAACAAGTATGGTCTATTATTAGACCCTCAATGTAACAATAAGATTTTCAGACTAAATGTGTGAAAAAATTTAATTTATTTTATAGGAGTTTCATGAAGACAACACTTCCAAGTTTTTTTTTTTTTTTTTTTTGGTGTATGTGAGTGTATAAATTCTGACGATCACAATATGCCATTTAGAATAATGTACTCCGGCACATATGCATAAACATTCTCTATCTAGTTTGTTAATTTAGCTGGGAAGATATACACTGCATTAAATTGTATGAAACATTCCAATTACTGTATCTATTTTGGTTGGTTGCGATTGTTAAACACTTTATAATAAAGTTATTATCTTTCTGATTTGCCTCCATTTAATTTACTGTATATACACAAATAATCTGCGTCTTCGAATAATCTGTGCACTCTAATTTTCGGAGACAAAAGAAAATGGCTGTTTCACTTCTAATTATTTAAAAATAGTGAATTCTATAATGCTTGTTCTTCTGCCAAAGCTAAATTTATTCCACTTCAAATACGGTAATTCGAGAACACTCCTTTCTTTTGACTTTTGAAAACTTTGACTTCTGTCAGCAAAAAGCTTTGTGATAATTTTCATTTGTAGAAGGTGCACTTTATTCTTATGCCAGTGATGAATACGGCTTTTCACCCATATCGTATTCTTTTTTTTCCCTACTGTCCAATTGCTATTTTCATTAGCGTATTCAATACTTGGTGGAGTCCTTGCACAAAGAAGATTTAGTGACTGGAACAGCTAACCATGCCGATTGTAGGTAATGATGGGCCTGGGTATACACTCCCATCTCCCTTTTTTTTTTTTAACTCTATTCATAAAAAAGGAAATCTTCTACTTACCAAGAAACCAACGACTATTTTATCATCTGATAGAAATCATGCATTTTTCGTGTCAAAATATCTTTTGCAATTACTGAACCTTGGCATCTTAGATCAAGATTCAAATACAATAACCACTATACCACAACAGTTGGCATCATCTAATTTTGTCTATTACTGAAAAAGGCAAAATTTATATTCCAGTAAATTTCTTATTGTATATCTGTTGCATTTTTCGTGTCAAAATATCTTTTGGAATTACTGAACCTGGGCATCTTAGATCCAGATTCAAGTACAATTAACCACTATATCACCACAGTTGACATCATCTAATTTTGTCTATTACTGAAAAAGGCAAAATTTATATTGCACTAAATTTCTCATTGTATATCAGTTATGCGACATCCCATGGAAGAGTCAAACGACCACCTACCCAGTACAGGAGTAATGTATGATCTAATTTTATTAGATCTTTTTGTCTTGTTTCATTATCCTGAAGTTTGTACCTATAATTGTAAAACATCATGTATATAGTATTTCGTAATTCTATTTTCTTCAATCTATTTGTACCTACCATTCACTGGATTATAACTATCACTCAGGTAAACATGTCTGTTTCTAATTGTTGCACATGAACTTTAAGACTCTCAACGTAAATAAAGAACATTTTATATGCTTAACTACATAAAAATCTTTTTTATCCACTAATGTAAATAAGCTCAAAAACTCCTGTGAGATAAGAGAAAAGGCACAATAAGCCTCAGGCTGTTTGCTAGCCTTCAGGTCCTACTCAGAAAAAAAAAAAAGTTCCTATGTATTGGTATTGTATCATAATTATGACTATCATTGATAACTGCCAGAGCCAACTAATTTAGTTTCTTCTACTGTTTGTATCTTATACAATATTTTCGTTAGCAGGAATTTCAGCAACACGTAGTATTTTTCACATTAAAGAATAGGGTGTAAAAGAAGGCTAGAGGAGGGGGAAAAAATCTAAAGAATTCAATTTAAAAAATGCATAAAGTGTCATGTCTCGATAGAAATAAATGTGCAATTTCTTGTAAATGGTACAATAGGGTCGAACAGCTGGCAATACCAAATGTTAATAGTAGGAATATGTAAATATTTATTGGTTTCCACACATGACTTCAGCTTAACTGATACCTGTTTTCACTTTGTACATGTTTATCAATGGGTATCGCTATACATGAACAAACAAACTGTGAATCAGCGAAATTCTGAATCAACATGCCTCTATTTCTTCTTTAACTAGACATCATCACAACTACAATCATAGTTACTTTGTTACCAAGATCTGAGAACGAAGAAATGGTATGCCTGGGCATAGAATTTCACCTTTATTTATCTCTATTTGTGAATAAAGGAGTATCTTACATGCAGTAAATTTACTACATAGGTCCAAATGTTTTATTTCTCATATGATGCAAGCTACTGACTCCAGACTCTTTTGCCTAAAAATTCACCACCCTCAACCCAAAAAACATTAGAGGCGTTTGTCTTTATAGTAATAATAATTTAATTAAAACCTTGTATATGGTAAATATGTTCCAATTTCCTGCAATTCAATGCATGAAAATATATCTTCTCCCATACAAGATGATTCCACCTATCCTGTAACCAACTCATAGAAGTTTTGTTTGAACATTTAGGGCGCAGTTCCTTGTTAATAGTACATTATGCAACGAGCTTATAATGATAGTAATTAAGACGCAAGTATGGATATTTATGAAACGAGCACAAGCGAGTTTCATAATATTCATACGAGCATCTTAATTACCATTATAGGCAAGTTTCATACGACTTTTTATGCTCGACCATATTTCTAACTTGAAATTATTCAGATGTATACATTTTATTTGTATCTGACAAGATCGGAAGTGACCTTGTTCTAGGTCGTGAATTGTGAGATGTGCGCAGACGCGAAAGTATTGATTTTTTCCAAGGAACAATAATGTCATTGACCTTGATGTAATCCCGTTATTGAATTCGACATTGAAAAACGAGATGACAAATTGAATTTATTTGAATATTATTTACAATTAACGCTAATTATTATAGTAACAGAACATAACCTTCTGCGACAGTATTGGATTTCCAGCCTCCGTGACTTTTCGCTAATTCTCTTTCAATTGCATATCCGAGAATAATCGATACTTGCGGTTTTATAACGGTACAAAGCTGACTTGTCATTGGCTGAACACCTGTAAGCTGAGTTGTCATTGGTTGAACACCTGTACTTTAATGAGTAGGTGTACTTTAATGACATGCATTAAAGGACTGCTACCAGGTGTATAATTACTACATTTCGGCATGGTCGAGCATAAAATAATGTACAAAACAAGTTCTCCAAGTTTTAGTGATAAAAAAAATGTTATTCATAATTAATTTTCATATTTTGAAACAATTAATTCACAAAAGATAATGTCAAATATATTAAGTTCTTACTGGTTAATAGATACATAAATAAAGACATTTAAACTTGCAATTTCACAAAAGCTTTGTTCTATCGAGGCTGCACTGTAAGAGGTTGTTTGTCATTAATTAAACGTGGGATAGCAGCAGACAAATTAAGTAAAGTCTACTCGTCTTCATGCCAATATGCTGTATATAATATACTGTCAAACGTCGTAAGCAAATAATTTTCCAACAGATGTAGCAATTACAAAATTTTGCAAGTCTTGGTTGTTAATCACACACTGTTGATGGATTCTAGCCAGCGAGCGACACAGCACATGCGAATGCGGACAGTCCTGAGGAAGGTGCAACATTTGTTTGTTTGGTTTTTTACCTATTTTGTGGCATTGGCGGAATTGGTCAGTTTCGACACCACCCGGGTCAAAGCCCGGTTTTCCGCTTTCAATCTTTCGTTTTCAGCTTTGAGCTTTTGTAATTGCTGGAAAGAGCAAACATTTAAACAACATCTTTGAAACAAACCTTTCACCCCTCTCATATACCACACATTGAAAAATAAAAAACCTTCCATGTTAGTCTAAAAAGAATATATGACAAGCAAAACAAAATGTGCCAAATAAAACTGGAGACAGAAATAATAAATAAGTGATGAAGTATTTCTGTAAAAAGGAGAAGACTGGGAGAGATAAAGACGAGAAAACAAGATTTATAATTTAGATTGACGAACACAAAACAAACCACACCTCACTATCCTACTACATCGCAAAATCAAAAGAACACACCTTATCTCTGTTCCTAGTATATTTTAAATAACTACGAAATTCATCATAAGAGCAAAGAGAAGTGATATATTGGGTTGTAAACCTACAGCAAGATTCTAATGTTATTGCACAAAATAAATTAATATTACAACTATTATTTAAAAATATATAAGATAGAAAAGTTTTGGAAATCCACGACAACAGAAAAGAGATAAGAATTGTGTACAGAAGCTAATAAATAAAATAATTTTATCATGTAATGTAAGACAGAAAATACTTCAAGCTCAACTTAAAAACTTCGTGTAACATCTCAGTTCCATTGCAGCACATGCTGAAGGAAAATACCAAAGGAAACTCTGTAAAGTTTGAAGTTGACCACTCAACAATGATTATTTTTCATTTTAACTTTTAAATTATGTAAGGTATATAGACATCTAGGACTATGTATGTTGCATTTGTTATTATACTTCTATAATATAAGCACTTTAACACATGAAGTACCATCTTCTCTAGTTGAATGACTGTTACAAACACATTAAAGAACTTTTAGAGTACAGTGAAATGTCAGTAAAATTATTTTAGCAACAAATTTATACAGTATATAATTCTTTCATAGTGAACTGAACATCATTACTTTTCTCTACCGTGCATTAGGCCATGTGACCTGTTATAGTTTCATTCTATCTTTTCTGACGATCTTCTGCTTTTGAATTGATAGTTTAGAATTACGTTCTGGAATTCTATTCGGTCTCATTATACAAATGTGTTCTTTCCATTTTGTTACAATAATTTTGTACCAACTGAATGAATTTTAAGTCCACTTAAAACTTTCATTTATTTTGTAGCACAAAAATTGTAAAAGCAGTGCCTGCCAATTTCTGCTGCATGAAGTCCTTTTCCATTCTTAATAAACATGAAAAATAGTCATAAAATACTAAATCTATACTAATAATAAATCTGTAGCCGAAATTTTTCTGGTAATTTTCGATTTTCCAAAAATAATTGGTCCTAACATATATAATTAACCACCCTGAAACCGAAAATAGCATTTTTTAAATTTTTGTTTGTATGTCTGTCTGTATGTTTGTTACCTTTTCACGCGATAATGGCTGAACCGATTTATATGAAAATTGGAATATAAATTAAGTTCGTTGTAACTTAGATTTTAGGCTATATGCATTCAAAATACTTTATTTGAAAGGGGGGTTACAAGGGGGCCTGAATTAAATAAATTGAAATATCTCCCTTATTATTGATTTTTGTGAAAAATGTTACATAACAAAAGTTTCTTTAAAAATGATTTCCGATATGTTTTATTCTTTACAAAATATTGATAGGACTGATATTTAATGAGATAAATGAGTTTTAAAATTAAAATAACGCCATCTAAGATGGTGCAATGAATTAAGAACAAATGACTTCGTCTATAAGGGGCCTTGGACAACAACAATCGAAACAGGGGCCTTGGACATCAACAATCGAAAGCTATTAAACATAGCCTACAGAGAATATTTCTGTGTTTGTATGAAGTAATATCAGAAGCTAAATTAACCGATTTGTATAATTAATTATTATTTCACCATTGGAAAGTGTAGTTTCTCTAGATGGACATAATGCTATAATGTTATTACAGTAACATCTGAGTAAATCGAGGACAGGCAAGATTAAAATAGCTTCTTATGCACAGAAAATTTGATAGGCTATTTTGTACATTCGTTTTCTGTATTTCTTAAAATAATATTTATGTACACTCATTTTAATCTCAGAGAATTAACGAACAACGAGAGTGTATTGATTTAGTATGCAGTAATAGTACGTTAGCTTAGTAATCCATTATTTTATAATTCAAATTTTAACTATGCTCAATTGAATCGTGTTAAAATACATAAAATATATATGCAATAATTGCAATGCAAAAAAAAATTGGGTAATGAGCGAAGCAGATTATCTTGCGCTGTTGTAAAATTTGTTCCCTGGATCAAACATCCTATTTTAATTACGTAATTACTTTATATTTATTTCTAACAGGTGCAGCAGAGTGCAAGGGTACAGCTAGTTATTCAAATATAATAATACTGCATGTAAGAGATATCACTAGTAAATTCTTTTATATTGTTTCTCGTATTTGTTACCATAAGACACCACTGAGATCAGTGATATTACTTGCAGGTGAAGGCAGGAAACATATGTGGATACAATGGCCGGTATGAGAGTTCTGCCTATACCATTAATGAAATATTCTTTGTATGTCTCAATAGGAATCTTAGCAAATACAAGCATGCAAATCAACAGGTGAAGTCTAAGATTTCATATTATTTCAAAATTTAATAAAGAAAGACTCTATTTATTCTTAATTGATAACTCTGTGGCTCCAAGGCAAAATTTGATGTTATTTCATGGAATTTTTTAGGAGCAAGCATTTAAAATTTGAAGGACTGTACAAAATCATAATAATCATGTTTCATAACATCAGGTTACTTACTTACTTACAAATGGCTTTTAAGGAACCTGAAGGTTCATTGCCGCCCTCACATAAGCCCGCCATCGGTCCCTATCCTGTGCAAGATTAATCCAGTCTCTATCATCATACCCCACTTCCCTCAAATCCATTTTAATATTATCCTCCCATCTAAGTCTCGGCCTCTCTAAAGGTCTTTTTCCCTCCGGTCTCCCAACTAACACTCTATATGCATTTCTGGATTCGCCCATACGTGCTACATGCCCTGCCCATCTCAAACGTCTGGATTTAATGTTCCTAATTATGTCAGGTGAAGAATACAATGCGTGCAGTTCTGTGTTGTGTAACTTTCTCCATTCTCCTGTAACTTCATCCAGCTTAGCCCCAAATATTTTCCTAACAATAGTGTTCTCAAAAACCCTGAACCTATGTTCCTCTCTCAGAGTGAGAGTCCAAGTTTCACAACCATACAGAAGAACCGGTAATATAACTGTTTTATAAATTCTAACTTTCAGATTTTTGGACAGCAGACTGGATGATAAGAGCTTCTCAACCGAATAATAACACGCATTTCCCATATTTATTCTGCGTTTAATTTCCTCCCGAGTGTCATTTATATTTGTTACTGTTGCTCCAAGATATTTGAATTTTTCCACCTCTTCGAAGGATAAATCTCCAATTTTTATATTTCCATTTCGTACAATATTCTGGTCACGAGACATAATCATATACTTTGTCTTTTCGGGATTTACTTCCAAACCGATCGCTTTACTTGCTTCAAGTAAAATTTCCGTGTTTTCCCTAATCGTTTGTGTATTTTCTCCTAACATATTCACGTCATCCGCATAGACAAGAAGCTGATGTAACCCGTTCAATTCCAAACCCTGCCTGTTATCCTGAACTTTCCTAATGGCATATTCTAGAGCGAAGTTAAAAAGTAAAGGTGATAGTGCATCTCCCTGCTTTAGCCCGCAGTGAATTGGAAAAGCATCAGATAGAAACTGATCTATACGGACTCTGCTGTATGTTTCACTCAGACACATTTTAATTAATCGAACTAGTTTCTTGGGAATACCAAATTCAATAAGAATATCATATAATACTTCCCTCTTAACCGAGTCATATGCCTTTTTGAAATCTATGAATAACTGATGTACTGTACCCTTATATAACATCAGGTTATGAGAGAAAAATACCATATTTCCTCGAATATCCCGCACACTTTTTTTCAGAAATATAAAAGTAAAAAATACGTGTCAGAATCAAGTCCAAGTGTGATAGGTGTGTAGTTTGTGCGTTTCATACGTTTTCAATTCTGAAAATGAGTACCACTTAAGGCAGTGTTGGCAAACACCACGAAATTGTGACGTAATAGAAATGTAACCCGCACACCACTATCGCAGGGAGAAGGGTAGTGCAGCAAATAACAGTGCAGAGACGGACTGTGACCGGAAAACAAAAGCAATATAATATTCTTCTACTTATTAACTACACACACTTTTTCCGTGTTAACTTTTATTCTCCTATTCATTTTTTTTTTGTATTATTAATCAAATAAAATATATTTTCTTATTTACCATAAAAAGAACATGCACCTTACATCAGCAGATATTTGAAATTAGAAAAACTTACCAGGCTGGTCACGAAGTTGTAAATTACACTACATACTTAAAAAAAACGTCGAAGTATTTTACTCCGATTAAGACATAGAAGCCGATACTTTTTATTGATCGTTTATTAATGAAATATTCAATTTACAGGTAAGGGCATGGTAGTCTTTACATCAAGAAGAATAATGACAACGTACATTGTTCTTTTATATTTCATTAAAAATTTTACAACAAATTAAGTAGCCCTATCTCATATTTTTGCCATCTGCACAAAAGAAATACTTTTTTCCCCACGCTCCTTAAAATTAAGTTTTTATATATTAATTGTTTTCTGTTTTGGAAAAGACATCGAAATATATTATCCTACATACTTGTAACATTACATGTGTACGTACATCTGCTGCTGATAAATGTCTTGTCTTATATCGAAGTTAAGGCTGTAAACAGAGGGTGGGGTATGATGCCATAGTTACGCTTGAGTGGAGGCAGGGGCATGTGTCGCAACACAGCTTTTGGCGATCACTGACTTAAGATATGAAATTGCTATCATTTACTTGCATCAAAAAATTTAAAATTATAAAAAATGCGGAGGTACATGGAAATCGTAATGCGCACTATTACTATTGCAGGATACCGTGTAAACAGCCAATTAAGACAGACAACTGACACACACACACACACACACTTTCGGAATACTAAGTTTACTCTCAACACGAACAATTCCCTTTCATTGTAATAGACAACAGATTGAGAATAAAAGGTATGTTTTTTTTTTTCCTTCTTTCTAATTGACGTCGCTCAACTCAGTTCATTCACTAGATGCCGAGCTGTCAAAAAGATGAGCACAAACTCTGGCATGAAGCCACATTTCCCAGCTGTAGCCACAAGCATCTGTAACAACAGCCTGTTTGAATTATTCCTATTGAAGACTTCAATACTTGTCATTGATTTGTTGGCCATCTTTTCCATTTGACAGGAGTCTGTTCACTGCTGGAAACTGTGCAGCAGCATCATCCATTATGTATTGAATTGTTCAAGAAACACGATACGGAAATACCTAAAATTTTCATTTTTCTATACTTCAGTAACTGTCCCAATCTTTTCTTCCGCCTTTCATAGTTTAGACCTTTTGATCTTTTACAGCCTAAAACCAAGTTACTGCCGAATCTACCAAATGACTGACAATGTAGCACTAATTTATTAATTCTTGTCATATGCGTTTATCAATAAAATTGATACACACTGCAGTGAGACTTGAATACCTGCCTCGAAGAAAGTGTATGTAACAATAAATGAAGAGTATTTATTGCATTTTAAAATTTGTTCTCAAATATTGTTATGTAGTAAGTTTTAGGTTTACATTCTGTAACCAATGACTATGTCTGGCAATAAAAATAACAGGTTTGTTAATTGTGTAACATCTTTCTTTTTATGCAAATCTAGTCTTTCAGGTGAAGCTCCCTGTAAAGCAGATTTGAATAATTTCAAGGGAAAAATTGTTCCAGGGCCGGGTATCGATCCCGGGACCTCTGGTTGAACGTACCAGCGCTCTACCACTGAGCTACCCGGGAACTCCACCCGACACCGTCTCAACTTTTCCCTTTATATCCACACAACTCGCGTGGGCTGACGGAACGCCAGAGACCCACAACGAGTGCACACAATCTCTGTGTGACTTGGAATTGTGGTTTTCTGTTAACGTACACAGTGACGTATATATTATGCAAATCTAGTCTTTCAGGTGAAGCTCCCTGTAAAGCAGATTTGAATAATTTCAAGGGAAAAATTGTTCCGGGGCCGGGTATCGATCCCGGGACCTCTGGTTGAACGTACCAGTGCTCTACCACTGAGCTACCCGGAAGCACTGGTACGTTCAACCAGAGGTCCCGGGATCGATACCCGGCCCCGGAACAATTTTTTCCCTTGAAATTATTCAAATCTTTTTGTTTCATGAAAAGTTCGCAAGAATGCTACATATAACATTCTTCCAGGCAGGTTAAAATATAAAATGTTCACTGAAGAATATGGCAACTGAATGTGTATGAAATACATTTTACTTCTCAAAATTACACTGACATTTCACTGCATTAGGATAGTACAAATTGTAAAACCGCTATATTTTACAGGACTTACGACTTTGTGAATTATCACATAAAGTGATAATCATAAAGGTTCTTTCTTCTCTGGAGGTTCATGACCACGGGAAATTTCTGTTAGCAGTGATTTCTGCCCTGGATAGGAAGATTTCCAGTTTGTTACGTATGTAAAAGCGAAAATGTGAATGTTATTTCATTTTAAATTGGGCAGAGATTGATGCCATCATTTTCTTACATCAAAAATACTGGATGTAAAAATAAATAATTTCTCTTGTCTTTCATATAGAAATTCAAAGAGAAAAGTCAATATCAAAGAGAAAAAAAGAAAAAGAGTGCTGGGAGAAAAAAAAAAAAACATGCACGTTTGATGAACATAAGCCCTTGAATACTGCTATTCTTCTGTAGGCATAGCAACCTAATTCTGAGTGTGTTGGCACTGTTCCAAAATTCGAACTATAAATCAACAATACTTTACCGCAAACATACAGATTTCAGTCATCACGTAACTTACACAGTTTTAACCTAATTTTATCTAGAACACAGAATCCTATATATCAGCTTATACTAATGTAAGCAAATAGCCGCTAAATGATGGCACAGATCCAGATTTCTGAACAGAGGAAACTAATCAATAATTTAACCAAATTAAATTGATTATTATTATTATTATTATTATTATTATTATTATTATTATTATTATTATGAAAACATCTGGTACAAATCTCGAAGCCTTTTACTACGATTATTTTGAAGCAGCATTGAATATAAATATTTCCTAACCTAGTCTGTTTATACAATGTTTCCCTCAAAAACATTTTTCCTTCTGTAGGATATTTTTGTATTCCTTCCATAAAACTTTCAAATGTAATGTTAAGAGACTTATCAGATACACATACTATCTTTACTTATTAAGGGGGATGCGCTACTGAATTTTCTAATTTCTACATTTTAAGAGATAATGTAGTGAAATTTTAACAGCATATCATGATCATGATTATGAATTAATCAGGAAAATTTCAATGATCTAAGTCAAGAAATAACTCTTTTTAAAAATAAAATTTGAAAATAACATGTTTATTTTTGGAAACCGTTTTCTGGAGTCTAAAACAAGAGTTTTATATGTTTTTAATAGTGCATATTATAGCTGAAACACAGGTTGTGGTAATGGAGCATTGGAATTTAGCATACGAAGAGTAAAAAATACATTTCTTCAAAAACTGTCATTTTTCAGTAGCGCATCCCCTTAAGTAAATCCATGGTGCTACAGCCCATGAAGGGCCAAGACCGACCAGCCGGCTGCTGGCCTCACGTTCACATGCCGAAGCAGAGGTGGACGATCAATCAACCAGAATGGAGGTATCGTGTGGTTAGCACGATGATCCCCCCAACCATTATAGCAGGTTTGCGAAACCGGATTTTTGCTACCTATCATAGCTCCCCAAGTGCATCACGATGCTGGGTGGGCACCGGTCCCATACACTGGCCGAAATTTCATGAGAAAATTTCTTCCCCCATGAGGACTCGAACCAGCGTCATTACATAACACGAGTCCTAGGCAGGATGCCTTAGACCACGACACCACGGCGTGGGACAATAATAATAATAATAATAATAATAATAATAATAATAATAATAATAATAATAATAATAATAAAAAAATCCGCCTAACATAACAGGTGACCATATAGGTCCGGAAAACAATTTAAAAAAATGCATATATGAAATAGAGAGAAAAATCAATACAGTAGGTAGCAATCATAGTGCAATATGCAATTTAGAAAGTTTAAAATATTAAACATGATATAAATGATTATGTAAAATGCCTATGCATACCCTTAATCTCTAATAACTAAATTAATTTATAATTTTGTAACTTTTAGGCCTTTAAGTAAAATACAAAAACCACCTAAATCTTATAAATTTAGTTCTAATGAACAAAATTTGAAAGTTAAGAACAGGGAAACAGAGTTTGGAGCAGAAGTTGTAACAAAATCATTGTTAATAAAAAATCAAAATCACAATTTCACTGAAATATTGCCGTGAAGACTTTATTAAGTTTGAGGTGTAAATGAAGATTTATTTATTCATTTGTGTTACAAGCGCTGTACCTCAAACAGAATTTTTAAGCCTCAAGAAATCATCATGTCACAGTGGTCATTTCCCATCAGAGTTCTCAGATTGATGTTACAGTCTCAACAGTTTAGCTTTATATTTGTTAAAGATTTGATGATAATCTTCTGGAAGTACTTATCCACAAGACCACATAAAATTTAACTCTCTTACAAACTATTCCGCACTATCAAAATAAGTCAGCCTGTAATCGTTACTGTGCAAAACAATAAATTATAGAGTTTAGCATTTTCTTGCAATATATTTTTAGCCTTACTGTATCCGGATATTTTACTTCAGTTCGCTGATCAACATTTATAATACAGGTATACTAATTACGTTCCATTATTATAAAAATACGCAGAACAAATCTCATTAAACTGGAATTAAATTTTGCCATCAAGATGTTGAAGTACCAATTTAAGCAAGTCAGGATGTTGCATTATTTCTGTGAACAGACTGTACTAACCTTCAATTCTTCTTCCATCTCCGACAATTTCCTCTCCATGGCTCTCCTTTCACGCTTTTCCAATTCACTTAAGGAATTCTTTGATGTCTGAAATATATAACAAATATAGGCGAATAGTATAAATCAGTTTTCATAAAACAATCAATCTGGTGTACAGTTATGGTGAGGGAAGTTATATGTGGTATTGAATAATGAAATATGAACGAGAGAATGGAATACGAGTAATAAAACTAGAGTGAGTGATGACGAAGAATACTCTGGTCTTGATGGCCTAAAATACCCCAAAAAAAAATGGCCAGAGAAGTCAACATTTTAAAAATGATTGCAAGAATTCTTATTGATTCATTTCACATGGTATATATCAATCAATCAATCAATCAATCAATCAATCAATCAATCAATCAATAATGTCTGTCTGTCTGTCTGTCTGTCTGTCTGTCTATCTATCTATCTATCTATCTATCTATCTATCTATCTATCTATCTATCTATCTATCTATCTATCTATCTATCTATCTATCTATCTATCTATCTATCTATCTATCTATCTATCTATCTATCTATCAATTTTTATATCACTTACGGCATTTCTCGAAAGTAAACATTCACTAACTGAAAAACAAATATGAAAATGGGGGCATTTGTATAAGGTATTATCATCATTCTAGGCAAGAATTGCCAGATATCTCGAGAAAAAATATCCCACAGAAACAAACACACACTTCTTGACGTGGGAATAATCGAAATCATTCAAGGAGAAATAAATTAATAGTACATTAGTTTTGACAAACGAATTTCCATGTGCATTTTAGACATTCATTACCAGGATCAAACCTAACATTTCTATCTCGTCAAAATTCGAATTGCGGTAATGAGCTTCAAAATGCTGTTAACAATCATTAGTAATATTATTAATTTAATTTGTTTTGATTTTGGGGGCATCTAAAAAGGTGGAAAAAAAGAGTCTATAGAAAATATACTTACAGAAAGAGATTTTCTATCATTCAAATCTTCTTCAGTCTTCTTTAGCTTCTCTCTCAGTCGTTCATTCTCTG
This sequence comes from Periplaneta americana, assembly GCF_040183065.1. NCBI lineage: Eukaryota > Metazoa > Arthropoda > Insecta > Blattodea > Blattidae > Periplaneta > Periplaneta americana. Next base: position 26,759,764 of record NC_091123.1, on the reverse strand, counting down.
CTAAAGTATCTTCGTAATTCTTTATCTTATCTCTCAGCCGTTCATTTTCTACTGAAATCTCCTCGTACAACTAAAAAAAAAAAGTAAATTTCTGTAACTATTTGCATATAATAGACTCTAAAAATATAGATTAAACAAAAAACCTGTCTGGAATAAATCAGCTTCAGGTACAAGAAGTTTGATTACAAAATTACAGATCGGTATTTTTAACTATGAGCACAAGTGGCTTGAAAATACTTGAAGCATGAATCAAATTGACAAATATCTAAACAAAGCTTCAGATATGGATCTCATGAATACAAATTATGATAACACACAGATGCTCAGCTTAGTGATCAAAGAGATTGTTAATTTCGTGTAAATTAAATTATGTTTTATTTAACGACGCTCACAACTGCAGTGGTTATATCGGCATTCCTTATCTGCAAGACAAGAGCATACCATGACCCGAGTAACTCATGCGAGTGAACATTGTGCAGCAAGAAATGTGAACACTATCATATTGAACTATGCGCCAAAAGAACAAAATCAATAAGCGAGTACGCAAAAACAAAAGTAAATTAAATGCAATCTAAATGGCCATTTGGGTGCAATAAATATATTAAAATATTATATCAGCATTGCCGGTGTGCAGGAATTTTGTCCTGCAGTAATTCCTTTACATGTCAGCAAATCTACTGACATGAGCACACTTAAATGTCATCGACCTGGGCCGGGATCGAACCTGCAACCTCGGGCACAGAAAACCAGCGCTCTACCGACTGCGCCACCCAGGCCGACGTTAATTCCTTGTGAACTGCTTAGTTACTGCAGTGCAGTCATTAGCAGTCTTGCTTTCCAGTATTTTGAAATTACACTAGAACCTCGTTAATTAGGACTAATTGGGTGGAATAAGTTGTCCCAGTTAACGTAAGTCCGGATTAACTGAAATGGTGTAAAATAACAGTAGAAAGTGCATTAAAACACTGTTTACAGAAAAATACACGTCTATTACATGTATCCTGAGTACTAAATGCATACTGTGGTTGTTATGCTTTATTTAACGTCTCTTTAAAGGTAAAGACTATTCTATCTTAATATGATACTGAGACATAACAATGGCATAAGAAGAGCAGAGAATGGCAGCATCTGATGTACAATACGCACATCTACACATATTGATAATTAGGGCTAGGATTTTGATGAAATTGCATCTTCTTTCTAGTAACCCAGAAACATAGCCGCTTTAGTATTTAAATGTTATGTGATAAACTGAGTGTTTTAAGACATATTTGTTAGGGCATTTTTTTTTTTTTTTGCATTTTTTGCCTGTTTCAACTCATAAGAGTATCTTTTGTGTTATTCAGACATTTTTGAGGCATTTTCATTTAATTTTGGCCACAAATCCCCATTATTAATATGAAATAATGTCTATTTCCTTTGATATTTTGTCTACATATTTTGTCCATTAATAAAATCAGCAGTAAAAAAGGTCGAATTTATCAGTGACAGGTTATCATATTTAGTACTTAAGGGTAGATGGTGCGACATCATAGTTATAAATGCTCACGCCCCTACAGAAGAGAAAGACGACTATATAAAGGATAGCTTCTATGAGGAATTGGAACATACTTTTGATCAGTTCCCTAGATATCATATGAAAATTTTATTGGGGGATTTCAACGCTAAAGTAGGACGGGAGGATATTTTTAGACCAACTATTGGAAAAGAGAGCCTACACGCAATTAGTAGTGACAATGGAGTTAGATTAGTCAACTTTGCCACATCGAAAAATTTAATTGTCAAAAGTACAACATTCCCCCATAAGGATATACATAAATATACTTGGACTTCTCCAGATGGATTGACACACAACCAAATAGATCACGTCTTGATAGATAAACGGAGACATACTAGTATAGTAGATATTCGAACTTTCAGAGGTGCAGACTGTAATTCTGACCATTATTTGGTGATTGGAGAATTAAGAGAAAGATTATCAGTAGCCAAGCGAGTAGAGCAACAAGTTAATATTACTAAATTCAATATTTTGAAATTAAAGGACGAGGAAGCTAAGCAAAATTATCAGGTCGAAATTTCGAATAGGTTTGCCACTTTAGAAAGTTCCGACGAAGTTGAGAAAGAATTAGATGTTAATAGCGTGTGGGAAAATATCAGAGATAGTATCAAAATTGCAGCTGAGCAGAGCATAGGTTATTATGAAACTAAGAAAAAGAAACCGTGGTTTGATGAAGATTGTTGCATGGTAGTAGAAAGAAGGAAACAGGCAAAATTGAAATTCTTACAGGATCCAGTTGAGGAGAATAGAGATAATTATTTCAATGAAAGACGGGAAGCAAGTCGTACACTTAGGAATAAAAAGAGAGGTTACTTGAAGGAAAAACTGAATGAGGTAGAAACAAATAGTAAGAATAAAAACATTCGAGATTTATATAAGGGTATAAAGGAATTTAAGAACGGATATCAGTCAAGGGTAAACGTGATCAAGGATGAGAATGGTGACTTGCTTGCAGACTCTTCATCAATCCTAAACAGATGGAAAAACTATTTTGCGCAACTACTAAATGTACATAGGCCAAATAGAAATGATCGGGACGATATTGAAATACAAACTGCTGAGCCATTTATACCCGAACCCACGATTTCAGAAGTCGAAATTGCGATAGAAAATCTGAAAAAGTACAAGTCTCCAGGTATCGATCAAATTCCAGCAGAATTAATACAAGAGGGTGGAAGTGCATTATATAGCGAAATTTATAAACTTGTACTTGCTATTTGGGAAAAGGAAATTGTACCAGAACAATGGAAGGAGTCCATAATTGTACCTATTTTTAAAAAGGGGGACAAAACGAACTGTGGTAACTTTCGAGGAATATCACTTTTGTTGACGTCGTACAAAATTTTGTCCAATATTCTTTTGAGGAGATTAACTCCGTACGTAGATGAAATTATTGGGGATCATCAGTGCGGTTTTCGGCGTAATAGATCGACTATTGATCAGATTTTTTGTATTCGGCAGATAATGGAGAAAAAATGGGAGTATAAGGGTACAGTACATCAGTTATTCATAGATTTCAAAAAGGCATATGACTCGGTTAAGAGGGAAGTATTATATGATATTCTTATTGAATTTGGTATTCCCAAGAAACTAGTTCGATTAATTAAAATGTGTCTCAGTGAAACATACAGCAGAGTCCGTATAGGTCAGTTTCTATCTGATCCTTTTCCAATTCACTGCGGGCTAAAGCAGGGAGATGCACTATCACCTTTACTTTTTAACTTCGCTTTAGAATATGCCATTAGGAAAGTTCAGGATAACAGGCAGGGTTTGGAATTGAACGGGCTACATCAGCTTCTTGTCTATGCAGATGACGTGAATATGTTAGGAGAAAATACACAAACGGTTAGGGAAAACACGGAAATTTTACTTGAAGCAAGTAAAGCGATCGGTTTGGAAGTAAATCCCGAAAAGTATATTACCGGTTGTTCTATATGGCTGTGAAACTTGGACTCTCACTCTGAGAGAGGAACATAGGTTAAGGGTGTTTGAGAATAAGGTGCTTAGGAAAATATTTGGGGCTAAGCGGGATGAAGTTACAGGAGAATGGAGAAAGTTACACAACACAGAACTGCACGCATTGTATTCTTCACCTGACATAATTAGGAACTTGAAATCCAGACGTTTGAGATGGGCAGGGCATGTAGCACGTATGGGCGAATCCAGAAATGCATATAGAGTGTTAGTTGGGAGACCGGAGGGAAAAAGACCTTTAGGGAGGCCGAGACGTAGATGGGAGGATAATATTAAAATGGATTTGAGGGAGGTGGGGTATGATGATAGAGACTGGATTAATCTTGCACAGGATAGGGACCGCTGGCGGGCTTATGTGAGGGCGGCAATGAACCTTCGGGTTCCTTAAAAGCCATTTGTAAGTAAGTAAGTAAGTAAGTAATACCCATTATTTTTTATTTGGTTGTTTAACGACGCTGTATCAACTACTAGGTTATTTAGCGTCGAGATTGGTGACAGCAAGATGATATATGGCGGGATGAGGCCGAGGATTCGACATAGATTACCTGACATTTGCCTTACGGTTGGGAAAAACCTCGGAAAAACCCAACCAGATAATCAGCCCAATCGGGAATCGAACCCGCGCCCGAGTACAACTCTGGATCGGCAGGCAAGCGCCTTAACCGACCGAGCTACGCCGGTGGCTAATACCCATTATTTTGTATAATATTTTAATCGTTTTTCTACATAAATATTGCCCTTTTAACGTAGTACACCCCATGTAATGGATCAGTCCAACCATCCCTTCAATATAGACTTCTCTATACTTACTAATTCCGTATAAGAGTGGCCTTGTGGTGGACTACATGGAAACTACATCAGGTAAAATAATTAATTAAAGTGTAGTATTTAGAAAAAATTGTGTAAATTAAATAAACTTAAATGCTGATAGCAGAATTTAATTTAATTACCAGTCTAAATATTAAGTAGCACAAAATTCCTTTTCCTACTAAGCCAATTTTAGAATGTAAGATCAATTTTTAGGGCATTTTTGAAAGATTTTTAGATCATGAATGGATTGTTTTTAGGACATTTTTTCATGATTTATAGGTCATCAAAATCCTAGCCCTACTGATAATGAACAAAGATTTCACCAAAGGAAACTATTCATCGATGGAAAATAATGAATCTTACCCATTACCTTTACCCTGCCTCTTTTAGACTATGCAACATTAACAGCACAGTATTTATGCCTACATCCAAAATAGTGTTTCGATGACTTCCCTCTTACAGACAGAACAAAATGAGAGGCCAGTTAGGAATTTTCAGTCTGCTAGACAAGGTATTTGAACACCAAACAAACTGGTTTACACATAGAGAACAGAGATCAGCAGAATTCCTCGTAGAATATACAAGCATACACCCACACAAAAAGTACAATCTGTGAGTATAAGTTTTATTGCTTCTTGTAGACAGAAGAGGGAGAGGAGGACTAGGACAAAAATAACGACAGTTTAGGAAATCAATTTTTCCACAAGGGAAATGGGGAAAACGTAAACAAAAACTGGATAGTTAAAGTTTAACGAATTAATGGCCCAACATATATGCAGACACAGATTTCAAAATTTCGAGAAAAGGTATTTTGAGATATTCTATAAATAGTGTAAAACTTCAGAGTTCTTGCTTGAAGTACGCACGAGATATGATTTATTTATGTTTATCTTTACTCAAAAAGATTTCTTCATGGGATATTACGTAAAACAGAATGATAAGTTACAAAATAAATGTTCTGAAACATACAATATAATATTTTTATATAGTGATATGCAGGGAACGGATTTATATGGACTAAAAATATATGAAATATGTAAATATATATGTAGTTATTTTTACCAAAATATGGAATTAAATATGGATTTTTACCAAAATATGGAATTAAATATGGACTTAAAATTATAAAAAAATGACTATGTACGTTAAATATTGGTACATTTTAATCAAACTAAACAAAAAATATAATGGACGTACCTTATCTTCCAATGTAGTTTCAACAAAACACAATTTTTATTGTCTGTTACCATAACAATAGGTTACAAACATTTCTTTCAAGTGCTGAAAAGTGAATCTTCTTCTATTGTCTCTGAGGATAGATTTATACTGACTAAAAGAGCGTTCGACGTCACAAGAAGTAACTGGTACATAATTCAATTTCACAATGTCTGCTGGGGATAAGTCCAAGTTAATCTTCACTGTTGATTCACCACTCATCACAGCAACAACCTTTTGTAGTTCTTCATATCCAGGGTTTTTTGAAAGTACAGTGTCCACCTTAGCTCTTACTGCATCTGCAACTTTACCTCTACCACGATTCAGTTGTTCCACAGTACTATTTATAATTTCAAAACTTTCAGATAGTGAAAGGTGCCTATTTTGGAGACTTTTGAGCGTTTTTATGATGCATGAAAATGTATGCTGAATGTGAGCTAAGTCATTCTTCACACTTATGTCACAGGTAACTGTTTTCGCAGTATCAATTGAGACTGCATCTTCAGAGTCCAATGCAAGGAGAACATTGTTAATAGAGTCTATATGTTCGGCATAATATTCAACTGCTTCTAGCCATGTACCCCATCTAGTTAAAATTGGCTTTGGTGGCAATGGAATTTCAGGGTACATTTCTTTCAACACGTTAACTCTACTGGGAGCTTTGAGAAATACTTTTTTCACTGATGAAATCAACAAATCTACTTTAGGGAAATTGTCTCTGACCACTTCTGCCACACGATGAAATGCATGCGCCACACAAGTAAAATGAGTCAATTTAGGATATACAACAGATAATGCTTGTCCAGCTTTGACCATATAAGGGGCAGCATCGCTAATAAAGAATAACACATTATCGTACATAATACCCTTTGGCCACAGGATACCCATAGCTTCGTTGAACAGTTTAACTATAGTTTTGTTATTGCACTTTTCTAGAACATCACAATGTAAAAGAATTCGTTCAGAATATTGTTCACTTAACAAACCGATAACTACATTACCAACAAGTCTACCTTCTTTGTCGGGAGTCTCATCAATGGAAACCCAAATTGAACTATCTTTAATTTCATCTCTTATCTTCTGTATTGTCTCATCGTAGATGGATGGAGCATACGTCTTCCTAAGTGTTGACTCATCCGGGATTGTATGTTGAGTATATTTTTCAAGGAATTCCCTGAAGACCTTATTCTTTAGTTTGTAGAGAGGAATATCAGCAGAGATGAGAGAACGGCACAGGTCGATGTTAAACTCAGATCTTACATTCGATGTTGTTGGTTGTGTTAAAAACAATTGTCTCTGCTTGGAATTTAGTTGTTTGTTGGCCTGATGTTTACTAGTTGTAATGTGTTGTTGCACCAGGAACTTTTGTGTAGATGATACTGCACACTGACACAAATTACAAAATAATATTTTATTGTCAGTTGATAAACCATCTTCTTTAAATTCTGAAATGTAACTTGTTAGTTTTGATTTTAAATTGACTGAATGACGTACTTTTGGCATATTTACCGTCTTTATAGTATGATTTACAAAACTGAACCTATGTGTACTCTGACTGGCATTTAACTGTTGAGCTGCACAACTGAAGTCTGTTAAAAATTTTAAATTAAATTAATACAGTTTTGTAACTTACTTTCCCATTGTTGATAGGACTGCTAATTTTCAAATAACTCTGATGTTAAAGGGATTACTGAACATGTGTTTAAATCTCTATTGTTGAAATGTATTTTTAAAAGTTAATGGAATTTTGTTTTGTTTTATTGTTAAACCTAATATAATATGGACTGTTTTATATGAAATATGGAAAATATATGGAAATTAACGAAAATATGTACTAAACTCTAAAATATGGAAAAATATGGAAAATAAAAGTAGGATTTTTCAACCCTACACATTGTGAAACATAAAGATAATGCAAAATATAAATTATATTAGCTTTATAAGTAAATATGTATTTACATATAAATCCTTTCCCTGGTGATATGAATTGAATATACACTTACGATATCCACTTAAAACTTCGGCAAGAGAAAGTTAAAACAAGATTGGTAAATCAATTACAATTATTGTAACTTGTATTTTAATATTTATTTATTTATTCATTTATTCGAATGACAGGTACATAGATAACTTATCTTTGACCTAAACACAACCTCAAGATTAAAACAATTAACTTGATACAACTTAAAATTAAATCTAATAAAGGAACTAAACAAAAACCTTAAAGAACTAAAAACTAAGAACTAAACAGAGGCATGAGGCTTCTCGCCTCCCAGTATCTGGCACATTCTGTCAGTGATTTTAGAGCTGGGCAGCATTGGAGATGATCCCTAGTCATCGCTTCTTGAAGGTCACAAAGGGTACAGGTTGGATGTTGATAAATACCGAAACGGTGGAGATGCTGCGCCAAGGAGTCATGTCCAGTTGTATTTTAAAATAGTATGTAAAGAAAAGGAGAGGGAAAAGAGAAAAAAAACGGAATCAAATAATATGAACTGAAGAGACAATTGATACTGTATACAAATGTTCAATGAAAAATTAAAAGAATAAGAATTTTATGTTACCTGGATGGTTTAATTAAAGGCCCAGGTCTTCAGGTCATACTTCTCCTTCTAACATGATTAAAAGTCGTGGTAAGTGAAACTCATGACTGGAAACTATACATCATTTTCAATTTCCACATTTAATGCAGCTTTACTGAAGTAATACAGAGATATAGGTTAATCTTATTAACCATCTTTTTTTTTTCAATGCTCATAGTATCCAAAGTTTTCGTGACTGACTTCAAAATGTCGTATCTAAAATTAAATCATTTCGATAATACACTAAATTCATTGCTTTACATTCACTTTCCAATCTAAATGTGGATGAAAGAAGAGACTATATTTCAGCACTGATTATAAAATTCTATCTTAACCTGAAGCAACATTTTATACCAGGTGTCACATTAATCCAAATGCCACCACTTGACTTTAACACGAATAAAAATGTAATGGTATAATATTATAGGAGGAGTAGTAGAAAAAGAAGAAGAATAATATGAAGAGGAAGAAGAAGAAGAAGAAGAAGAAGAAGAAGAAGAAGGAAAAGAATATTTCCATGGTTATGTTATGGTTATGACGACTAACAGAACTGTTTCACACAACAAGAGTAATTTTAATGGCGAAATATTTTAAAACTTTTCTAAAGAAGAATAAATGATAATGATGACTATAAGTAAGTAAATTGATTTAAATTTCATAATTGTATTATAGCCGTGTATCTGTTATTTCTGGCATCCAATCATGCTGCAGCTCAGTTACATTCAAACGAGTGCGTCTTGTCATTGACTGCTGATGACGTTATGCACTTCCACTTCTGCCACATTTAGTAAACGGCTGTTAATTAATATACTGTCCTGCTCAGCGGCAAGTGGTTATAGAACGTGCAACAACGCGGCCAGCTCAAGACATAAACAAAGAGGAGGAGCGATACCAGAAATAACAGCGATGCAGCTATAATACAATTATGAAATCTAAATTAACTTTTTGTCAGATTCAAGGGAAAAAGATTATGACATATGAAGGTCTAAAATTCGCTAAAAATATGATAAATTTCTTCGAGAATAAGACAATTTTTTTGCGATTAAAGTAAAATATAAACCACGGATATAATTATAGACATTGTATATTAACAATCCTGTCGCATCTGAACTTTCTTGCTGTTACCAATAAACAATATTTTCAACCATGTACAAGCATAAAATGCTGTTTTCAACTATTTAAATTTTATTTAACTAGCTGTAGTGACGAGCATCAACATTATTTGAAGAAGAGAGAAAAGGAAGTGTCGTGACTATTATTCATTTCTTGTCTGTTTTGCTTATGATAACATTCCTTATCTACAATTTTGTTTAGTTGTATTCGTGGTTCTATACCGAAAAACAGTACAATGATGCCAAGTTTTCTTATTCTATGACTCAGATGCTAGATTTAGCCATGATTCATCTCGGTATTGGTTGCAGTATAATTCAGACTTACCTTCTTATAATCCAACTCGCCATTTTCACTGCCATCTTTCGTGGAACTTGCGGGTGTAGTAGCTCGACTATCACCTCCGCCAGGTGAAGAGACAGAGGTGAGACGTGAGGAATGGCTGGATATATCACCACCACTCTGCAGCAAACAATGATCACTGTTACGGAAATGACCACGTCACTGAACATCATATACCGTAATAATGAGATTTTAGATGAATAAAACGTTCACATTTTATTTAAAACTTTACAACTAATATGTGTAGATATGGTTATTCACGTTATAAAGGATTCTCAAAATATTAATTTTATAAGGAATTATATGAGGAGCATAGTATCAAAGTCAGACAACTCCATTTTTTGAGAGTTCAAGATAATGATTGTTTCTCAGAATTGTGGGTGCTGAATGCGATTCTGGAACTGTTTAGTTTCAAAAACGGACAGAACAGAGCGAAAATTGCACTTAATTGTGCGCTTTAAAATTAAAATGTAGACAACTCCACTGTGGCTTGGTTTCAAATTGGGGCAATTTCTTCAGTGGCCAATGAGAAGCCCACATTCGTACCACCTTTTCCCATCATGCATCGCGAACCAACATGATTGATTGTTTATATAATCGGTTTGTGGATGAATATGTACTTTTTACGTAAATTTGCTTTTAAACAGAGTTAGAAGAAACTTATATTCAAAAGTAGACAATTTCACTTTAAATATGACTTCGCTTGGTTTTAGAAACAGACAACTCCACTTTATATATGGCTTCACTTGGTTTCAAAAACATGCAACTCAATGACTTAGTTTCAGAGATGGACAACTCCACTTTTTAAGCTTAAATTTCGACCTGAATATTAATTTTAATCACATTTTGGGACTGAAAAAATATTTCTATGACCCATGAGAATATTAAAAAAAAAAATGTACGTAATGGTTTCCAAGGATCTAGTTTTTCGCCTCTCCTGTAAAAAAAAAAAAAAAAAAACAAAAGTGGAGTTGTCCAACTTTGATACCTAGCTCCTCATATGTAACTAATTGGCGATGTATGCAATGGAAGGGGAAAAAAACTGGCTACCCGATCCCGTTATGTCCTGGCCTTATTGCCTCATGAGTGATGCCTTGTTGGTGTCACTTATGGGATGCAGTCCTGTCTTGGATAGTTGACTAAACAACAGTTGGATTGTCTCAAGGCAGCCATTGAAGAAAAAAGATGGGAATTGGCCATCAGACCACATATGTACTTCTTTCATGACCGTCAAAAGTTGCTAAATTTCGACTGGGATGTGTTACCCCACGCGCCCTATTCTCCTAATATTGCCCCTTCAGACTTTTATCTATTCACATCCCTGCAGAATTTCCTTAATGACAAACGCTTCACTTCCTTTGAGGACTGCAGACTCAACATGGAACAGTTCATCAACCAGAAAACCGTCAGATTTTGGAAGAATGGAATTTATAAACTTCCAGAGAAATGGCAATATGTCAATGATAATGGTTCAAAATAAAGTCTCATTACAAAACCTTACTGCTTTTTTGCTTTGAATGAGCTTGTGTTTAATGTTTTATCGTATCATATTGTACTCCAGATTGTACGGCAACTTCTCTGTCGTAGCTGTGCTGGGGGTATGCAGTGTTCTCAGGCGTTGTTAGTGATTGAAACGAAGCGAACAAATTTATAAGACAACCTCAATATTTTGCAGATACGGTTGGACTCTTGGTCGTGTAATACTAATAAATTGCCCTGGATTAAGTTACCTCAGAACAGAGAATAAACATACAACACAAAATACATACAAATGATATAGAAATGTAACACAGAAGTTACTTCAGCCTCGAATTCAACGACAATTATATTCCTGTTGCGTATTAAAAACATATAGTCTAACATCTACTGTTAGACTGAACTAGTATGACAATATGGGACGTTTCCACATGAACGACTGCAATTATTACTACAAGCGCACTGTCTTAGGTTAGATTTGGTTAGCTTAGAATATAGCATTCATTTAGCCTACTGCTTAGCGACCTTATCCTTATGCTTCAGGTTACACACAATAATATGAAATCAGACATTCTCATACTTGTATGTATGATTTGAGGCTTTCTCGGCGTTGGTTCGCTAATATGTTTTCGCGGGATATCAGCCGAGTTAAGATTTTGGAATGCTCCAAGCTTTCGACTGCTATCTCTGCAGCCATCTTCAGGGAAGTGATGTCCGAACAGAAAGTCGAAAGGTTATATAGATGTTAGGCTGTCTCAGGTGAAACAGGATTGGTTGGCGGATCGGCCAATCCGGGGCCGGGAATTGTCATCGCTCGTAAGCTCCGCCCCTCCCGGGATTCCTGCGTGAAGTTTGGCGGGCGGCGAGCCCTGTTCCGCCGGTTGCAATCGGTTGCCGTCCTCGGTCCGTGATCTTCATGACCTTGATTGTAAGAGGGCCTGAGTTGGTCTAAGGCCGGTGTCCATGCCTGACTGAGCTGGAGTCCACTGTCTCTGTTAAAGTTGTTTTTCTCCAGCTTGATCTCTATGGCCTCCTTGATTGTACGATCCCAGTAGTGGCTTGATTTGTTAATGACCTTTCGACTTTCTGTTCGGACATCACTTCCCTGAAGATGGCTGCAGAGATAGCAGTCGAAAGCTTGGAGCATTCCAAAATCTTAACTCGGCTGATATCCCGCGAAAACATATTAGCGATTCTCATACTTGCTTTTCACTGCCTTTCATTACTTATTTTGCGCATCTGAAGTACATTTCATGTACGTAGAAATCTTTCACATGATCCTGTCTATCAGAAACGGATAACTTTCGTCCCTGATATGCTATGGAGACATTACTATGCAAAGGTAGTTAGATACAACAGTAGGGAAAACAAATGAGTTCGGAGAAAATCTGACAACCTCTGCTTCATCCATCTCAAATCTTGCAGCAAACTATCTCTCGAGAATTTAACATTAGAGTTGTGTATTTTAAACTGTCCATTCACTTAATATGGCCATCATGTGTTAGCGACAAATACCTCTGAAAATACACACGCACGAACACAAGTAACATAACTCTGCCGTTTTACGATCGTTAAGATTCAACGTATCTCCAGGTTATAAGTATCGCCAATACGTGTATTTTTCGTGCAAAAGTCTGTAATACTTTCTTCCGGGAGACTGTCGTCAGTTCATTCCGCTTGTCGAAATGTTTGCAATGAAGACTTTTGTTCTCCAGTGTTTAATGTCGCGAGCTATCATTGAAGCATAAAGTAGATTTGAATACACATACAAAACAGAAAACTTATTTGTCAAAGGTTTAATTTTAGTACATCCTATAGTATAACCGCCATCATAAGTTAGGGTTGCCACCTGTCCTGGATTTGTCGGGATTATTCCGGAAATGCCTGGGTTTTCCCGTGTCCCGCTCTACTTGCCCAGTGATGCTATCTTGTCTCGTTTAACGTATTCTGTAATCAGCGCAAATAGAACCGTCTAGTGGTGAAACGTATTTATGACTACAGAAAACTACGTACCCTCCTCTGCGTTCTATCCCCGTCACAGCCGGCGAATTCTCCTCTGTATTTTAACAGGAATTGTTGGTCGACTAATAACTGATCATTAGCATACATCTTAAATATTAAATAGCAAGATAAATAATCCATTACAATAAACTCGCGTAGTAACCATTTCATAATTGGAAAACAAAAACAATGAACTATTAGAAATTAAGAGACTCCCTTTGTTATATTACTATTTTAGTTTACACGGAAAAACGCTATCCCATTATGCAGCGACACGACGATGTCATTAATATAAGGTTTCAACAGTAATATACAGTGACTCTTCACATGAAGTTGATGCCGCCAAATTACATTTGTTAGTGTATTCTGTGGTTTGATTAACAGGGAACACAATGGAGAAGCGATATCTTCTCTAGCCGCTTTTATCTTTCGGACCCATGTTTTTGTAATCTTGATTCAACTGTTGCACTACCAAGAATATGGAGATGTGCGTAAAGGATCTGTCCAGTTCCTGTGTATGTGCTTTACAGTGATGCTAGAGAATTCATCGTAAATACCGTTCGTTTCAACCGGTCGGTGATCAAGTGTTACTGAATCTAGGTCTAAATAACGCGCGCTATTAACTATCAAAATAATGATCGTCGTTTGGACTAACTGGATTTACGACTACCTCACATATGCATTACCAACACGCTTGTACGGGTGAATCGCGAGTGCAATATTTTATACTCGTTACAAAGGTTCATTACACATATAGGGTGTGAGATTCAACAATTGATTTACGAATCACGCACAACACGACTATGGGTGGACACAATACTTTTCGTCGTTGAAATTCTGTAACTCGCAACGCTTGTATTTTATATAATAACTAGCCGTACCCGTGCGCTCCGCTGCACCCGTTAGAAATAAATATAAAGTAATTACATGATTAAAATAGGACGTTTGATCCAGGGAAAATTCGTGTTTGATAGAAGGATAAATCGTTTAATATGTTACTTAATTTAAATTGCATCCAAATAATTAAAATGCGATCATTTTGGTCCAGAGACACTCATTTGGTGCAATGACAATTCCTGTAACATGTTTCTTAATTTTTATTACATGCAACCATAGTTTAATGAAGATTGACATCATTTAGATTTAATATGTATATTTTATTTTACTTGTTATAGGTTTCCATTGAATTATGGTAATAACTTAATTTTAACCCTTAGCTATTTTGTACGTATTCAGTAAATGGCGCTTGGCCCACTATGGTTCTGAACCCTTCAAATAACTTAAATTATATTATATAATATTACATATTATATTATATTATATTATATCAGAAGTTACTGTAATAACATTATAGCATTATGTCCATCTAGAGAAACTACACTTTCCAATGGTGAAATAATAATTAATTATACAAATCGGTTAATTTAGCTTCCGATATTACCTCATACAAACACAGAAACATTCTCTATAGGCTATCTTTCATAGCTTTCGATTGTTGCTGTCCAAGGCCCCTTATAGACGAAGTCATTTGTTTTTTAATTCATTACACAGCCTTAGATGGCAGTTATTTTAATTTTAAAACTCATTTATCTCATTAAATATCAGTTCTATCAAAATTTTTCAAGGAATAAAACTTATCGCAAATTATTTGTAAAGAAACTTTTGTTATGTAACATTTTCCACAAAAAACAATAATACGCGCGATATTTCGATTTATTTAATTCAGGCCCCCTTATAACCCCCCTTTTAAATAATGTATTTTGAATGCCACATAGCCTAAAATCTAAGTTACAACGAACATAATTTATATTCCAATTTTCATCGAGATCCGTTCATCCATTATCGCGTGAAAAGGTAACAAACATACAGACTGACAGACATACAAACAAAAATTTCAAAAAAAGCGATTTTCGGTTTCAGGGTGGTTAATTATATATGTTAGGACCAATTATTTTTTGGAAAATCGAAAATTACCAGAAAAATTTCGGCTACAGATTTATTATTAGTATAGATGAATTATTTTATAACTTCAGTAAACTTATCAATACAGAAAACAATTTTCTGTTTTTAAGTTTCACATCACAAGGTTATATTTTTGTATTTTAGTTTTAGTAATGACTGAAAATGGTTAAAATAATAAGCATAAACGGGTGGACTGGTTGATGTATTGATTCATACGTTGCGTTGAGTAAAGGTCATTTCTAATACCCGGAACTCTCGAGGTAGTCTATAGCTCTTAGCTTCAACCACCTGAGAGGGTTCGATCTCTGGTTCTTCCTTTTGTACTTTTTTAACTTCGAACTCCGATTCCACATCATTCTATAAGATCCTAATGAATACTACTTTAAAGCGAAAATACGTACTCGATCGTAACAACATATGAACCAGAATGTTCGACAGCAGTGGCTATACATGAGCCCGAATCCTGCCGTCGGTAATATAATTATTCATGGTTCGAATCTCTCACACTCATGACGCAGAAGTGAAAGCTAGCGACAGAAGAGGTCCTAGCAAACTCCACATGGCCCAACCCCATGTGGGTTATAGTCGATCTCATTGTTCTTGGTCTACCGAGGTTGTGTTCTCATAGTAGTGTTACTAGGAGCGATAATTCAAAGTAACTTGGAATAAATTAATAATAATTTGTGTTAAAACTCTGCCTTGTCTCTTCTTCAAAGATACATTCTTATTACGTTCGTTGCTTATTATTACGAATGAAATAAAACAAATGAATTTGAATGGTTGGAGATAACTTAGGCATTAAGATAACTTGCTGCGCCTCCAAAAACCGGATGTTTTTAAAAAGATTTTGCAGGAGAAAGAAAAAGCATTGTCACTTTGAATATCAAGAAAATTAAAAGTGACAATACTTTTTTTCTTTCTCCTGCAAAATAATAATAAAAAACAGCAAAGACGATAAGCAAGCGACTCGATAAAACACAACCCAAAAATGAACGCAACTATAAGAAACGCTGGAAAGCCGATATTAACATAACAGATTGACTACACATGTTCAACATAAAATCATCACTCGAAGACTAAAATTCATAACGTCCACGTGACGATGTCAGTGGACGCTATACCCACTTCGATTCCGCCTGCGAAACCATTACATACCTCCCACATGTCTCGATTGCTATTTGGGCTGCCTGAACAAAAATTAGGTACAGCTTACAGCAGTAAAATTTTGGAAATATTCAATATTTTTTCCTCCATTATTGTATCCTGTACAATAATGAAAATTAGTATGTGTAAAACACTGTCGTTCTACTATATGAAAAAAAAAAAAAAAATTTTACGATTAAAAAAATTATTTACTTTTTTTATTTCAAAATTTATTTCACTGTGCAGTGACGAAGGGTTTCCCATATAACTCAAAACTATCCAACATTCTATGATGAAATTTTTTGTGTGTATTTATGCATGTCATATCTACAGTATGACGCAAGATCACTTCTCTACCTTTGATACATTGTATGATAAAAAATAAATTCATTTTAAAAAATGGTCAAATACCAGTATTTTCTTCTAATACAAAACAAAAAAAAAAATTATTAAGGAATGTAGTTTAAAGAGCATGATATTGTAAACATGAGTTTCAGCAATAAAGTAAAAGAGACAGAACATGAAAAGTTAACAAGTTTATGAGTTATGAGGGAACCGCTTCATCACTGCACAGTGAACTGCCACCATTTTGAATTTTGAAAAATGAATATGAATCATTTTTTTTAATCGTAAAAATATTTTTTTTTTAATATAGCAGAAGGACAGTGTTTTACACATACCAATTTTCATTATTGTACAAGATATAGTAATGGAGAAAAAATTTTTTGAATATTTCCAACAATTTTACTGCTGTAAACTGTACCTAACCCCAGTCAGACACCTTCATATATTTCATTAGTATGCAGACCAAGGCCCGAAGAGATACGGCAACTCTAGAATCAGTGACAAAATGCATGCACAATAGATACGTACGTACGTCAAATTCCGCATAATTATTAATAACTTCTTTCATGGTGAAAAAAGGTGAGAAACTGAAGTGATTAAATTACTTTTTGGCAGCACAAAATAAATACAGTACAAATCTTACTGAGTATCCTTCAGAGCCACTGCGTGTACTAGCAAGGGACGACAATGATCCTGAGCGAGAGGCAAGGGACAACGGAGAATTGCGAGAGCTTGTCAATGCCCTGTTGAAACTACTGCTCCTCGGAGGCGCTGTCCTACTGTTGCTGCTGGTGCCTGTGTGGACGTTGTTTGCTACTGTCTGTAGAAACGAGTTGTAGTACGAGCTGCGAGGCGACGAAGACAGACCGCCGATACTCGAGGAAGAAGGCGTATGGTGAATATTTGAGGCAGAAGTAGTGTGATGGATACTTGACGGAGAGTGATGTATCGTCAAACCGCCATAACCGGATGAAGTGCCACCATACGTAGACACAGACGACGGACTTGAATAACCACTTGGACTACCATAGCCACTGTGACCTCCCAGGTAAGAGGCGCCACTTCCGTAACTCCCAACACTTGAATGAAGGCCTAGGAGCCCTCCGTAACTGCTACTGCTTGAGACTGATGACGGCGAAGTGCTGTACAGGCTGAGACTTCGCGGTCGTGCACTACCGTACAAGTGACTGGAACCAGCTGACGAACGGATTGCGGTTGGATTTGACCGTCGAGGAACAAATCCGGAACTGCCAGCGCTCTGATGGTGGTGAGATGCCATTCAACGACTTCCACGCACACTCCCTTGACTTTTACTGCTGCCTCGAGACTGGCTCAGCTGTGCAACATCTCCCTGTGACAAGCCGGCCGAGTCTTTGGCAGTTGGGACACAAATAGACTCCGCCTACCGCGGCCCCTCTTCTGCGCTCCCCGAAGCAGCGCTGAGATGACATAACGCGACTATAATCAAAAGCCCATAGCCTACACCACACGTCTAATGGACTGTTTTAAAACAGATGTTAACTCGGAAAAAAAAGTTTCAACGGAACCAGAATGTCTCATACGCAAGCACGCTGCCTCATCTTGACAAGTTCATGTTCGAACAGAGAACAGTCGACTTGCATTAGGGCGCAACTGTGTTTGGACAGTATTGAAAACGAGTGAGCTTACAAAACTATGGCATTCTCTATGTTAACCTATAATCCCAAAGCCTGGGCTTTGACAAGGCAAACAAATGGAGTTATTGAAAAGTGCTTCTTCAGTCCTATAGGTGGTATTATTTCTGCATATTACCTGGTAATATTCTAAAATGATTCATGCATATAATCTATAATCACTAAAACCTTAATGTTCCATGTCCTCGTTTTACGTAGATTGGTGTGAAGAGTGCTGCCTCTCTCCGCGTTATATTCTATTAGTGAATGCAACGTCATTCTACAAGACGTAATGCAGCATCAACCTGCATTCGGTTTGATTACTCATTATTAGAGACGAGAATTTCATGCACTATAAAACCTAAAAAAATGCATGCATTCATGCACCAACAAACTATGGAACTTGCACGATCAAGCGAAAAATACACTAAAATATGCACTTTAAATTTTGTTCCAAATTTCTTATTTCACTTCTTTTTTGCACAGTTAACAACTAACAACATTTCTAAATTGGTTTCTGTGAGGTTTCTGCGCTTGTCAGTCAATATGTTTCTATAGGCAGAGAATGACCTCTCTACATCGCAAGAAGTTATGGGTGCAAACTTGAATGAACCCATTTCTGTTATTTAGTTCTTTTCTTTCTTTTCCTTCTTCACCCCTGATTCCTGAAGCTAAAATAAGGGGCATAGAAATCGAGATACTGAGGTGTCCACTCAAAACCATTAAAATATGCATAATGCATGTTTTTATTCCGAAAAAGGCCAAAACATGCAAATATGCACAGAAAAAGTACACATATTTCGAAATGGGTAAGTACTAAGTTTGAGCTATGTCCTATGTTCCTTTAAAAACATGCATTTGCATGGAATTCTCGTCTCTACTCATTATCATTACTGAAACGCCCGGTAATGTTTTCGCATAAATATGTGGCAGTGAAAAACATCAGGTAAAGAATTCCAAGGAAACCTCAGTGCTTTTATCCCAGAACAAGAAAATTTTAAATGATTGGTCGATGTTTCCCTCGAACTCCCATGACAAGAATAAATTAAACACACATTAACTTGTCTAATGGTAGGCCTATTGAGAGATTCATTATCCATTTTACACAATCACTTGTGTAACACTACGTAATATTTTATGTTTACTTCATTTCATTACTCTTCATTGTACTTTCATCTCATATTTCTCCGAAATCAAATTGTACTTCCTTAACTTGCCGTTAACCCCAGACAGAAAATTGATTTTAAAATTTATATTTTGACGGACATTTCAATAAGACGAACATTATTTTGATTAAAATTAACGAGAAGAGACTCCTCAAAATTGCAGTCGAATGGATTCCATAAAGAAAAGGGACACCGAATGACAAGAAGGGAATTTAGAAGCAATGGGGGTGGATGGATCAGACAGAACACAGAATGCCTTTTGATAAGTAGAGAGAAAAAATATGACTAATTGTTCATATCTATCAAAATATGCTCATGGAGGAGTGCATGAGAGCGTCGCGGTTAAGACGTAACGTTGCAAAGCCGGAAGATTGTAGGTTCGATCCCGATAGGAACATGGATTTTCTCCACTGATCTAATCCTTCCGACCATACAGCCTTAGTGTTACTCCGGTTTATTCAGCCACCAACAGAAATAAGTACCAGGGCACGTACGGCTGACATCCCTATTGTCATTAATGCCGATTGTCTGTAAAGGAGGGAGTCTTAACGTTTCGCCACCCTCGGGACCGATTTGTTCTGTAATGGGGCTGACTTCACCTTTTAAGATGCTGTTGAACTGACTTACAATAATAAAATTTAATTTTTCGAAACAGGTGAACATATCAAATATTAATCTACGTAAAGATTAATAACAATCAAAGATTAATGACCTCTCATATGAGGTAGCCTATATCAACCTTCTATCAAATTGAGTATACCGGATCTTTCCCGGGGGTAAAAAGACGGTCGGAGCGTGGTGCCGATCACACAACCACAGTCTAGTGCCAAGTTCATGAAAGTATGGAGCTCTACCTCCATGCCCTCTCAAGGGGCACCATTGACGTATTCCTCTCCCAATTTCACTTTTTTTTGACATTTCTTCTCCCATCCTGACTTTGACTCGTGGTTTCATATAAAGATTACTGAACAGTCTCCTGTCTTTTAAATCCACACGTATTTTCTTCAGGATCTTCCAGTTTATTTCAATCCACTCTGTCAAAAGTCTTTTCTAAATCCACAAATACTACATACACTTCTTTATTATTCTCTAGGAATCTTTCGCCAATTGTTCGTAGCAGTCCAATTGCACCTCTCGTACCTTTTCCCTTCCTGAAGTCAAACTGCTCTTCTTCAAACTGTTCTTGAAATTTTCATATCACTTTCCCAACCTAGAATCTAATTACGTATTTTTTTTGTTACGTATTTAAGCTTATACACTGCACGTCTAGATCCATTTCAAATATTACAGGAATGGCCCACGTGTGTAATTTTTTGCACGTTGTAATGCTACAAGGGCAATAAATGTTTTAAGGGTTTTGAAAGTTTACATATAAATTATACATATACATTATTTTGTGACCATCCTGCGTACAGGTTTTGTTACCATTACCTTACAGATTAATACTAATTTAAGATTTCTTACTATTGTAGGCTGCTTACAAAGATAAAGTAAGTTATAAAATGACGAGGAATTTTCATATACATGTAAAAACTATGAAAAGTTCACAATTCTGTAAGTTTTATTTTTACATATTTTTTAAAATTATTGCCTAATATTTGTTTCCCGAGGTCATTCTCTATTGAGAGCTGATTATTCATTATTTAATAAATATTTGTCTGATCAATTTTGGTAACACCAATTTAGCAAATCGTCTGTTACACGTATAATGTGTTTTAGACTTTTTCGTAACATAACGCTAGATTTGACGTGTCAATAATACTGATCTAAAATGTACGTGCAATATCCCAACATTTTATAGACAAACGTGCACGTGTTGTAACACAGTGGCCAATCAAAATCTTTGGACTGAAATATTTGCATAGGCAAATACATTACCACCATTTTCTTACAGTATGTACTGCATACGTAAAGAAGTGAATAAAAACAATTGAAAAATGAAGCGGCTCTATATAATTGTTATAAGATTATACTTTTAAAGATAAATGTTTTATTTAATTCCTACATTACCGGATTAACGTATGTTAACATAATAGGTGACATCTTATTGGAGTCTTTTCCATTTCAAAGTTTAGTGTGTACGATGTCCTAAATAGTACTCAGTTTTTTCTATTTAATACAAGTTTCTTGGAAACAGTTCCTGGGAAAAACATCCACGCTTTCAACGTATCAGTATCACAATGTTGGCAATTACAATTGTAATTCCCAGATGAGTTTATTGAACCACGCTTACAGCTTGTGGACAATGTCAAGCACGTCTCATTTTGAGCCAAGAATAAATTGTAGCATTCAACATAGGGCACTGTCTTAATTGGCATCCAATTGCTGTTGCCAAACTGCCAGAGGAGACAGGTGATGTGCACACACAAACACTGCCGGCTTCCGCAAGCCACCAATCAGATACACGCACATTTATCATAAAGTTTAATACACCCTCTATGCGTAAATAATTAAAAATATATATTTTCAAAAAATAAGAAGTATAAAAAAATTCCACAATTCAGTAGTGACTCTCACACTTATTTTATTATGAAGTTTAATTACATCCTCTATGTGTAACAAATTAAATAAAAGAAAGTATACTATAAATATGTCCCGCACCGTGGCGTCGTGGTCTAAGGCATCCTGCCTAGGACTCGCGTTACGGAATGCGCGCTGGTTCGAGTCCTCATGGGGGAAGAAATTTTCTCATGATGCCCACCCAGCATCGTGATGCACTTGGGGAGCTACGATAGGTAGCGAAATCCGTTTGCGAATACCAGCTATAACGGCTGGGGGGATCATCGTGCTAACCACACGATACCTCCATTTTGATTGGATGATCGTCCACCTCTGCTTCGGCATGTGGGCGTGAGGCCAACAGCCAGCTGGTCGGTCTAGGCCCTTCACGGGCTGTAGCGCCACGGATTATTATTATACTATAAATATTGTAAGGACAATAAGTGTCTCGAAGACCCATACTGTATCATTATAATATATTTTACGAGTTTTGTAGCAATTCAGTTCTTTGTCATATTGAGAATAGTACTGTTTATAATCCATGTTCATACATAAATGAAATTATTTAATATACTCTCAAGTAAGACGGGTTTTAGTCTTCTGGACAGCACAGGAAAGACGTTCTTTAAAACCGAAAAAGTGCGACAATTGATTTAATTTAATAGATGTATGTACGTCTAATTAACTCTGCAAATTTAAATGAAATAGCTAAACAGATACTGTAATAATTTCTAATAGTTTTTCTACTTTAGAAAACAAGTGTATTACAAATCTGAATCTGAACAAATCCCTCCCTATTCATGCTAAACTTATGATCTAGCTGCAAATTAGTTCACCCACGCGAAACAATAGTTATTTACGATGTAAGCGTTAGAAGTGACTTTTGTGAGTATAGATATTTGCAAAACGATACCGCAGGCATACACAATTTTTTAGAAAGTCTTCGTCCGTGCTGGTACAGAGACAATTTCCCCGACTTTTCCACTACTGTATTCCGTCTCAATGTAGTGAGACTTCATCATCACTTTAAAAGCAGGAGTCGGTATAGCTCAGTGATAGAGTATTCGACTGCAGATAGAGAAGTCCCCGTTTCCAACCCAGGTGCCGCCTAATCTTTTATAATTATACCTACTTCCTAAGTTTTTCATATACAGTAGTTATCAATGCAATAGTTGTTGAAACAATTTATTTAGTACACGTTTCTCAGCCAAAAAAAGTCATTTTTAAAAGTAGACTTGCCACCAAGGCCGCCGAGAAGGGGGGGCAAAGAGGGCGAGTGCATATGAGCCCGTGAGCAATAAGGGCCTGTCAGATTAAGTGAGTCTGATTACTTTTTAATATTATGAATAATTATTCGTAGATACATACCGGTAATATAAAATTTTGTAAGAACATTTGTTATATAAATTTGACATATTAACCAACAATAGTAGAATTAATACAAATTACCACTTCATATGTAAATATTTGACTTTTATATAAGAGAATATCAGTTTCCCGCATTAACGTTCACACGACAATTGAGGGCCCCGACATTTGCCTGAACTATCTTCCCATCACTTGTACCGAACACGTTCAATTATTTCCTGGCTTGTCCTTTTTAACTACATACCAACCGCTGGCCCACCACAATATGCTAGTGGACTATCTCAAACCAAAATCGTAGGATACGTTTTCTTTTCAGTACATTATATGTTTCTTCTCAAAACTTTCGTCTTTTCGTTGTTGTTTGTCTAGTAAATTCTGTTTATTAGTATTACCGGTTATAGTTTAACTGCACAATGGACAAGTAGAGGCATAAGTCGGGAACTGAGAAGCACAAGGAGAGACAGAAAAAATTGGAAGATATTAATAAGGGTGCTAGACTGAGTGAAAAATATTATGGAGACATTAACAATGAGATCAGTGATAAGCCGAAAAATTTAAAATCAATTCATGCCTCTAATTTAGGGCCAACTCCACTGAAACCTATGAATCTCCTAAATAGTCTGAGGGAATTAAAACTGGACAGTTTATTTCCAAATATTTGCATAGCCATTAGAATATTCTATACAATTCCTGTGACAGTTGCTGATGCTGAAAGATCCTTCAGCAAGATGAAGGAAATAAAAGATGTATTCAGATAAACAATGTGTCAAGAACGACTGAGTAACTGGCCTCCTTAGTCTGGAGAGCGATCTTGCTTGGTCTTTAAATTTTAATGATATAACTGATGATTTTGCATCAGAAAAGTCAAGTAGAGTTGTTTGTTGATGTCGGACTGCAAGTTAGAATTTACAGGTATTTAGGAATAATGTTTTATGAATATAATATATTGTGCTAATGTGAAATTTTGCTAAAAGTTTTCAATGTAATAAAAGTGTATATTTTTAAGTTCGTATCTGTGTATGGGGTTATCTCTCATTTATTTTACAAATAATTATTATGGTTAGAATAACTGGTAACTTGTAATTGTTACTTTTTTCAACGGGGGTCCGAGTACAGTATTGCATAGGGGCCCATAAATTCTGTCGGCGGCCCTGCTTGCCACCGTTTGAATTGCTTTACTGATCAGTTGCGATTGCTGGTGGGGAAACAAATGACAATCGACTCAAACAGTTGAAATTGCGTTAAAATTAATACTTTTCGCACGTTACCGTAATATCGTTTTAACATGCTTGCCTAGCGTTAAAATATCTACTTTTAGGAACGATTGTCTAACAACGTTTCTACAGCCAAGCGGAGATCCTCATAACAGGTGATCACCAAATATCCCATTTTTGTTCATCTCAAGGGGTTCGAACTTTTAAATAATTCGAAACGAAATGTAGAAATAAAAGGTATTTTACCAACAACTTCAAATTAACGTAACTCTGAAAATATTGAGATTAGGACACATGTTTATATAAAATTTTTGCTCAGAATATCTTCGGAAATAAACTCTGTAAGTGACGGTAAATCTTTGCGAATCACCCTGTATATAGTCCACATCGATATCCGTTCAGCTATCCCAACTCTTACAAAAAAAAAAAAACTGCAACCGATAACCGATAGGCAGCCAACGTTAACGTAAACCAAAGTTTCATAACCTTTTTAATATTGATTTCTTTCCATTGTTAGTCCTAGCACAGTCAACCTAGTTCAGTCTTAGAGAGAACTTTCTATATTGATTCAAATATGGCCCTTACACCATGCTGACAACACGATACAGCTATCTGTGAATGCTTAATGTTGGTTTATAAACTTCATAGTTGAAGAGACAAACTGGCTAAGGAGCCAATCCTAGCGAGCAGACGATGGTGTTCATTTTACGGGTAGTTCCACTTCGTGCTGTTCTAACGACAGATGTAATGGCAACATGCCCGTAACATTTTAAGTAATTTGTCTTCCTTGTTCCAACATATTAATTTGGGGGCGGGGGGTTGAGTCTACAGACAGTTTGAAGTAACGAAAAATTATTCCTTGACGAAATCAGTTTTCATTAGAAAAGTGAAATTTAAGCAAACTTGAGTGAAATATTTAGTATCCTTATTTCATTTTTATTAGTGTTTGAAAACGACTGTAAACCAATTGGCATTTTGAATTATGAAGAGTTTGCAAGATGTTAAAAAATATATCTAGCATGAAGGCGCTTTGCTTATTTTGAGATTAGAATCCATAGCTGCCCAATATATTTTTTTAAGAAAACAACATAAAATTAGGCTTCACTTTTAATTTACACAGATTAATGAAGTTGGGGAGTTTCTAAAGATAAAACATTTATTATCCGGCGAGTGGATCTGTGTCAACATAACCTCAATCTTGCCGTTCAGATCGTTTGCCAAGTTATAAATTATGCGCGTAACTGACATCATATAAAATTTCAGAATTACACACAGAGTTGTGTAAGTTATGTTTAAACCTAACCTCGAACACTCGTCCGTATAACATCTTATTTTTATTTCTTATTATACTCACTTACTGGCTTTTAAGGAACTCGCAGGTTCATTGCCGCCCTCACATAAGTTCGCCATTGGTCCCTATCCTGAGCAAGATTAATCCATTCTCTATCATCATATCCCACCTCCCTCAAATCCATTTTAATATTACCTTCCCACCTACGTCTCGGCCTCCCTAAAGGTCTTTTTCCCTCCGGCCTCCCAACTAACACTCTATATGCATTTCTGGATTCGCCCATACGTGCTACATGCCCTGCCCATCTCAAACGTCTGGATTTAATGTTCCTAATTATGTCAGGTGAAGAATACAATGCGTGCAGTTCTGTGTTGTGCAACTTTCTCCATTCTTCTGTAACTTCATCCCTCTTAGCCCCAAATATTTTCCTGAGAACCTTATTCTCAAACACCCTTAACCTATGTTCCTCTCTCAACGTGAAAGTCCAAGTTTCACAACCATAAAGAACAACCGGTAATATAACTGTTTTATAAATTCTAACTTTCAGATTTTTTGACAGCAGACTGATAAAAGCTTCTCAACCGAATAATAACAGGCATTTCCCATATTTATTCTGTGTTTAATTTCCTCCCGAGTATCACTTATATTTGTTACTGTTGCTCCAAGATATTTGAACTTCTCCACCTCTTCGAAAGATAAATTTCCAATTTTTATATTGCCATTTCGTACAATATTTCCGTCACGAGACATAACCATATACTTTGTCTTTTCAGGATTTACTTCCAAACCGACCGCTTTACTTGCTTCAAGTAAAATCCACGTGTTTTCCCTAATCATTGTGGATTTTCTCCTAACATATTCACGTCATCCGCATAGACAAGAAGCTGATGTAACCCTTTCAATTCCAAACCCTGTCTGTTATCCTGGACTTTCCTAATGGCATACTCTAGAGCAAAGTTAAAAAGTAAAGGTGATAGCGCATCTCCTTGCTTTAGCCCACAGTGAATTCGAAATGCATCTGACAGAAATTGACCTATACGAACTCTGCTGTACGTTTCACTGAGACACATTTTAATTAATCGAACTAGTTTCTTGGGAATACCAAATTCAATAAGAATATCATATAAAACTTCTCTCTTAACCGAGTCATATGCCTTTTTGAAATCTATGAATAACTTATGCACTGTACCCTTATACTCCCATATGGTAATGATAATGAGTCCGAGGTCCAACGCCTACAGTTACCCAGTAATTGTGCTTCAAATGGTTGAGAGAAAACCCTTGAGAAAAACCCAACTTGCCCCTACCAGGATTTGAACACGGGCTCGTTACACGACCAGACGTGCTAACCGTTACTCCACAGCGGTGGTTGATAAACTGATATATTGAAGCATTTTTATTTGTTACGTATTGCACACATATAATGGGATAATAAATTTGAGGCAATTTTTATTAAAATAATAGTAATTATCGACCGAGGAGAAAAAGATCAATTGGCAGACCTCAAAGAGGTGGACAGAAAACAAACAAGATCGTAACAGGCCATTCGGTCTAATACTTGTCAAGACGATGATGATGAGAAAAATAATAATAACAAAAAATATTTTGTACTTTTCCAGACCTGAACAATAAAAAATGGAAAATAAATACATGGTACTACTAAAAAAAAAATAATAATTCCTTGGCACATCCTTTACAAATGAAAAATATATTTTTGAGAACATGTTCAAAATATCCTTTTTTTTTTTAAACCCCTATAACTTCTGCCTCAAGTACTATGGGTATAAAAGGAAAACGAGGAATGCGCTTGCATTACTCGTACAATGCTGGTACGTAAATTGAAACTGTAGGCTAGAGCTACACGCACGCCAACCATCTCACACCTTGGGTGATCATTACCGATTTTCATGTGTTTCCCTCTTACATTAAAATAATTTTCACGAATAATGTGTAAACACTACGTTTCCAAATATCCGTTGCTTAAAGCTTCTTTGGCTAACTTACACTTCATATGAGAAGTTTCATATAAAAATTGTAATTTTAAAATCCAGCAAGGCCACCAGCGTAGCTCAGTCGTCTAAGGCACTTGCCTACCAATCCGGAGTTGCGCTCGGGGCGGGTTCGATTCCCGCTTGGGCTGATTACCTGGTTGGATCTTTTCCGAGATTTTCCACAACCGTAAGGTGTCAGGTAATCTATAGCGAATTCTCATTTCATCTCGCTATCGCCAGTCCCATCAACGCTAAATAACTTAGGTCCCTGAGAGAAGCTACTGAGAGCACTCGGGAAGTTCCGCTAGCGCATGCGCCATGCCAGAACAATACTCTATTACGTATAGCCTACGCAGTCGCTTCGCGCAACATATGGTTTGCTAGCTGTGGGACGAGTGGGAAAGTTACTTTATGGACGCGCCTCGTATAAGATTAAAGATTCTTTGTCATAATTTTTGTGTTTATACATAACTTATTTTCCAAAGCAACAGTGACCTAAATGTTAAGGTGGCGTTATTTGGTACGTGTACCTTACTTAATAGTGACGTTAAATAACCAACTAAAAAATCCAGCACAATATCCTACCTATTCAAGACGGTCACTTAAAAATTATAATTCAAGAATATTTGTAACCAAAAATAGTGTATTGTAACTCATCATCCCTTACAAAAAGCTAATACGTAAGATGTGAGAAGACTTAGCATGTTAAACGAGTAACACAAATACAAAGCAAAATGCCATCTACTCCACCACAAGGTGAGTTGACAAATTGCACGCACTTCGTTTTACAGCAAACCATGCTAGATGTGAATTTTAGGAGAGTGATGCATCGTTTGGCGTCCGCTCAAGAATTATGATAATTTAAAGTTTCGTGCACACACAGTCAAATGTTATGTCTAATGACATTTCACTTTGTTCCTGACAAAGTGACATTTTAAAAGACGTCTCCTCAAGACGACGAAAAAAGGAAACTGAATTATTGTTGCAGCTCATAGAAATTCACGAAAACTAACAGAAAAATGCCGAAATAGAAATTGGAAACCTCTAGCCTTTGTTGTGCTAGTTAAAATTAAGTATTTTAAGACCGCAAGTCTTGGATTTTGATTACATTTAGGTGAGGGGTAAACCTCTGTACAGTTCCCCAAAAAAGGAATGAATATATGTTGTGTGGATGTGTTGTGGGTGTGTTTTTGTATGTTTGTAAATTTCATGTTGTTCTAGAGTAGTGGTCGGCAAGATTGCGTCATATAAAATACAACCCACAAAACAGAACAAAGGGAAAGGAGGAGGTATAAGAGGAGAAGACGGGAAACGGACAGTGAAGAAACCCAACTGCTTAACTTTGAATGAACAGGCGATGGCTAAGGGGAGGGAGATCATATCTTACCCCTCTGACCTGCTTGTGTATTAAGGGTTGACTCGTGAGTCAAATATCTACCACTGGTGTAGAGTGCCAAGTTTACAATCATATCAAACATACCCAACACACATCCTGAACGCTCACCTGAATTTCAAAACACACACTCTTTTCGACACAATCATGAACACACCCCAATACAACAGGAAACCAGAAGATAGCGCGGGACCTCACTAGTCTTCGGACAATGACGGACACCACGCCGAACCTAGTAAGCCAGATAATTTCTATAATATTAACATAGGGTGACCAGACGTCCCGTTTTTAACGGGATTGTCCCTTTTTTCAGCTTCTTGTCCCCTGTTCCGAGAAAAGTATGCTCGGGACGCCAAGTGTCCCGTTTTCCTACTTATTGTTAAAATATTTGTTTTTATTTTCTTCTATTATGAAAGATAAATACATTAGTTCTACAAACATAATTCAGATTGTACCTCAGTTTTGTATTAGGCATATCTGGCACGAGTGCATCATCGGAAAGAGTGTTTTCATCGCTGAATTCAATTTGGTCCGACGAAAGGAATAAGTTTTCAGTTAAAACCATAAAGGCCATATTAATCACAAAATATTATTTAAAAAAAGTGTCTTGCATGGACTTCTATAGTTTTATGAAGGAAAGACCAACACTTCTAGAGTAAATTCACTCATCAAAGAAATATAATGCAGATTGTACAGTTGATCTTCATGGAGATTGTTAAAATAATTAAAAGGTAATATGAGGCAAACAATTTTGTTATGAACAAGTTCAGAATACAGTGACATGAATGTAATGTAAGGTCCAATTAACCTGAAGTATTTTTAAACAGGTAAGTTAACCTATTTAATCGAGACTAGTTGCAATATAAAAAATTGTCAATACTGACTTTAGCCAAGTATCCATGTTACTCTATTATATACTGCATAATTATTATAGCCTAGTTATTGCAAACAGTGTAATATTTATTGCTTTTAAATAGCCTAAATAAAACTGGATCTTATTGCTCACTGGCATTCAAGTAATAATGAATGTTTAGATAAAATGTTGATTCATGTCAACTTTAATAAGGATCTCGTTTTTTTATTTTGAAAATCTGGTCACCCTATATTAACACAGTAAAGAAGTTACAACTTTGATCAGTCAATTTTATTGTATAGTAAGACTGGCAATTAACCTCATTATATAAAATATTAAAAACAAGCGTCACGTCACGTGATCATGTCCCGCTTATTTTTTTGTTGAAAATCCTGCTTTTTCAAATAAAACGTCCTGTTTTTTTTTCATCTGGTAATCTTACTCCTTCCTCAATCCTGTTTATAATTCTAGACGCCAATGACTATAATGACAGTGAGGATTAAGCTTTTACTGAAAAAAAATATCGAGAATCCATATTCAGACAAGAGACTTTTATGCAAAGTAACGGGTTTCACAGGAGACGAACGAATAAAAAATGAACATAAAAGGAATAAAGTCGGCCTAGTTGACGCAGTAAGTATAGCGCTGGCCTTCTATGACCGAGGTTGCGGGTTCGATCCCGGGCCAGGTCGATGGCATTTAAGCACAGTCTACTATATACAGTCACGAAGCTTGAGTTTTGAGGGTGCTAGAAACAATAGACTGTGCCGGTACTATTTTGCATTGCATGTATGAGGCTATATTAGCGATCATAGTGGTGAGCAACTATCTAATGTTTGCATATTTACTACGTATTGAGCTTCGTGACTGTATATACTAGACTGTGATTTAAGTGTGCTTAAATGCGACAGGCTCATGCCAATAGATTTACTGGCATGTAAAAGAACTCCTGCGGAACAAAATTCCGCTACACCGGCGACGCTGATATAGTCTCGGCAGTTGCGAGCGTCGTTAAATAAAACATAACATTTAACTTTTAAAGGAATAAAGTGTAGAAAGAATATAAATGCCTGAGTAACTGGATAAATCACGTATAAATAATGACAGAAAAGAACACCTAAACCTAAACTTTGCGTTCCACTACAAACCCGAAGATCAGAAATGGAACGGTCAGACAGGCACGTGCTTGCTTACACACTGAATTGTGGAAGGAAGAAGCTTTATTTAAATCTGTATTCCCATTCCGTACAACATTTTCAAAGTCATACTACTAATCCTGGAAAGAACAGCGCTGCTTAAAAAGAAATAGTAGCTGGTCTGCATTAAGTCTGGCTTTCCGCTTATTTAAGCTCGAAGGCAATCACATCAAACACTTATTCCGCATTCGGAGTGGCTCTTTCAAGCGTATGTTTTATTCTTTGTTTACAATGAGTGATGAGAGACATAACAAAGATAACATTGGCTTAGTGCATGAGTCATTTGTTTCTATTTCTGACAGTTTCACTTGTTTATGCACATGGGGTTCCGAGGAAGAATATATGCGTGTGCGTCTGTTACGCGCATGCGCGCGGGGAAAAGGAACCAAGAATACTCTTCACAGTGATGTCATAGCCAAGACCAGACCTGTATTTACTACAAAGAAAATAAGAAATTAACATTCTGAGGGTTAAATTACACCAGAAAGAAGTTGGTGTAAGTTGGCTCGACAGATGACAGTTCACAGTCACTGCGCATCTGGTAATCATAGTACACGTTTGGAACAAGTTCAACACAATGCAAGCATAATGGAAAACAAAATGCTTTGCTGTAAGCCACTTGTTTAGAACAGAAGAGGGGATAATATAATCTGTCACAGGAGACACGATAAAAAAAAAAGCACCACCACTACTATGTCACTTCGACAACAATATCATGAGTGATGTTTTTTTAGCTACAGTGCTCAAAGAAGTTGTTGCATATTATTTTACTGCAAACTTATTTAGAAACTAGCCGTACCCGTGCGCTCCGCTGCACCCGTTAGAAATAAATATGAAGTAATTGCATAATTAAAATAGGACATTTGATCCAGGGAACATTCGTGTTTGATAGAAGGATAAATCGTTTATTATGTTACTTAATTTAAATTGTATTAAAAAAATTAAAATGCGATCATTTTGATCCAGAGACCACTCATTTGGTCATAAAAATTATTTTAGGAAATACAGGAAACGAATGTACAGAATAGCCCATCAAGTTTTCTGTGCATAAGAAGCTACTTTAATCTTACCTGTCCTCGATTCACTCAAAAGTTACTATAATAATATTATAGCATTATGTCCATATAGAGAAACTACACTTTCCAATGGTGAAATAATAATTAATTATACAAATCGGTTAATTTAGCTTCCGATATTACTTCATAAAAACACAGAAACACTCTGCAGGCTATGTTTCATAGCTTTCGATTGTTGTTGCCCAAGGCCCCTTATAGACGAAGTCATTTGTTTTTTATTTCATTACACCGCCTTAGATGGTGTTGTTATTGTAATTTTGAAACTCATTTATCTCATTAAATATCAGTCCTATCAAAATTTTACATAGAATAAAACTTATCGGAAATTATTTTTAAAGAAACGTTTGTTATGTAATATTTTTCGTGAAAATTAATAATAAGGGAGATATTTCGATTTATTTAATTCAAGCCCCCTTATAAGCCCCCTTTTAAATAAAATATTTTGAATGCCATATAGCCTAAATTCTAAGTTACAACTAACTTAATTTATATTCCAATTTTCATATAAATCGGTTCAGCCATTATCGCGTGAAAAGGTAACAAACATCCAGACAGACAGACATACAAACAAAAATTTCAAAAAAGCGATTTTCGGTTTCAGGGCGGTTAATTATATATGTTAGGACCAATTATTTTTGGAAAATCGAAAATTACGAGAAAAATTTCGGCTACAGATTTATTATTAGTATTGATATTGCAAAATGTCTTTTTTTGCTCAAGAAAGGTATTCTGATGCTGCAGTTTGGAGATATCTGTTCTGAAAATAGTGACAATAATTTTGTTATAAAATTATTGATTCCTATGTCAAGTGTATACCATTGTAAAAAGTCTGTTAGTTTCTCCATAGTAATGTCACAAGAGCGAGTGGATTTATTTGGGAAATCTCAGACCTCGTATGACATTTATTAGGATTATTTCATGAATAAAATAAAAATAAAAATAATATATCCCTAAAATTCGCTCACAAATGTTAATAACTGTATATTTATGAATACTTAACCTATTCAGACATTGTGAAGTCGAAATAGATGAATAACGATTATTGCAATAAATAAATTGAATGTTATAGTAATGCCAATTGAGAAAAGCGAAAACAGGTTTAAAAATGTTAATTATATGTACTGCGCTTTTCTCTTGTTATTATAACAGAAATACGTTTTCATTATCTGCTGAAATCATAATTTAATTTAAACGTATTATAGTATAATTACAAATAACCTGATTAATACATTAATTAAATGAACAATTGTTATGAAGGAGTGTCATTTTATTTAGATACAATGGACAAGGAATTAGAGATGTGGAAATAGGATTTCGCACTTTGTAATCGAATTTATAGAGACAGTACAATGGATTCATGCTCATCGATTTACGTGGAAACAGTTGGCGACACTGACTAAACAAAAGAACGACCATGCGATAAATTGATAGTGATAAATCGAGCTGCAGAAATTATCGCGATGTATGACTGTGATTGGTTGGAATTCAAAATTCCATTACACTTCATTGGCCGAAAATGGAATGACGTCATATAAACGAAATAGTCTCTATAAATTCGATTACAAACCTTTTATAATGATGTTTAGTATGATTACAATGTTTATTTATCGACATCTTGTATCCTTCAACCAATGATTTTATATATGAAGAACCTTACCTCAATTCCAAGAAACTTACTAAAAAATACTATTATATATTATGAATATATTTTTTAACAATTTTATTTTGCTTCTAATATTTTATTATGCTGCCAACTGCGAATTTATCTTAAACTATATCGCCATTTTGTCTGTAAAGTCTACGAAATGGTTGTTGCTCTTGACTACAGAAATAATCTCCACAACATTTGGCTTGATTCTGCAGGACTTTTCAATTTGATCTCTTTCTCCGACTTATTAGCAGCATCGTACTCTGTCTCCAGTGGAGACAGAATTCTGCCTTTTAGTTATCAAAATAGATCAATTTTGATGTGTGTGTCAGTCCTTTGAAAGACCCAACATTATATCTGGGCGAAGTAGGAGTACAGACCTGCGTAAGTGCCTTAGATTAAACGCTTGGAAATTCTACAGACAAAACAAATGAAATACTGTGAGAGAAGCAGAATACAAGAGAGTATAAAAAAGAGAGAGCCAAGAATAAGTCTATAAATATCCAAGTGAAGGCTGCACAGCCAAACTTTCTTGTGATCTACTATTAATACCCACAGGTACACTAAAAAGACAGGCATTTGTCACTCTGTTGGCCTGCAGAGATAAGCAAAACTGCATTACTTGTATACTGTCATTCTGCGATGAATCACACGTCACAATAAAATGCTTTTAATTAAAATAATTGTTTTTAAAGATTTGTTTCTAGGGATAACTGGAAAACGTTAAATATGCATGTTTTTTGCAACTAATCAAAACAAAGCTAAATATTTTACTCCTCACAAACAAACAAATTACAACATCGGAAGCCACCTGCACACATTCACTGCGTTTTTATGGTACCATCAAAAGCTGAATCTGTACGAGGCCAACTTAAATCTCAGCTGTGACCTTCTAAACAACTGAGGTTAAACCTACGATCTCTCAACGTTAAACGATTTCCTTAATGTTGACACCAGTTTAATGATTTGCTTCTGCAGTCAATAAAAAAAAAGCCTCTGTTCCTAATGCACCAAAACACAATCAAATATAAAGAGCTTTTCTTTGTACAAATAGACAACTCAATTTCATTAGTTTATTTAATGTTAATATAATGTAAATCAATACTGTTAATTCGTACAAATAAGGAACTCTTTGTACTCCATATCACAGTATATAAATGCTGCAATGCACTTTCATGTTTTATTAGTTTTATTTCTCTATCATTTTGTTGACACCATTGTTTTTAACGAGGCGAGAACTATATATCAATCGCGCGCGTCTCAAAAGGTAAATTGCCGGATGTTAGCTAATGTTATTATGGAAAAACAAAACTGTTCACATAAAAATTATGTGTGTACAACTGATCCTACTGTTGGTCGTAAGACTTTACGGCATAGTCGGGCTTTCCACGTCAACGACCTCGGTGATTAAGTAGAATTTAGAGA
This sequence comes from Periplaneta americana, assembly GCF_040183065.1. Lineage (NCBI taxonomy): Eukaryota > Metazoa > Arthropoda > Insecta > Blattodea > Blattidae > Periplaneta > Periplaneta americana. Next base: position 26,724,474 of record NC_091123.1, on the reverse strand, counting down.
GAACAGAGAAGCAGTTGGCGGAGGGTTCTAGGCTACTTACGCTTTCCTTGTAATCATTCTGTAAGTCAATCGCTGGCCACATAACCAAGTTTATGATCGAGGGTTCGATCCTATCTCTAAACCGGCAATGAATATATACAACATAAAATGCCCTAATACATACCATTTCTTGGTATCTACAGCTAGAATGCAATTCATAAAATGTTTGATGAGTTTTATTGCTGGTGTAATTATGAAGGAAATTAGCTTCTCCTACACAAACATTTTTGGAGACATTCGGTCTATAGCGTTTCATGTGACACTATTTCTTATATAAGACAAACTGCTGAACAGGAAATAGTTTTTTTAGTTGGTTATTTAACGACGCTGTATCAGTATTCGTTTATTTAGCGTCGATGATATTGGTGATAGCGAGATGGTATACATAGCTTATTATATTTTGTAATATGAACGATTATATTTCACGTGTATAATTTTAAAACAAACGGTTATACTAAATAAGATATATAAGAACTCAGAAGAAATCACTGTAAATTTGACAGAAAACACGCCAAAAACACTTTTTTAAGGCGATAGTATAATCATTTTCAGCATCAAAACGCTTCATAAAGTGTGAAAGCAAAAATCACTCTTTTAAGGAGAAATATTTTTGAATACATAGCTTATAGGACATGAAACTATTCACTGTTCTTTCATACCTATGGGGGAAAGAGGAAAGAAAACAAGGACGAAGGAATGTATTGTCGGATTATCCTAAGATTAGCTTTGTAAATTTTAGTATTTCCCTCCTAATTACAAACAGAATTTAGAAAATGTTATATTTAAACCATGTAAGGAAATTGAACTCGAAATGTTAACTTCCAACACCACATTGCCAGATACTGTAATTTCATGACAAGGTACTGAACGCTTGTTCATTGTAGAATACATGCATACTTATGTACTTGCAGGGTTGAGAGAGGCAGGAGACTAGAATATAAAAACCATATATTCTCCACTTTATTTACGTTCGATTTAATTTTTTAACGTGAATATCTCTATAAATTCGGTCCAGTACTAGGATGTCATTCAACAAAGTCGACCGACATATTTTCAGCGAGTTTAGACACGCCTATAATTTCTAAACTGCACAGCATATTTCAATGAAGTAAACGGCGATCTACAGACAAAGAATCAATGTAGCCAACGTGACACTGAGTTGGAATGGATGACGTCATCAAGCGACACACGGGAGGGGGGGGAAGTTGCACGAATTGGCAACCGAAGCAGTGTAACTAGAGAAAGCGATAGAACGTTCGCAGTGGTGTCAAACGATTCGTAACTAACCAAGCCACAATATCAATTGATCAACAATCAGCAGTCGACAAGTTAAATTCGAAAAATTCGGCAATGTAGTTGAGTAAAGAAAGATAATTCACAATGTCGTCGCATAACATGCAGTGCAAATGGGAGAGGGCGTATGAACAACCGTATTCACGCATAAAACTTGCTGCAGTGTCTCCGATACTGCCTACCTCGATTTTTTTAGTCTCTTTCATGATGCTGACAACAATTTTTCTCAATTTATTGCGTATTTCACAGTATTTGTCTATTAAACTTTTTGCTTACTATATAAAAATCGTCGATTTTCGTTCCGGAAAATCTTTATTCTTCAACTAAACGTTCTGGAATTTTCAATTATTTCCTAAGACTATCCTTGATGAGCCCTATTTTTAAAAGTCGGTAAGAACAAAAGAAAGAACACACAAGATAATTCAATCATCGACTGATACAGGTAGTTCCGTAAATCGAGGAAAGGATATTGAGGGGAAAAAAAAAAAAAAAAAAAAAAAAAAAAAAAAAAAAAAAAAAAAAAAAAAAAAACATTATTGGAAACGTGTCCTTGAGCTGTTGTTAATATTTATAAGTTGCGCCTGCTTGTTGGCAACCCTTCTTACATCTCCGTGGGGCGTACTGTCGCGAATAATAGCAATTTTATAGCACGCCAGGTGACAAAACTGACGTCACATGACCTTCCTATAAACAAGACAGGCGGCTGCTGGCAAATGCACATAATTAATAACTCTTACGACGAACGAAAAGAAGGCAACACTTTTTTTTTGTATCATGAAAACATTATCTGTGTAAGGGGGGGAGGGGAAGTAAAAATCTCAGGCGAAATTTAAAGTACTCCAGGATTTACTATTCCAAAGAACAGAAAAGGCACTTTTTAGACATTTTTTTACACAAATCAGAACTTGTATAATTCTGTGACTTTGTGCGTGCGTGAGCGGGGAATTCGTGCGCGTGTGCATTTGATTCATTATACTGTAGTTGTCATAACTTGACTAATACGGTTTTTGTTACCGAAGAGAATTTAATGAATTACGGAACACAATGAATAGAAAATAAAACTAATGTACTTCAAAATTTCGCCTGAGATTTATTCTTAGTGAGTAATACTTCTATCGTTCTACCGGCCAGGAACAAGCAATAACGTAAACTGTACGCAGAAAAACACGAGGACTTCGGGGTTGAAAGCACTTCCTTATAAAGTTTTGGAAATTACCAGTAATGTAATACTTTAAAGTGCAAGCCAATGTAACAGTAAATATCGATCGACGTTTTTGTCATTAAGTCATTATATTTACCTCTTCCGCCTCTAAACCGTTATAAAGATACTTTGCATAATAGAGATCTGTTAGTATTGCATTTAAAATTAGCCACGCCACGCGACTTCTCTCAGTAATATCTCAGCATGGGGAGCAGCTACAGTCCTGTGCGACCACTCGTCTGATTTGTAATCGCGAGTTCTGCAATATTAAAGTAATAACAGACATGTACGACACACTTTTTAGTGAATTATAGTGGAAAATTTGTTGTGAACTGGGCCTAATTTCGGAATGTCGCTTCAGAAGAAGAGAAACTATCTATATGGTACGTCCTTCATTAATTACTTCCGTAATTGTAGACCCGTACTCTCATTTTCAAACAGAAACAAAAATAACACATTCAAATCAACACAAAGTCTGTAGTGTCATTCCCAAAACTGGGCGACATATTCCACATGCCAGTGTATCCCTGATCAATGAATATTTCTTTTTTATACAGTTACTTTTTCAGTAAAGCACGTCCTAATGTTTTCTATACAATTTTGTAATAACGAGACGATATTGTGAGTACTGTTAAGTCTCTATGATGGGATGTTTGCTTGCAAATCAAGCTTTCAGGAATAACTCCCTGTAAAGTTAATTTGAATAATTTCGAGAGAAAAATTGTTCCGGGGCCGGGTATCGAACCCGGGACCTTTGGTTAAACGTAAACGTACCGGAACAATTTTTCCCTCGAAATTGTTCAAATTAAATTTACAGGGAGTTATTCCTGAAAGCTTGATTTGCATAATACACGTCACTGTACGTAACAGAAAACCACAATTTAAGTCACACAGAGTTAGTGTGCACTCAATGTTGGTTGCTTGACGGTTGTCAGCCCACTTTGAGGTCTGTGGATATAGAGGGGAAAAACTGGATTGGTGTCGGGTGGAGTTCCCGGGAGCTCAGTTGGGATGGTTGCTTGTTTCTATATTCCCTTATAATTTTCTTTCTTATAAGCGCACATCATAAGGTTTTTCGGAATAATTTTATATCACGACGCAATTGTAGATGTTAATCTTGAGTCTTTTATTTTATTTTTTACTTAGTTTCGTTACAGCGAAGTACGTAACTTTTGTAACTCCTTAGACATATGTGGATGCTGTTAATCATCAATAGCCACGATAATGTCTCTGATTGAGGTTCTGCCTGATATGTACACCTATTACCTGAGTTTTTAACGACGCTGTATCATGTATGAGGTTATTTAACGTCGATGGGGTTGGTGATAGTGAGATGGTATTTAGCGAGATGAGGCCGAGGATTCGCCATAAATTACCTGACATTTGCCTTATAGTTGGGGAAAACCTCGGAATAAACCCAACCAGGTAATCAGCCCAAGCGAGAATCGAACCCGCGCTCGATCGCAACTCCGGATCCACAGGCAAGCGCCTTAGCCGACAGAGCTACGCCGGTGGCCTATACACCTATTATCAGGCAGTACATTTCACTTGATTATGTATGTCAGAGGAAGAACAATTGTTTGTATGCATCTGAAGTCTGACTAATATAATCTGTAGCTAATCGGCGATGTATCTCCTAGCTTAGTTGCCTCATTAGTGGTGCCTTGTTGGTATCACTTGAGAGGTTCAAAATTGTCTTCGGACAATTAACTAAACAAAAAAGCCACGATAAATGGTTCTTTCCACATACTTTACTCAGTTTCTTTTTCAGTAGAGCACGTCCTAAGGTCCTTTTTTCCCGGTAGAATTTCGTAATCACGAGGCAAAGATGAATATCGTGAAGGCTGTTTATTTCCACTCTTCTTATTCAGTTTTTCACAAGGGCACGTCACAATTTTTCTCCAGAACTGTAATAGCATTTATGTACTTCATGTCTGTGTAACTCTTTCTCTTTGTATCTGTCTGTATATGCGTCCCTGTCACTTTTTGCGTTCGTGTGTTTTTTTACAACAAATCTGCGAACAATCTATTTTTAAAGCTTTATGGATGGAGACTTGAAATGACTGCTAATGTCAATCTCACCATGGTATGCTTTTTATTTTTAACTGTCAATCAAATATCTACATATCTAAAATATCAAATCTGATGCTATTAAAGAAGACGCATCTACAACAGTTATGGACGCAAGCAACGGTAAGTATGAAGCATTCTAATTGTGGGACTGAATTAAGATGGAACAGACAGACCACTTGGCTAGAATGTGTGGGTAGTGAAACTCTATCCTCTTGCTGTTATTAAGAAACAATCTGCTTGCCAACTTACATCTACAATTGTATTGCAAGGCGTGTAATTCTCTCGTTGTGGTGACAGAACATAAATACAAGTGTAAAGACTTGGCACAAAAATTAATGACATATTTATAGGGTAATCATTATTTTCTTTTGGTCTTACGTAAGTTATACCTTTTATTTGTTATTCAAATCTCATCTACTTTGCTATTTGGGCCAGAGCAATATATTTAGAGCTACAGTAAATTTCGAGTTATGCAAGCAACATACATATTTGTCTCAACTACGCTGTCCAACTCAAGTAGAAGGAAGAATCTCAAGAGATTATCGCGTCTACAAAACGGTATAGGCTTAATGAGTTTATGGCATCATGACTTTGTTTTACGAAAGGAAAATTAACAATAACTATTTTACACATATACAGTGTATAATACAGTTTACTATAATCTCGGTTTTAACAAGGGAAATTATTATTTGCAAATACTATCTTCCCTGTATGTTTCACACGAAATTTTTATAAGGGAAAATGTTGTCGTTGTTGTCTAGTGCCTTGCATCTGGCAATGAAGCCATTAGCAGTCGTGCTTTCCAATACTTATGAACTGTAGTTTCTTCTGATCTTAATGCTTCACAGGTCTTCAAGATAAGGAAAAATGTAAAGGACTAAAAATACATCGAAATGCATCAACAACTATTTTATTTTCTTAATAGGTTCACGGGAATTGTTTATGTTTCGTCAACTGTCAAAAGACAGGTCTGAACCTCACAAGTGATACCAACAGAGTACCACTTATGAGGCAACTAGGCCAGGAGATAATGGGGTAGGGTGGCCATTACGGGAATTAATGTAACGAAATTCTAAAATGTACCTTAATTTGCTTTATTTAACATTTTACATTTGTTTCTTCGACAGTCAATTTTAAGTAAGTAAATAAATAAATAGAGTTTCACAATGTTATAAGGTCTCGCAAGCAGGGAATACCGATGGAAGGAATGCGAATGAAACACTGCAATAAGGAAGAGCGGGCGACAAGAAGGGTCACGAGATAACTTGAATGATATTCAAGAGTACAGTCGGAAGAGAAATGACATCGATAGAATCTGTCTTGCGTTGTGATAGTTACATTACGACTTTAGTTTATTCCACTGGATGTGAATAAGTGTCTGGTATTGCACGGTATTATTATTTCATTCGTAAACATATGTTGCACGTTTAATTAGCGTGGAATTTTCCTCTTGCTACGTTCTTTATTTCCACAGCGATGTCCTCATTTGTTCATCTTCTTGGAAGAGACAGTACTTCCATCAGCACGCACCACACCCTCCTTGGCGTGCCTACATACACACGTCAAAACAGACAGCAACGCCACCATTGCTTTTCGGTAATCGTTTCTTGCGCGAGCTATACAGAGAGTTGTGGCGAAAATAACACAATGCTAATTATGAACAGTAAAATTAATTAAATATTGATTAAAACGAATGACATGAAATTAATGAAAGCATTACAAAAGAAAAAAATAATATCCAACAAGTCTCCTACTTCACGCAAAGAATTTTCACTATAATGCCATTTAAACACCTTTTCGTGGACTGTATAAATTGCGCGAATTTTCGAAAAATTTTGTCTTTCCAAATTTATCAATAATGTTATTTAATTTTGCGCTATATATGCCAAGGCCCCATGAAAACAATGTTAAATACGAGTACAACAGAAATAAAAAAAACAATTACGACTAAATGCAGAAGAAAGAAATGCAAAATGTTAAACAAAGCAAATGCAGTTACACATTTTAGAACTTTATTTAAATAATTCCTCTGGACCTATGAAGAAAATAACGACCTCAGACAGTATGTTCGAAATAATTCTGGGACAATTTTCTTTAGACTACTTCACCTTTACTCCAATCATTCCTTAATTATCATCGTTATTATGATTTTACGAACTTTCGAATTTCTCTACTTTTAAAGAATCGTTATATGAAAAAGTACTGAACCACTCGTTCCTCCCATTTTCAACTTCCATTAAATTTATCACTATTTTAAAAACAGAAGTTCACAAATAAAATGAAAACATTGCACATAATGTTCTTCAAACATACATAAGGTTATTCAAAAGTAAGTTCTCATCTTGAAATGATAATAAATTTGTCAATTTGTTAGTAAAGAAATGGGATTTTATTAAAACACGAAATAGTCTTTCTTCTATGCTATAAATGGCATTAGTAAGCACATTCCCAGGGATGTTTTCAATGACATCCGATAGTGACTGTTTCAGTTCCTCACGTGTAGTAGGTCTACTAAGAAATACCTTTCCTTTTAGATAACCCTACAATCAGTAGGCTAGTCAGCTGGATTTATGTCTGGTGACCTAGAAGGCCAACTGTTCGGAAAATGTCTACTAATTACACGATCACCAAATGTGTTGCACAATAGTGTTTTTACAAAGCCTATCTTGTTCTTTGAGTTCAAAACGCATTTTCATTTTATAGGGATAGAACCGAAGCTGTCTTCTAAAATTCACAACACTGTTGAATAACTCATGTCCAGGCGCTTTGCAACTACAAACATTACATAGTCTGCATTTCCACTAACTTCCTGGACTTCTCATAAAACTAGAGCTGCACTCATCTCGTTTCCTAATAATTTTGGTCTACCTGATCGCTTTCTACCGGCAACTGAACCAGTTTCCTCAAATTTGTTCATCAACTTGTGAAACTATTTTACAGAACAGGGTCCATTTCTCAATATATGTAATGTTCGATATCTTCTCAATGCATATTGTTTATTGCATTTGTAATAGCAATTCAGCAACAAAATTGTGAACAGTGAATCTATTTAGAATTTTTGGCTCCTATAAATTTTCCCTAACAGCAGCAGTAGTTAACATTAATAGGCCTATAATGAGAATTATATTATTGTAAGACGTAAAAACAAACATTCTGAATGTAAATAAATAAATAAAATGCCAACTTCTGGCCGAGAAATGCAATAAGACAATTTTTTTTAAATTAAAAGAAAGGATCCTAGTCATAGTAAAATACTGTTCGTGTATAATATGACAGAAGCATTGGACACGTATCCAAATTAAAATATTCGCTATTATATTGATTATGAGAAGGAATTGACAAAACAGATCGGAAATTTTTGCGAAGTATTCAAATCTTCTATGGTCCAGAAATACACAGGAATTGATGATATTAACGCCACTAGGTCTAAATATTATGTGTAAAGATGATGATGATAATGATGATGATGATTTTATCCTACATTTGTCAAGTGAAAACCGATCACTTTTGAACTATACAAATTTTCTATTGTTGTAGAGAGCAATGAACCATTACCAAAAGACTGTTTCTAATTAACATGACTAAACATGTTGAATGAAATTCCTCAGTTCTTACTTCATGGCATTAAAATACGGACTTTCCTCTGACTCAGATGTGTACGTGATGGCATTTGTCCCGCAGTGGAGTCAGATGTGCTTGAGGAATGCTGGCCAAGTCACCAATTGGGTTTGTAAAATCTAAATCACTTCTAATAGTGTCTTGTTAGGTGCCTAAAATACTATGCTATTTGAAAGGCTATTGCATCTCATGTTTATAGTCTGATTCCTATTGTGTCCATCAGAGACCTCTGCATTCTTAATTTAAACTTTGGTCTAAAGAGGTAATTATCCATAAGCCAGTTAATTTGGTGGAGGTGAAGGACAACTGGCAAGTAATTTTGTCAGGTTTAAGGTGATTTCACCTGCCGTTGTTATATGGCAGGGGACATCTGATATTACTACCCTTCCAAAGGAAGTCGAGAATTCTTGTGGCCCCTTGAAAATTCACTGCCTCTAATTGGACCCAAGCCAATGAATTTCGAACTGAACAAGAATGGTAACCCCTAGACCAGGGGTCGGCATTTCATGCGGCAAGCAGCATCTTAAGTCATACTTTTGCAGGGGCAGTTCCAGGATAGACAAGTAGTTGTAACTGCCGATCAGCATGTCTGTTTCCAAACTATTAAACATAAAGAGTGCAACAAAACCAATATTTGTAGAGGAATGAGAAGAGAAAATCTTTTGTTATGCACAGGAAGAAAATGTAATATGTTGTTGTTGTTTTCTAATGCCAGGTGTTTGACAATAAAGTCATTTGACCTCTTGCACTCCAATATCTTTCAAAGATATTATCATGGCCAGCCACTGAAGCACAGATTTTGAGGTGTTCCGAATCCATTTCTTGGTTTGAGTTGCACAATGGGCAGTTAGGGGACTGATATATTCCAATTCTAAGCAGGTGTTTGCTATATTCTAAACTACTTAAAGGGTTTCATATTACCACCATAAAGAAGCATTTTATAAAACTCTACTGTCACGTGTACTTTGTCATAATACTAAAAAAAAAGTGTTGCCGAATATCATTTTCTGATATAAAATTTTGAAACTTTGCAAAGAAGCCTAAATAAGTGTTGTGCGACCATCACTTAGGTCGCACTGTTTGCTAGCCGGATGGCTACTGCGTTCGACTTCTGCTCCTTCTCATCAGGATCTCTGACACCACCATTTTACTCAACAATGGAAAACTATTTTGCTGGAAGAGCTGGAGCTCTCAGGATACTATAGGAAAACTACATGATTCCTAAACTTAGTCTGAAATGATTGCAATATTGTAAACTCTACTTGATTTATTATATATTTACAAAATGTACAAACAAAGCTACTTACAAGGTATTTCGTTTTCTGCAGCCAACGCCATCACGCTACCATCTCTTCTGTGCCAAAAAGACCAGATTAACGCCCTCAGTCAATCTCCACTAACTCCAGAATCTCCTCACCAACACTTTTTATGTTTCGTTATTCGTTTCCCACCCGGGGTGCTGACCACGCCATCCACCAGGTGAGATGGGCTTAAAATCACTTTTGATTTCATGTACTTACTAATGTCGTCTTAATCAAACATCCCTTACATTTAATTCGATTCAATGCAATATGGCGATAAGTCGCTTTGATGAGACTACGCGCAAGAAAAGAGTTCGAACAATGCGTAATATAATTTAACCAATTAAAATGCATGCATTGTTCTACTGGACCAATGCGATTAGTCCAGCTATGATCTGTGGCGTAAGAATACTTTCATTGTAGGCAGTGATTTACCACATGCCCGACAAGACTCTATAACGCTGGCTAAGCATCTCAAGACCGTGTATTCCGCTGACACTGTTCCTGTTTCAAATTTAATACTCCACAGGAAATCATGCTACAGGGCATTCTTTAGCCCTGGGGCATAACATAAAGGAAAATTGCTCTGATTTAAGAATTTCCCGAAAATTCACTGCAATTCAAAATATACACTCCTTAGGCCATTTTGTGCTAGGTTTATTTCAATGTTCGTCTTTTTCAAAAATGAAACCTGTTAAACGTAAAGCGCGCTCCCAATTGACGGACCAACATTTATTTGAGTAATTACAAATTGCAACTTACGATGGAGAACCAGATTTCAACATAGTTCAGTTAATTATTTTCAGTCTATACGGTATATATATATATATATCAAATTATTTATGGCAAACACCAAATTACATTACATAACTCTAACAAAATATTCATCTCTAAAATGCGCATAGTTGATACCAAGAGGACACCATTCAATTACAATATCTTTTGAACTACGAACACACAATATAAATAAAAATAAATTAAGAGACTTGTCCTACCTCGTCACTATTTGCCTTGATTATTTCGTCACTTTCCCCTCTGGCAGGCGATTCTTGTCTATCTGCGTTAATTTCCTGTAAGACAAGAAAAGCTATATTGTAACTTTCAACAATACTGAAAAAGGGTACACTAAGTGCACAATTAATTAATATTTCAACATCACAGCAGGGGTTGCACCAGTGGGAGGGCTGTGGGTTATTCCTAAAAAAAAGCAGCTGAAACGTGATTTGTAACACTTCCGATTTAATTTATTCATTACTCATATTATTACATTTAGGTTACACATTTTTCTTAGCAATTAATAGCTTGTGCGTACGAAGTGATGTGCCAGTAAATCACCAATGAAGTGAAGTTCTATTCTGATGCAGAGGCAGCTTTAGGGGTAGTGCTCTCATGCCATGGTACTGCCTAAATAAAATATAATTTTAAATCTTATTTTTAACTATACATTCAGAGCACTGTAAGATCAAAAATATTACAAAAAAAAAAACATGGATTTATCATGAGTGATTCCATCACAACATCAATTTGAACTACTGCGCTGCGTGGTGTCAGAGTAACAATGCCGTTCGCCTGCTCTTGCGCTGCCAGCTGCTAACCACCTCTATATGGGCATGTGCAGAAGTGTTCTGTAATCCATTTGGTGGAGCTTCATGGTGGTGCAAAGGGCAAGAGGAAAGATCTTATCCATGCCACTCTGTTGACAACTCGATTCGAGGTGGCAGAACTAAATAACGCAATATTTGTTCCATGCCAGGGCTGATTTTCTTCCCGACAAATACATTATTGAAAAGAGCGCGAGTGTAGGGAAAACAGTGCGGTATCTGGCGTCATGTAATTATGCCTGTAATTGTGCTGTATTGATGAGAAGCAATAAATTACGAATAAAATAAATCCTCCATTATAAAATACATTTTTCATCATATGAAGATAAACAGAAAGTAAATACTGTACATGTATGGAAAAACTAACTCTAGATTTGAACATAAATATGTAAATAAAAAGTACTAAATGTTTATGCAAAAAAACAACGTGATATTAAAAATTCTTTCTTTTGTTTTCCTCGTGTCATTTTTGGTTGTACTGCCCGTGTCTCACGTCCTGAACCGAGAGCTCCCTAGTGCTTATAACCACGCCTCTTAGATCTGCTCGGACCGGCACGTCAGTTGCAGCGTGGCGGCACGGCAGCATATTACATGTGCTGAAAACATTATCCTATGCCATTGCAGGGGTCTTTACTGTTTATAATACTGGATACTCTAATCGTGGTTACCGCTAACGCTATTACCTCTGACGGCGACGGCAATGTAAGTACACAATAGGCCACTCTTCGTTCTGTCTGTACAACTGCTGAATTGCCATAGAGCAGCATTTCTCAAAGTATGTTCCGGGGTTCCGTGAGCCCGATTTGATTTTAAATTTTATTTTATACTTTTTTTTACTTGGTTATTTAACGACATTGTATCAACTACTAGGTTATCTTGCATCGATGGGATTGATGATAGCGAAATGGTATTTGGCGAGATGAGGTTGGGGATTCGCCAAAGATTACATGACATTCGCCTTACGGTTGGGGAAAACCTCGGGAAAAAATCGAACCAGGTAATCAGCTCAAGAGGGAATCGAACCCGTGCCAGAGTGCAACTCTGGATCGATAGGCAAGCGCCTTAGCCAACTGGGCTGCTCCAGTGGCTATTTTATACTTAGTGGATACTATAAAAATATATGAATGTTACGAACATATGAATCAATAATAACATGAAACCACCGATGATAATGATGAATATAATAATAATAATAATAATAATAATAATAATAATAATAAGCGTAATAATAATATTCCAATAATATGCGGAATAACAATATGTTTAGACCTAATGAACATCTAAAACGGAAAATACCCAGAATACTTATCACTTTCATCACTGGATTCTCTGCGTATGTGTCCACTAAAACAAAATACCGACAAGACAAAATGCAGAAGTATAGCATAAATGAGACTACAACTTTCCGCCATAAAACCAGATTGAAGGCTTAAAAAACAAATACATTCGTCCCACTGAACAGAATTATTGAGATACTAGCTCTCACTTGTCTGTTAACTATTAAATACTAATAAAATAATACAAGGATTCAGCAGTTACACTTTAGATTAAAAGGGGTTTCGCGGTGGAAAAACGTTTGAGGAACACTGCCATAGAGGAAAGAGTTTACGGATGTGTATACGTGACAACCGTAATCGCCATTAGGTCGATGATCTCAAGTAGAGACTGTAGTTTACAACTGGTATTAGTGTTTAGTTACAGGAATTGATAAATAGGACATAATTTGTTTTGTGAGGGGACAGCCTATACATTCGCTTTGTCCATGGCTGATCTTACTCCATAGCTGACGAAAGGAATCCTGAAAAGGCCGATGTGTTGAACATAGGGTAGTAGGCACATGCGGTACCCAGCTCCTCCTACTCTCCCCCTCTGCCTCTCGCCCCGCAAAGAAAGAGCTCAGGAAGTGAGGCACGGGCAGTACATCTGGCATTGGTCTAAGAAAGGTGTGATGGATTTAGTTCACTTCTAGTAGCAAGATCTCCAATTTTAGCCAGAAAGTCATTGAACTCTTCTTCTTCTTCTTCTTCTTCTTCTGCCTTTCCAAGGATTGGGGTTTATCCTGTTCTGCGCCAAAGACATTTATTCTTGAAATTGGTCTTTCCATCTGGTTCTCGGCCGTCCTATATCTCGTCTTCCATTTGGTTTATAAAATAAAGCTTGCTGTGATGGGACATTCGGTTGACATGCTCTTGCCAGTTCTTTTGGTACCGAATTGCCTCTTGCACTATACTACTTCTTATACCCAGTGCCATTCTTATGTCTGCACTTCTCACTCTGTCTCTTAGAGATACTCCCAATAGCTGTCTCATAAATCTCATTTCTGAGCTTTCAATTTTATTTTTGTCTTTTTTCCTCATTATCCAGGTTTCACTACTATAAAGTAACATCGGTTTCGATATTATATTATGCAATCTGAGTTTGACCTCTTTCCTCATGGAATTTCTTAAGTATCTGTTAATACATCCATTTATTGAATTATATTTTATTACATTGTTGTCAAGACCTTGGTTCAAGTTGTCATTTGATATATCTGTCCGGCTATTTCCTTTGGTGTTTTTAGTACTTATATTTTTTACATAAGTACTAAAAACACCAAAGGAAATAGCCGGACAGATAAAAATCCACAGTTAATTCCCGATTTACCACGAAAATCGTCTGTAGCTGCATTTAGATTGGCAACAGGCCATGATTGTTTGGCCAAACACCTGCATAGAATTGGAATATATCAGTCCCCTAACTGCCCATTGTGCAACTCAAACCAAGAAATGGATTCGGAACACCTCAAAATCTGTGCTTCAGTGGCTGGTCATGATAATATCTTTGAAAAATATTGGAGTGCAAGAGGTCAAATGACTTTATTGTCAAACGGCTGGCATTAGAAAACAACAAACAACAACAACATATTTTTTACATGGGCGAGTTACTGGCCCGCTGCAGAACCCCCACTCTGGAGGACCGGGTTTTCTTTCAGGGTTTCCTCCCTTAGCCTTTGGAGAATTCTCCACCGCAAGGCAGCAGTTTTCACTTTATTTAACCCCCGAGTACAAGGGTGGCCTCTTCTGCCAGCTATGCCGATTCAAAGAATATCTTCGTCACTTATGCTGCCGTTGAACTCTTTGTTGAAAATTACAGGAAAATAGAATTCAAGTATAGAACAGTTGAGAAAACTTTTAAGTTCTGTGAATTTATTATATATTAATTTATTACTAGGTCTATTATTACTTATATAAAATATTCACGACATAAAACAATACATTATCATTACTCTTCGTTTCTGACTTGAATGTTCTGACAAAGTGACTTCAGCCGCCACTGTTCTGTTCTACCTTTTCCTTGTTTATTCTACCACTTTGTCTCTTTACAACACAGTGACTAAGTAATTACTGCATTATACCAATATGTGCTATAGATCAGTAATTGGGATAGCAGAATAGCTGTTTGTAATGACCACCATTTTCACTTGAAGACAGAGATTGACTCTATCTTCCAAACGTTGTGAATTCCTAATTCATTAACAGTGATGGAAAAAGTTCAATCTATACCTCTTCTTAATGATAAATTGTGTTCATTCTGCTGCCATAAAACTTCAGACAGATATTCATATTTGGATCACTAAACTCATACTTTCACATTTAGTAACAGAAAACATTACACTCACATCCATATCAACAGCCTGCACCACGCCTGTTGATCTTCTTTTGGGCCTCCTCCGCCTTTGTATCACAGCTTGTGTTGCTTGTGCATTGCGGATATCATTTTCCTTGTCTTGTTCTGTGAAAAGAGAAAAAAAAATTGAGCTGCTTTAATGCAATCGAAGATATCTTTAGAATGAATAAGTTCACTATTTCGAAATATTTAAGAAAAATGTTTTCAGCATTACTGCTACCAAAAAAGTGGTTTCGGGCATGTGGGCTGTCTCTGTCTGGCATTCATTAGAAATCCCAGTAAATTTTTATATCGATTTTCAAGGATTTCAGGAAACATGGCAGAGCCAAATTAATTAATTCTGGGGGGGGGGGGGGGGGGGCAGGGGACGAAATGAGGCTGGATTGTCTTCCAATTTCATTTCGATTTTCATGATTTATTTGTTTTTGATATTTTATTTCATAAAAATTAATAATATTCTTGTAAGTATGATATTCCAAATTGGGAAATAATTGGGATTTTAATTGGAGTACGTGGTAGTATTACAAAATTTTCTATTACTACATTCTTGCGTTTAGGTTAAATATTTCATCTTTGGAAGAAATAGCACTAAATGTTTTGAGAAATTCATTACATTTAGTAAATTACCATTTGTATAATCATATAAATGAATAATATAAAATGACTCTGTTAGAGATAGCTTGTCTTTTAATTTATAGCCACCTCGATTAAATATATAAATTATAAATAGTAAATAATTCATATTCAAAGAAACAAAAAAATGTTTAATTAAGAAATAAAATCGTCTTTTTATTGATTAATCAGTAGGCTGAACCTTTTAATGGTCACTCTTTGAAAAAGGGCAGCTACCCAACATTTTGGAGTCTCTAACATTGATATACTAAAAATTATAATTATAAATAAAATATGAGACATTGATCTACAAATAAAGAAAACAACAACAATATGAACTGAAACATTACTTTCAACTTATTTAACAAATTACTATTACATGACCAAAGATCAAAATATATAAGATTCGCTGAAATATAACAACATATTTTGTACAATAACTTTGTTCTATCATTAAATATATCATAGAAAGGAAAGACAAACTTGGTGCATTTTGTTATGATCTTAAAAGCAGTAATAATGTTTATATTATGTTCGGTATTTATTTTTGTTTATTTACAAAAATCCCTGTGAAACGATACAAATTTACCAGGATATAAAAATTTGGTGGGATTTCTCATGAATGTCCGTGTACAATGATCTCTTCTAAATAACTAGACGGATTTTTTTTTTTTGCATATATATATATATATATTCAGTATTTGAGAGTAAATTTATGCTGGGCAAAATTGTTCCAATTACACAGATGTTTTAATTTTCCGAAAAATGACGAGCATAAAGATAAAAGATAACAGAGAAAGGGAAAAGGACAGTTATTTTATGAGAAAAAACACATAATGTGAAATGCAATAATGTAATGAGTTCTGTATTCCGTGTGCTTGCTAAATAAACGATTGAGTTTGTGACAAAATTACATGTTTACGATTATTTATGCATTTGTAGTTAGTAGGAAGCTTGTTGTACGAAAGTGAATTCAGAGAGAATAAGACAACGTGAGTAACAAAGTTGTAGTAGTAGTAGTAATGCCAAAGTACTTCGAGAAAACCTGCCCACACCTTCTTTATCCATCACAGACCTTAAGTCTTCATGAGGGATTTCAATCTTGATGCTGTGCAGTGAGTGGGTTATTTTGTAAGATCATTATTTACAGTAGATCAGTTAGTAAGTTACCTTTGTCATCTGGTGGTTTGGTTTGGCGTCGGAGAGCTACTGTCACTGTGGTATCAGCAGCAACACTGTCTACCGGTGCAGAGGACGGACGAATGGCTGTGCTACTGCTTCCTGGGAGCCTTCTAACATAGG
This sequence comes from Periplaneta americana, assembly GCF_040183065.1. Classification (NCBI taxonomy): domain Eukaryota; kingdom Metazoa; phylum Arthropoda; class Insecta; order Blattodea; family Blattidae; genus Periplaneta; species Periplaneta americana. Next base: position 26,707,768 of record NC_091123.1, on the reverse strand, counting down.
GAGTTGCATTCTCGTTCACAGAGCTCCTGTTGCGGGCATCCTCCAACATAAACTGTCAAATAATACAAATAACACTTTTATAATAAAATCCAATCACACTCAATCAACACGAAGAAGAATAAACATCCAGAAAATGTGAAGCAATGGTGAGAAAGACATAAAACAAGCAGAATGCAAGAAGAGACAATTCGTAATAAGGTGAGAAACACAAACACTAATTTTTTAAAGCCATTTCTACATTCTTTTCTGATTATAAAAAGCAATTACTTCCTTTGCGGAAGTAAATATGGAATTACGAATTTTTAATCTCTCCAGATCCTCAAATAGAAAATCTGGTGTTGGAAGCATTATTTTTACTCATCAATTACGATTTAGAATTGCGGTAATTCACGCACATACCTGAAAATTCAAACAGTCCACTTCAAAAATTACACGCTAGTCTGTAATCTACTTGAAATACTCTGCTATAATAGAGGTCAAATGATGTACATCAGATAAAGTCTTAATTAGATTTATGTAATACGGATTATATTACATCACGTCCTTGTTAAGTAGACAGAGGCAAGACATACAATCTAAATCGCGTAGTGTGTGATTCATCCCGTGTTTAGTCTGTACTGCTACTACAGGTAAGGAAGTCTCTTTTTCAGCTACTTTAATGAACAGTTAACAAAACACATCAACTATCGCTATGGAACAAACAATTTTCATAAGCGATATTTTCATAACCAAATTCTTGTTCTATCCTAAAGGATTTGGGTACTAACATTAGACATTCGTAAGTAGTGAGGTTTCAAGGTCATGAGAGTTAACATGACACAAGAACACATGACAAACACAAAATAAATATTTATGACGTAAATTAATTTTTCTAGCGTGATTTATCTTCTTAATCATAATAAGCTGAAAAAACGTAGAATGTTCAATAAACAGTGACATATTTAATTGAAATTACTCCAGTTCCATTGTGACATCCCAACAATTCTCCATCATTCATTACTAGTGTTACTGTAAACTGGGGTTACTCTGAACACAGAGGAAACTTTGAACATTTTTTCAGAAAATCATATTTAGGTTTCTACATGCTACTCTTGTTATAGATGAAGGCAAATTATTATAAAATCATTCTCTTACCAAATTTACCTCCATCTGTAACAAGAGCAGAGTAGAAACCTAAATATGATTTTCTGAAAAAATGTTCAAAGTTTCCTCTGTGTTCAGAGTAACCCCAGTTTACGGTATGTAGACCGACTCCCTGTGGTGCACCCTGGATAATCTCTTACAAATTGAGTAGCAACATCTGCAAGCCATGCTTGTAGAGTTGGGGCAAATAATGGAAAAGTTAAGGGCTCTAACATTGGAGGGGTAGGGGGGGGGGAGAAATGGGGAGGGGTAGAGGACGAGAAAGCAATTACACTTTGGTTAATAACATATTTAGATCATGTGAAAAACTGCAGTGATATGAATATAAATGTTATTTTCAAAAGTGAGCACTTTGAAATATCTAGAAATTTCAATAACTATAGCAAACATTGAAAAAAAAAAAAATAAATAAAATTCTGCTCACTACTCACAGTTCTGATTCTTATCAATACCAAAGTAATGTTGAAATAGACGGTAATCATACAAGAATGTCTTCATTGTCAACAAACAGAAACGAAGTATCTCCTGTTTGTAATTTCTTTAGACATTCACAACACTAAAATGAAGTCTATGACAACCACTGTAATGATATGTTAGTTATTATACTGACAGCAATAACACTAAGCTAATGATAAAAAAAATACATATCGCATATATTTCAAGCAATAAGCTTACATCTTATGGTACAGGTAACCAATATATTATCATTAACTGGAAGAAATGTGAATCTTTGTTACTGTTGCTCCTGCCTACAAGAAACTACATAGCTTCAATTGGTAATTAGAAGTTGGCTGCCATGTACCAACCAAGCATAATGCAAAACAAAAATATCACGAAAATGATTTCATTTTATGCTCGACCATGCCGAAATGTAGTAATTATACACCTGGTAGCAGCCCTTTAATGGACCTCATTAAAGTACACCTATTCATTAAAGTTCAGGTGTTCCACCAATCAGAAATACCATTGTAGCAATATGAAAGTGCAAGTATTGATTATTCTTGGATATGCAATCGAAAGACAACAATAAATCAATAAATCACCTATATTTGAAATAAAGTCAGTTCTGTTACTATAATAATTAGCGTTAATTGTAAATAATATTCACATAAATTCAATTTGTCATCTCGTTTTTCAATGTCAAGGTCAATGTCGATATCGATATCTGTTTCTCGGAAAAAATCAATACTTTTGAGTCTGTGCACATCTCACAATTTACGAGGTATTGCACAAGGTCAGTTCCGCTCCTCAGTCAGATAAGAATAACATGAATACTTATGAATAATTTCAAGTTAGAAATATGGTCGAGCATAAAAAGTCGTATGAAACTTGACTATAATGGTAATTAAGACACTCGCTTGCGCTCGTTTCATAAACATACTCGCGTCTTAATTACTACCATTATAGGCTCATTGCATAATGTACTATTATGCTGGTTTGTAACAATGTCTCCAAAGACAGTCATCTAGGACTTCCCTGGTTTCCGTTAATGTGACAGTGTCGAATTTCATTTCTGAGGTGAGATCATCAGCATAGAAATTCATTAGGTCCAAATTACAGATAACTGGCAAGGATGACAACCAGCAGAGCGAGTTTACACTGTTCCTACTTTCAGACTAGAAGGCACAATTAGATTTAATTGGAAAAGCCATCTACATCTGGAAGTAGAAACTGCTGGTGAATAATGCAAAGCACATTAGAAATTAGTTTATGAATGTAGTTTTCTATACAACTCATACTTCTTGTCAGGATTCCAAGATTTACTTCCCGTCTTCATTCTTGGCCGTGAACACATAATACATAAATCTGGTGTAATAATCTTTAATCACCAGGGATGACACTTAAATTTTATTCAATCAATATGCTTAAGGTGTTTTACTTCATCCTTAGATGATGTTACATTATGAAAAATAATTCGTAGAGTACAGAGAACAGAAATCGATCTAAAGTAAACTTTTATGCGCTAAATGAAATACTCAGTACATAATGTCAAGATTTTATTAGTAGTAAACAAATAATTTCATGCTAAGCAATCACACATGCTTACAAGTTAAACAGAAAATACTTTACAAGCAGGTTTAACCCTGAAGACTGCAGTTTTAATGTGTTCATTATTCCTAATTTTTAACAGTGGATACCAAACACTGTTAACGCAATATTTTCCTTTGCACAAGTTAACAATAGTCTTTAGAATCTTCGCAACAATTGCGGGATTGAAATTTGCTGCCTTCCTGATTTGAGTATCAAAGACCGCTGCACTCTCACAGAGCCTGTAGAGATGTGTGCTCACACAAAACAAGAAAGAAGGGATGGGAAATGACCATAATTTTTGGTTGGGGCCCTCTCATTTAGGGACAGAATTCTTCTACAAGCTAAAAATTTACGATTTTAATCGTCCTAAAAATCCGTTATTTATTTTTTTTTTTTACAGATTTTGAGATCTCAAACCTCAAATACAATTGCAAGAATGGTTCGTTTGTTCAAAGCTAACCAAGGATGACTGATTTCTTTAAGGGGCAATAAAAAAATCAGCAATGCTTTCTTCGGAAAATAAAATCAGGGGTTTCTAGGCTATATTTAGAGCACCGGAGGTGGAGGGGGAAACTCTATCTGATTAAAAGGCCCCAGGTGAAGTTTACTGATCATACGATGAAAGAGTAATGGAACGGAGAAAAATTCTCTCCGGCGCCGGGATTTGAACCCGGGTTTTCAGCTCTACGTGCTGATGTTTTATCCACTAAGCCACTCCGGATACAACCCCGGCGTCGGATAGAATCGTCTCAGATTAAGCTCCAACTCTTGGGTTCCCTCTAGTGGCCGCCCTCTGCACTACGTCATAGATGTCTATGAACGTAGGACCGAAGTCCACACATTTGCTGAGGTGCACTCGTTATGAGTGACTAGTTGGCTGGGATCCGACGGAATAAGCGCTGTCTTAAATCACGAAGTGATTTTACGCATATCATATATATTATTTTAATGTACCGAAGTACATATGATATTTCCATGCAGATATTCTGCGTCATCATACGATGAAAGAGTAATGGAATGGAGAAAAATTCTCTCCGGCGCCGGAATTTGAACCCGGGTTTTCAGCTCTACATGCTGATGCTTTATCCACTAAGCCACACCGGATACAACCCCGGCGTCGGATAGAATCGTCTCAGATTAAGCTCCAACTCTTGGGTTCCCTCTAGTGGCCGCCCTCTGCACTACTGATCAGTTGATTCATTATCAGTTTCTTGCTTTACAGAAAGAAGTCTTTGTGAATCCCAAGATCAACATCTAGATCGAAAGTGCTTATGTCTGCAGAAAATATCTCGTGAGAATGCAACGGCCTCTGACAGACAAAGAAAGAAAACAGAAAATGTAGGTTGGCACAATGAGCTGCAGTACCTCCAGAGCTGAAAAACAGGCAAGTCCTCGGAAAAAATAAATACTAAGGACAATCATGCTACATGAAGTGGTGGTGGCAGTATCAATTGTAATTACATGCAACATATGATTATTTTAGGGGTGCACAAAATACAATTCAAGGAATCATGCAGTACAAATATATACACATAATACACACACGTTCAGTACCCTGAAGGATACTTTATATATACATACAATAAAACAAATGCAGCAAAAAAAGGAAACTATGCAGAACTGCAGTAGTGTTTATTATGTCTACAGGCAAAGAAAGACAGAAGTGCTCAAGAAATAACGAAGATGAATACTGTAAATGAATGAACAAGCACTGCAAATCATGACTGAAGCTAAGAAGTAAATGATTACAGAGCCTGACTGCTACTCAAGGCATGGCAACCGAAGAAGACTGCTATAATATTAAACATTAACAACAATCACGATGCTGTGCTGACTTCTGCAAGTGCCCGACACTACCAAGTCACGGCACGCACACACAAAGAGACACACCTTGCTCCTGTCTCCATTATCAACCCTAAGTCTCCACGATGGACGTCGCTCTTGGCCTGAACCTTCCTCCTTCGTAACTGTTGCTATACCACTAGAAGGCACAGTTGGAGTTGCTGTTGTGATTGTTGCTGTAATCGATGTTGAGCTAGCAGGAGGGATGATAACAGGTGGCTGCGGAAACCAAGTTTCAAGTTGATGATGTAAAGCAAGCAAAAGAGAAGGAGAAGCGTGAAGAATGTAAAACAGTACCACTTAATTTTAATTAATAGAGTGATAGAACAGCTGTAAATAATAAGTATGATGTAATAATATTAAACCTCTATCACCACAGTTAGTTAAGGCTACCTACAGAGCACGAAAAAAATATTCTGTTGTTAGCTAATACCAAGGAGAAAGAAAGATTCTGCATTTCGTGACTACACCCGAATAAATTACTATTTTAACACTTAGTTCCCACTTTTCTATGGACAAGCGAAGTGTATTTATAAATTATCTATATTTAATACAAGTGTACAAAAAAACACATACTGTGGAGAAAAATTACAATAATAAAACACACAAAAATTATTTCAGAATATCTTTAAATATGTTTTTGTTATTTTCATACAGTACAATTGTAACATTATAATAAAAATGTTACAGTTAATAAGATATTAAAAATAATTTCTCCATGTGAATTTTGAGGTAGATCTAAAAGAAACTTAAGTGTATGTCCTTTCAAGGGGTCATGAGGTACAGATAAGGAACTATATGAACTCGAAGACATATGGCCACTTGTCTCATTTTGAAGGAACTTGGAAAAATTTCACGGGGAAAAGGCCGAAGCTTCAACATTATGGAATGGAAGAAGAGTACAGCACTAGGTTAGCAGCAGAACCAGATATCCACCGCTGTGGATTAACAGCACATCTGACCATGAAACTAGAAGGTCCAGGTTCAAATCCTGGTTGGGACAAGTTACCTGGTTGAGGTTTTTTCTGGGGTTTGGGTAACTTTCGACGCTGGACCCTGGACTCATCTTGCTAGCATTATCACTTCCATCTTGCTCAGATGCTAGATAACCATAGCAGTTGATAAAGCATCATAAAAAAACAGACTCTTGGGAATTGAACCTCGGATTGCATAAGTAATGAACTTAGCAAGACTGGGAGTCCAATCACAAGATGTCCATGTGTGTAATGGCCAAGACTCATGACTAAAGAATGAATATTTGCGAAATTTGGAAAAGATCAGGTGTTACTGGAGAACGATTAGGTCTATGATCTATTACTAACCATTCCAACATTCGTCTAATTGGCTTAAGAAAACCACGGAAAATTACAGGCATTATGTCTTAATTTGTGAGACAAGTCAATCAGGTATAAGGTTGGTAATACTGACCAGGATAGAGTGTGAGAAGCACTGGCATTGAGAGAGGCAAAGGATGGGAATGTTTGTTACCCTCGGTCTCTGTATGAGGAATTCAGCAGCCCACAGCGTTATCTATCATGCTGAATGCTGCATATACAGTTGTCCAAGTCCAGCAACATCAGTCTATCCCAGAGTGGGACTGGGAAGGGGGAGTTACAGGCGAGGGTCACTGGTTTACTGAAGGAAAGCGTGATGTAGAGTTCATCTGGCACTCATACAGTCTAATACAGAGTGTTCTAGCAATAAGTACCAGTTTATTCTTCGGCCGCTGGAAGCCACGGTGCTTGAGCAACTGGGACCTTAAACTCATGGTGCTTCACTGAATTAAAATTTACATGCATACTTAGTAATCATAATATGTTGTATTTAACATTAATTTATTATATGTTATATTAATAACAGAATTTTGTACTCATCCTCATGACAGTAGCTGCTGAAAGTGTTGACATTTTGTGCTATACAGAGTTCACATCGCCGTAAAAAACTACCGTTCACATTCATGAGCTCCACTGCACTGATTTATCTAATTGCACCATGAATGTTCTCTTTCAGTTGTTCAATTGTGCGAGAATTATTTGCACACACTCTGTTTTTTAATGTTCTCCATAAATAAAAATGTAACGGTAGGCATTTCCAGCAGTTACTGTCATGAGGGTGAGTACAAAATCCTGTAATTAATACATAACAATTAATGTTAAATACAACATATTCTGGTTAGTAAGTATGCATGTAAATCTTAATTCAATGAAACACCGTGAGTTTAAGAGCCCGTTTGCTGGAGATTGCTCAAACACCGTGCCACCCAGCGGCTGAAGAATAAATCCGTACTTATCACTGGAATGCTCTGTAGCTTGATCCTGAAATGTGAACATGAGACCAAATCTCAACAACTAGGGTAGTATAACAATATGAATAAAAGAATTGCCAACGTTGAGTTAAATATAAACATTAAAAAATCTAAACAGATACTCGCATAGAAGTATTATTTCATTAAATTAGATGACGAATGTGTTTTTTGCAGAATGGTGGGAGGAGAAAAATAAATTATTATTTTAATTTATAGAGCATGAAAGAATGAATGATCATGATCTATGAAGAGTTCCTATCTGTAGGAATTGATGGGAGTAAATTAACATTACATTTAATATTTGGGAATTACTGTGTACAGTCAGAGGCGTATACTGGTTAAAGGGTTTGGGCTACCGCTGACCCTATTATTACACAAAATATATCTAACAATTACTTTAATTTTAATTACTACGGTAAAACTAATAATACAAAATTATTACATTATGTTATATTATAAACTTTTTCTTTTGTAATTTCCTTGGGCTACCGCCGGTAGCCCCGGTAGCCCGCAAAATACGCCCCTGTGTACAGTACAAATTCTATTAATAAATATGCCAAGTCTGCTGTCGGTTTCTACTGCAAAGGTTTATAAAAAAACAATCAGCATTAAGAGAATTACCAATGATAATCTGAGCGAAAGTAACACGGAAGAAAATATTTGGAGCAGTGTAAAATAGTAAAATATCCGATACAAGATCTAATTCATGCGAGTATCTTCGCTAATATTATGTATAAATTAAAGTGACTGTTCCCTTTTGATTTCATAGATTACGAGATATAGGCGAATCCATTTGCATGGAATGAAGAAAAAATAAACAGCAGCAAAACCAAGTAATGATTTCAATTCATTCTGCGCATTATTTGAGGTAGCAAGCTGCCCTATGAGGTTCTACATAGAGCATGTTCTATAATTAGTATCTGAAGCAATTTGGTGATAGGCTCAAGTCACAAATGACATTAGTCCCAAACAATGAACAAAACGAAGTTACTGGAGAGGGTCATGAAGCTGTGTCTATGACATACATTATACCAATGGTTCCCAAACAGTCGAATTTAATATTCTTGTGGAAGAAATTTATTTGTAAACTTTGTACCATCTAATAATGACAAAATCCAAGGTTTAATGATAATTATTTTGTTAGTTGTAACGAGGAAAATTCATATTGATTCTTTTGGTTTAAAACACACTTTCAATTATTTTAACCGAGGATTATGCCATTATATACATCAATAAGCAATGTCTGAAATGCTGTTGAACAGTACAGTGAATTTGACACATTAAGCTAACCTTCAATAACGTTGTACCCAGAACATTAACTTTGTATAGATGTAGTGAAAATGTAGAAGTAACAAGTTTTGAAACAATAAATAAAATTTGGACCTCGATGTTTACAAACATAGAGTACACGTCACAGCCATGTCCCTCTTGTTTGGGAATCACTGCATACAGTCAAGTTTCTGTACTGCTGTATCTTAGCATAGCAACATCCACGTCAACAAGAAACACAGTATTTACAGAGGACTTCCACAAGACTGAAGACAGCTTGTATTATCTGGAAAGACTCAATGAAGCACAATGGTGTTCACACTACATCTTTTAAATTAATTGGTGTTGGGTAATAAACTGAAGCCGAATGAGTTAGAACGAAAATTTGGTGTAGTAACTGTACACTGTTTAAAATTGTAACTGGTACATATATTACAAGTTATTTATTACAAAAATGTTGGAATGTGCCTTAAGTACCAGATGTCAATATCAACAAAGATAACACAAAACAGATTTTTGCAACATAAATAGTAAGTCTGCGGTCAACTTGATTTGGGAGTATACAACAAAAACAGAGCAGAGAAAAATTACGAATATAAATTACAGTATTAGAAATAGTAATGTGTTCGGACATATTTACAAAACTGGAAGCTGACCAAACGAAATCCCCCACAAATAACTAGCCAACAATGCTTCGTCCCTTATTTGTGAACGTGGTATACTCTACAGAATTTTCTTGGACTGCAAAAATTAAAAGGAGCATAATTTTGAAAGTAGAAATATTTACAGTAATAATCCCGTAAGGACTTTCATTACAAGTTGAACTGCTTATTTAACTTGCGATAGGAATTTGTAAATGCAAACAGGTCACTGAAAACTTAACGAATTTTAAAAGATTATATTTTCATTGTATTTCATTTTTGACAAAATTTAGAAATCTTACGTTTAGAACTCATTATTTATTTCTTTTATAAACAGCTCTACATTCCAAATTTATACACATTTCTCTCTTTCTTGTACAAACACGCATGTGCAGAATCACAGAGTTCATATTGAACAAATGAAAGACAATCATGAAAATTTATCGTGCGTTCTCAATTTCTTTACAAATAGTAGATTCGGCATCAAACAATTTACTTTATATGAAACAAGGTATTAACATGTGTTAAAATATATACGGAAAAAATTGCTACTGATTAATTTCTTTTTCTTTTTAAGGGTAGAATTTTTCAATTTCTACAGTTTTACCTACCATTATGAAATTTGTATTACATGTTTATGTACTTATTAGTCACATGCTGTGCCAAATTTTGACTATATAGGTTTAGTGGTTCTCAAATCATTAGCATTTATTATCTTTTAAACACTAGTTCATATAAAATTATCCTTGTATAAAAGTTGCAACGAACATTTCATACACAGCAAAATGCTGAAAAATAAAGAACTGAGAAAACGCAGGGGAGGTATGTACTGGATATTTACATATAATGTGCATGTCTTTTTAAAATATCTCCCGAGGGCTTAAAAAAGTATGGAACAGGTAAATTGACACCATTTTCTGACAGAGGAAGACTGGACTTTTTTAAATGGAAAGAACAAACTCATTTTCTTGTCCAAATTCCTAATATTTCAGTTTCAACTAGCCTTAGAAACGAATGAGATGTATCATTTTGTAGGGCAATTATATAACAAAAATCAAATCTACAATATTTCTACAGTAACCAAACCAGCGTATACAAATCAACTTGTGAAAATTAAACCACCACATTATAATGACTGAAAGGGAAACAAACTGAGTCAACTGATTTACAGTTTCACAGCAATAAATAATTAATTTTAATTACTTCTATGCAAGAATACTGATATTTTGGTACGTCCTCATTAGATATTAAATTACTGCATTAGAAATCAAGTCAATAAATGAAATAAAAATATGATACTGTTCCAAATGTTGGCCAAACAGTGTTCTTTATGCAAAGGACACATAGCTGCAATCTTGGCTAGTAAAATTGTCTTTTCATTATTACAGTAGTTCATTTGTATTACTTCTATGCAATAATACTTTTCCCTGTCATAAGATATTACGTTGCAGAGTTAGGAATTTCATTAAATATGTTTATACACGTTTTGACCATAGGTTTTCCTGTGTTCTTTTATATACAGAATAAGTAATCGCAATATCTAAGCTGATAAAGTCTCTTCTTATTAATTCCTAATGACATTTTGTATTTTACCAGAGCTAGAATTGTTTCACATTTGAAGGCCACACCGAAAGTTATAAGGATATTAGTATAACATCAAAGAAACCAATTCATGGCACTGTGCTCCTATAAAAGAAATACCATTACTTTTTTTTTTTTTTTTTTTACAAAATTACATCGCAACGTATTTTTATCACTTTACAACGAATCTTAACGTGCCTTTGAATTATAATCTTTTTCTAATATGTCACAGGCAATAATAAATAGGAACTAATGTCTTTGTTGTTCTCGAAATAATGGCTTTGGATTCTGTTCTTTTTGAAACCTAAAAATATGACAATATGAGGGTTTCAGATCGGGATTGTATGATGGTTTGGGAAAGTTCTCACCCATCCCTCTCAATTCTCCCCATACGTAAATTAAGTGATACTAGGCAATGTTATGTTGGACAACGATTTCTGTTTCGACTTATTGTCTACAAGAATTGTCTAAATTATGCTACAAACCGCACTGATTTACATCACTTTCAGAATGTAATATGCTCCTTAACCTCATGTCTATTTTCACGAAAGATTCATTCATAAAATATTTTGGTCAAGTATTTGGATATGCACACTATGTATTACTATTGTTGTAAATGTAAATAAAACACACAAAAATAAATGCAACTGTACCTGCTCATTGTTGCTCAGCTGTTGCGTTGCTTGATGCAGCTGCTGCTGATTTTTCTTCTTGACCAGCTGTTCAGCAACCTTAATTTCTTCCAAAGTGACACCCTGAGTGGACCTCCTGGTTTCTCTTACCCGTTTTGCATGAGCTTTTCTTTGTGTTTCTGACTCCTCGTCTCGCACTGGTGGCACAAATGATCTGTATACAGAAAAAAAAATCATAGTAAAAAAAAGAGCAAATAATATGTAGTTATAAATATGTCTTGAGAGACTACCACGTATGTTGAAATTACGAGAAAAATCAATTGGGGGAAAAAACTGTGCAAATGACAACTTAATAGGGAAAGAACTATTTTGTATGAAATTACAAAGTTTCAAGTAATTAGCTTTGAAGTAGTTTTAAGATGTTGCAACTGTATGTAGAAATTTGACTCCATATTTCAGAACTACAGTTCAGTTCTGAGTTCTCTTGTTTCTGGCTGAATAAGAAGAGAGCGAATAGTGGGGATGATAGGCGTAGAGAGCCTCTTAAGGATATTATTAATTCAGGAAACATATGTCACTTTACTTATATCAATTTTTCTAATGGGAGTTCCACAATCAGAGGTCTCCTTGTAATCTCTGAGTCTATCTTATTAAGAACCATGATGTTTATTAAGGCTGTGTCTCGAAGCTACATTTACAACTGAAGTGGACTAGATTGTTAACTAAACAGTTAACCCATCCTCACGTGTTATGGTACTGCTTCTGTTCACAGAACCGTGCATTAAATATGTACGCCATTTCAGCCTTGCACAATGCAAGTACACAATAGTCTAGATTGTGAGCTCGAGAAATTTCAATGACACTTGTGATGAATGAGGTCGAAGTTGGCTTTTTCTCACAGTTCTCCTGTTAGCCCGTCTTAAGTATTAATACAATTCCTTTCGAGTTCCAGATGTGATATCAGAAGTTACAATCCAAAGCTGCATAATGCATAGCAGTCAAGTCTGTAGTAGATAGTAATCGAAAATGCTTGTTTGATTGTTGGCTTGTACACTAAACAAAGATGAATAGCTCATTAGCAAGTGGAGTTATGAAATCTGAAGATGCTTTGGAAATAAAATATAAGTACAATGTACAACCCCGTACGGTGGCTGAGTGGTCAGATCTCCGACCTGACATGCAGGCAGCCCAGGTTCGAGTCCCGGTCAGATCTGGGATTGTGACATTTGTGGCAGACAAGGTCGCAGTTGGGGTTTTTCTCGGGGTTCTCCCATATTTCCCATATTAGGCATTTACATCATTCCATCATCATTTCTGCATTTTGTCATCAATCCATAGCATTTCCCGATCACTGGCTGGCGACGCATGGAAGGGATGAGGGGGGTTGCCTGCTCGAAACCTGGGTATGCTGCGAACCTTAGTGTAGTCAGCTGGTGTGCGTTTGGGAATGCGTCTAGCTTGAGGGTTAGGGCAAGAGATAGAAACAGATTGTGGAATGATTGGTTCAGAACCAAATTTGTAATATGTAGTAATCTATAACATAGCCACTGGCAGAGCTCAGATGGCAACAAGTTGGACTGAAATTGTGCTCGCACTTGAGTTTGAATACTGCTTGCATTAATTACTTGTTGAGTTCTTTCCGAAGTTTTCCTCGATTGTAAGAAAAATGTCTCATCTTGTCAAATACGATTTTCCTATCACCAATTCCATTGATAAGCACAATAAGCCTTCGGACTAAGGTGCATTAGAAATGGAGAAACAATACCTATTGCAAGATAAATATGAATTATCATCCTAAATCACTAGGCACTTTAGTTCAGCCCTAGGAAATTAAACATTAGCAAGGTTATTTTCAGCAGCAGATGGGACCACAATAGTAAAGCAGGGAAAGAATTGTACTTGCTAATCAAGAGTGATAAGAAATATCGAATCAACAATCCAGTAGTTGACAGGGATTGCTTACTTAACTTCCTTTTATGCAAAAGATGTCCTTGCCCATATGGGATTGTTTTCGGGTTAATTCTAATTTTAATGTTTTCTTGGTTCACACAACATATAGAACATCTCGTAAATGTTTTTTTTTTTGCTGGGAGTAGAAGCTTTACCGCTTAACCCACACAGATCACTTTCTCTATCTGGAATCGTCACAATACTTTCAAGTTTCATCCTTAGGGTATTTTGTCTCGAGACACAAAAAGTTTGCTATCTGTCAAGTCAGTTGTTGAGGTATCAAGCATAACAAACAAGACAGAATAGTGAACTTTTCACTCTCGAATGACATTGCCCTGAGAATGACATTAGTAGCAAAACATGGGAATAACTTCTACACATACTTTGTATTTAGGCATAGTAAAATGATGGCAATCTGGTCATGCCTTTCATGTGTGTGTCTTTCAGAATCTAGCAGCAGTGATCAATATGATGGTGCCAAATGAGCGAGAACATGTTTCAAGCTGCTGGAAGTCAGATGAATATTGCACTAACTGCAGGTGCAGGGGAGGGGGAGCACTATATAAAATATCGCTGTAATCTAAGTAACTTAACACCTCATTTGAACATATTCTCACTGTTCCCACACATTTTTCTGCTGATAGCAGCTATTGTTGTTAGGCCTTGAAAGTTAGAATTCCCACACAGAAACTTGTTGCTAGGGAAACCATTCTTTGTAACATAAAACTATACTGAAATAGACTCATTACAGTATAGTTTTGCAAAGGCTTTGGAATAATATTGCTCTAAATTTTCAATGCAAAATATATTGTATTTGCAACTTTTAAAATATGATCGTGCAAAAAATGTTGTACAATACACGTTTGTGAAGTGTATTACAATAGTAATATACGTTACAAGAGCGGTATGTTGACGTTTTCATGGTCGAGGAAAAGATTGAAAAAGCGAAACGTAGTTGTGCGAAGATTGTTTATTACATACCTGAAAGACGAATTTCTAATTAGTTGCAATGAAATCTCCATGTTGGTTTCTGTTTAATGACGCCAACTTCGGAACACCAAAATATCTTTCTTTAACATTGTTGCTGTAAAATGTTTTCTGTGTTTACTATACTCCAGCATGCCATGATTTACGTCTGTCTTTTTTTTCCCCCAGTCTATAAATGCGAACTTAAAATAAATGGTAAGGTTATGTAATGATTTATTTTTCATTTTAATATTTTAACAATATTATTTATATAACATATTGCAGTAATAACATCGGCATCTGGAATCTTGTTGATTTTTTCACGGCTTCCTTAATGTTACTTCTATCAGGAATGCAATAAGTTTCGTGGAGTAGTAGACTTTACTTAATTTTTGGAAATATTTAAAAACAATAATTAGCATTGCAATTTAGGTGAAATTGCAGTGGTAAGTTTCCAATTTATAATTATTACTATGTTAAATGTCTCTAAAAATAACATGTTAAAAGCCTAAAGCAGTAAAATGAATGTCGCGCTTAAGCGGTAAGAAGAGGGAAATTGTTATGTGTGTTACGTTGGGAATACTGAATGTGGTATTTCACACTTACCGCGTATTGGTTCTGTGCGGAAAGCAAGCAAATACGCACGATCTCGCACAAAATATTTTCTTTGATTTTGTAAAAAGTACTTCCCAACCTTGTATCATAATACACTATTACAATCCTTCTACATTCATACTGGACTATTCTGTTCAATAAATTTTGTCTTTCCAGCAATAATGATCCTGGTGTTTGCTGATGATTTTGTTCTTAACCTTGGCCATATTCTATGCTACTGTTTGGTGGAAATGCAATTTTTGTGAGACATTTAAGCCAGTTGAAAATTCAGACTTATCATGCAACGCACTTTAAAGTCCAGAGGAAGCTATACAAGTTTTGTTGATATTTTACGTAGTACTGATTTTTTTTTCAATACATAAAACCTGCGAGACTGAAGAAGAAGATCGATTTCTATATAAAAGTACCATTATCTTCTTACAGTTTCAAATATTTTTGTAAAAATACTTTGTTTTCTATTTAAATCGTACACAGCAAAAGTTAAGCTCAAATTATTCTATGAGAACTGCAAGTTCACTGTTGAATTAACATGCAAAGTATTAATTTTATGTCCAACATTTGAGTTCATACCTTGTTAATTGCAAATTGGTTTTCTGTAAGAGTCACTGTATCACCAGCACAAAAAGTAATTTATAAATAGTGAGTGTATAATATTACACATGCAGAACAGCACTACTGTGGAATTTTTTAAAAAAATATTTATGTGAAAGGAAACAAATGGGGTTCCCTGGAATTGATCCCAATGTGAAGTGAAATCAGATAAAAAAAAAAAAGATCATTACTGTTCATATATATCCTTCTTGCAATAAATGTGAAGATGTGTTCACAACACTTCAGTATCACTGTTTTGTGGAATATTTGCACCTTTTCCTATTGTCTTCATTAACCTTCTAAATTAATATTCATAAGTATTCTGTTGCAAGATAGAACGTTCCACATACAGGTTGTGCCTAGAATTGCAATCATATTGTAACAAGCAACATGCAATGCAGTGTCGATGTGTATTCATGCAGTTTAACTAACTTATCAGAGGAAACAGAGGTGAAACTGTGATATGTGCTACACGAACAGAATGAGGAATTACAGTTTCATAATAATATTTTATTAATATTTGTTTATAAATCATGCTACTACCCAGTATTATGATTAATACAAATATTTCAGGGAATATTTTATTACGGCAAATTAAAATTATTAATTTACAATTTCTAGTTTTTAGTTTTGTTTATATCAGGAAATTTCAATACAGAGTTAAAAGAATGGTTAAGTCCTTTAAGAACATGTAACCTTTAACCTCCACCAATTTGTCTGTTAGAAAAGTCCTGTACAATTATAGTACATTATGCAACGAGCCTATAATGGTAGTAATTAAGACGCGAGTATGTTTGTTTATGAAACGAGCGCAAGCGAGTTTCATAATTTTCATACGAGCGTCTTAATTACCATTATAGGCAAGTTTCATACGACTTTTTATGCTCGACCATATTTCTAACTTGAAATTATTCATAAGTATTCATGTTATGGTTATGTAAGTGAGGAGCAGAACTGACCTAAATTGTGATATGTGCGCAGACGCGAAAGTATTGATTTTTTCCGAGAAACGAATGTCATTTACCTTAATATAATCTAGAGAATAACATCAACATTATTCTTGATATAACCTGGAAATTGATTTAGAATTGAAAAACGAGATGACAAATTGAATTTACTTGAATATTATTTACAATTAACGCTAATTATTACAGTAACAGAACATAACCTTCTGCGACAGTATTGGATTTCCAGCCTCCGTGACGTTTCACTAGTTGTCTTTCAATTGCATATCCGAGAATAATCGATACTTGTACTTTTATAATGCTTCAATGGTGATTTCTCATTGGCTGAACAACTGAACTATAATGAAGAAGTGTACTATAATGAGGTGCATTAAAGGGCTACTACGAGGTGTATAATTACTACATTTCGGCATGGTCGAGCATAAAATTATTACTATAAGATATGAGGTTAAAGGATTCAACCCTGACTCGATATTTTTGCTGAAATAGAAATTTACAGCATCTCCAATACAAAAAAAAATTGTTCTGGGCATGCATGCTATGTATCTCTCTATGTACGATTTCACTAACTACTGGTAGAATTCTGTTCATATTCAGAACTTATAAGCTAATTTATCTGAAAATTACGCGCAAGAATTAAAACAATTTCAGTAAATTAATTATTCTACAATTTTTAATTTTGATTGCAATTCATCAAAGACTACATACTACTGAACAAGTAGAATAAAAACCGATCTCTTGCTCCCATAGTGTTAGCGTTAAGGGAATTATACTTGCGAGTAGTGACAACAATAATTACACTGGTCAACAAATTTTAACAAGTTGCATGTATCGGAAGTAAAACCAATTGATTACAGTGTAATATGACCTCCTAAATTCGAAAGTAAGAACGAAAATGCTTAGTTGGTTCTTGTTTTCAAGATATCTTTAACTTTATAATATATTATAAATGATTTTCTCATTCGCCACCAAATAACAAGTAAATGTGTTTTTTTTTTTTTTTCATACCTCCGAGGTCAAGGTAGCTGAGTCTTATGAAGATTGATGTGCTGATTCCGAAAATGTTATTGGATGTTTCCTATCTGGCCTAGTTCAAAAGATATTCAAGAGAATATATTCAATAAAAACCAAAATGGCATCCATTAGTCCATCAACATCATTACAGAATATAAGATAGTCATACATAGAAAAAAATCTTTGCAGAGAATGCTGACGAACTCGAAATTCGGTAATTTTAACAATTTTTCAAGATAATTAATTGAACGGCTTAAGCCATGACTCTAGTAACTCAGCCTTGTTAATTTTGTAAGAAATATTTCTCGTTGGCTGCTAAATAGGGCATAGGCCCTATTAGTAAATTTTGTAATTGTGTGATAAGTGGTCTATAAATGTGTACATTGTATATTTACATATTTCTTACTGTGTGATTACATTATATATTTATCGACGTACATATAAATCTGTGCTTCAGTGGCTGGTCATGATAATATCTTTGAAAAATATTGGAGTGCAAGAGGTCAAATGACTTCATTGTCAAATGCCTGGCATTAGAAAACAACAACATATAAATATAAATAATATATAAAATATAAACAAATATTATGTCGAGAAAAATCGTGAAATTTGAGCAAAAACGTTACGCAAAATCGAAATGAGAACTAATCCACCAAAATGAAGGTCATTTTCGTTTTTAGCGCCCCAAAATTAGTAAGAAATGACTAATTTCATCTTCGATACATTTTGGCTGTTGACCAGTGTTATTACTGTTATGTGTGAGTGAACCTCAAATGCAAAATATTAAGGTAGGAATCTCTCTATCAGTTTTAAATGCTTATTTCTGTGAACAGAAAAGCAATATGTGATGTTTCACAGGAAAAGGGACCTTAGCTTCCCAGAGTATATTTTACAGGATGACCAAATTGTTGACAGGAGTACAATTTTTACATTTTTGTTCTTGACAACAAACACTATCTACAGTACATCCTTTCTGAAGAACTAAAAGCATTTAGTAGTTTAAAAAAATCGACCAACAGATGATAGAAAAAGTGTTTTTATGAGAGCAGTGCATTACTTGAAAAACGGACCTTATTTTCCATAATGCAGCCAGCAATCTTTTATGAGTGATAATCAAGGTCATTTCTTTTCCTTAATTTATTATTAATAATTTAAATTAAGTCATGTTCAATTTAATTCGTTATTAATGTAGGTTAGTTTATGTAACATTCAGTTCAGTCTATTAATTTTCTTAACCTACTGAAGTTCTCAATTTAAATTTCCTGATTCATACTCTCCTGGAAATTTATCCGTTTCTCTTTCTATAGCCATAATAGTAATTTTCCTTCATGATTTATAGTAATATTATCATGGGGTTAAATTACATTTATCACTTTCATTATTATTATTTTTGTTAATAAAGTACAAAATTAAGCTATTAAAATAAGACTGTTTTGTAAGATTCCTCTCTATTTTCCATTATGCAATTTCTTTCAGGAAGTAGTGTGTTTCGATTAACCTATACAGCTTTTTTTTTCTACACAAATTTAACCTTTACAGCTGAATAAAATTCAGCATTCAATTCTGAATAAGGCGAGTCTATTTTCATTTCATTTTAATTAAAATTGGGCAAAGAAAGGAAGTTTACTATTAGTAAAATTAAACCTCTGTTTATTTGCAATGAGTGATTTTATAACTGTATATTCAAAGTTCAACAACATTTTATTGATGAATTTAAATACTATTATAGTCACAATCATGCCATGATATGAAAGAAAAATTTCATAACCTCGAGCGGGATTCGAACCTACGACTTCCTGTACTCCGGTCAGGTGCTCTACCACTGAGCTATCGAGATCGTCTCACGCCAAAGGCTTGGAATTATCCTTTCATACTGGCAACTCTGTTATAGAGTACTGTCCATAGCATCTGATCTAGTCACCACTGCTTATGGTTGGGTAGAAACTTTACAAATGTAACCTTCATCTTTACGATGTTGGTGACGTATATACATCCACTGATGTGACATATTAATGAATTTAAATACTATTATAGTCACAATCATGCCATGTCGCCAGTATGAAAGGATAATTCCAAGCCTTTGGCGTGAGATGATCTCGATAGCTCAATGGTAGAGCGCCTGACCGGAGTACAGGAAGTCGCAGGTTCGAATCCCGCTCGAGGTTATGAAATTTTTCTTTCATACCATGGCATGATTGTGACTATAATAGTATTTAAATTCATTAATATGTCACATCAACGGACGTTTATACGTCACCAACATCGTAAAGATGAAGATAACATTTTATTGGTTACAGATAGAATTATTTCTGCAGAAAGCATTATAAATTTAGCAAAAAATCCTCTTTGAGAATATGTCAATGTGTCTCTTTTTTCTGTAGAACATCACATACATGAAATTATTACAACAAACGTGTAGTTGTTTCATGTAAATATGCGCAAAATTAAATATGTATCCTTTTACGCCTATTATATTTTCGGTACTAGTATCTTTTTTAAACAACAGTTAAGAAAATAAACCATAAACAATAATACCATTAGGTACATTGATTTGATTTAAAATAAAAGAAATGAATTGTCACGAAATGCATAGTATAATAAAAATGTATGTGTCACCTTCATGACACTCATTCTTTAAAAAGCGATAAGAATCATTACCCACAGCTATAATGCATATTCTTGGGGTTATAAATTTTTCCTTATAACTTATAGGTCTATCTGAGAAATGAAATTCTTCACACTGTTAAAACAAATTCTGGGAAGTTCTTCATGAACTATATGTGGAAGAATTGGCATATCATAAAAATTAAATTGTATATAACAGCACTTGAATTAGATTTTATGGTGGGGCTACAGTTAATGAGATGCAAGATCGTCTGAATTACATTTCCAGCTGTTTAATTTTGGAATATTTAATGCCATTAGCAGATTGGCCAAAAATAAAATTTTTTGACATAGAAATATGCCTTTCTCCTCACTAGATATGGGGAGGAGGTGATAACTTGGGAACTGACCGTCACATAAAAATAGAACCCTCTTGTTCTCTATGTCTTCCCCTTGTATTCTCCGTGTTCTATTTGTTTTCCCCTTATTCTTCTCCTCGTCATCTCCTTGTTCTCCCTGTCATCCCTTTGTTCTTGTATTCCCCTTGTTCGCTTTATCTTCTCCTTATTCTCCTGTCTTCCCCTTTTTCTCTTCTTGCTGTCCTTGTATTCCCTTCGTTCTCCCAGTCTTCTCCATGTTGTCCTTGCATTCCCCTTGTTCTCCTTGTTTAATTTCTCGCACCACTCACACACATAGTTCCATGTAAAGATATGCAGCATAGTAAAGCTATGCACCTGTCGATTTTTCAAAAGAATGTATACTTCTACACAATGAAAAATTGGAAGTTTTGGTGAAAAGAATGAAAATCGCGTGAAACATTTGTCATAAAATAACTCCTGGAAGTATAATTGTGAATTCAATTTTAACAAATGAATATGTGCACAGATTGGTATTTCTTTTCGTGTGTGTATTAAGACTTTATTTCTTATTTTAATAAGTGTTATGTCCCTGAAGTCAGGATATCTTTTTAATATCCATATATAAAATCTTACTGGCAACTTTATAAAAGGAATCTCAAATAACAAAAATGCGATCAGGGGAGTGTCAAAATCACCCAAACCTATAATCAAATCAGGATTAAACAGCAGAAAAAAAATTCCATCATATTTTCTGTGTGGCTAAAATCTGAGTGATAGATGAGTGAACCAATGTATCTAGCCAGAGTGAAAAATGAATGTTTGATATCTTCATTCCAAATGAAGATAATGGTTGCGTGGTTGGACTTCAAAATTTCTAACAGAATTACTTTGTTAAGAAAATGTAAAAGTAGTTCGTACATCAAGTGACATCGAAATTGCAAATGTATTATTGCCCCATACTGAACTGCCCACACTTGTAGTATGCACAATCCACTATCAAAAACACAATTGGGGCAATGTACTTCGTGTGCTATCATTAAAAAAAAATTTCCTGCAATTGAGATCTTATTATGAATCATATTAGCTTTAAGTAAGAACTCTAAAAATGAGTGTTAAAGTCAATGGTAAGAACAATGAAGAAGATCAACATTATTTCAAAGATTTCAATACAAAATATTAAAAAACCATTCAAACATTCCTTGAATAAACACTACCAAACTAACATGCTGTGCTGATTGGCATACCTACTCACACACACATGCTTAAAACAAATTACTCACAACTGTTATGTGAAGAGACAAAATGCCAATGAAACATTAGTTGAAGAGAAAAATATTCTGACTATAATGAAGTTCTTACGTTATTAAGGTATATCCACAATTTATTGTTTCAATGCCACTAAGATGGCATTTACTTTGAGTATTTTCGGTCTGTTAGTCACTATGTATTATTTTATTTTATTACTGATGTCAAGTTTTAATTCGAATATCATATTTGTAAAATAAATACTCAGAACTGGGAACCCAAGAGTTGGAACTTAAACTGAGACGATTCTGTCTGACACCGGGATGGGTATCCGGCGTGGCTTAGTGAATAAAGCATCAGCACATAGAGCTCAAAACCCGGTTCCGGAGAGAATTTTTCTCCGTTCCATTACTCTTTCATCGTATGATGATGCAGAATATCTGCATGGAAATATCATATGTACTTCGGTACATTAAAATATATATGATATGCGTAAATCACTTCGTGATTTAAGGCAGCGCTTATTCCGTCAGATCCCGGCCAACTAGTCACTCATAACGAGTGCACCTCAGCACATGTGTGGACTTTAGTCCTACGTTCATAGACACCTATGACGTAGTGCAGAGGGCAGCCACTAGAGGGAACCCAAGAGTTGGAACTTAAAACTGAGACGATTCTTCCGACGCCGGGGTGGGTATCCGGTGTGGCTTAGTGGATAAAGCATCAGCACGTAGAGCTGAAAACCTGGGTTCAAATCCTGGTGCTAGAGAGAATTTTTCTCCGTTCCATTACTCTTTCACTGTAGTAAAATAGTCAAAGATATTACTCAAACTAATCTGGAAGTAAAATATATATTTTCTTTCAATAATAATAATAATAATAATAATAATAATAATAATAATAATAATAATAATAATAATAATAATAATAATTATTATTATTATCAAAAATATAACAAAATTGCTTTTAATGCGGTAAAATGCATTTTTTTCTTTGTTAGAAATAAATTACAGCTTCCTTATAGGACTTTTCAATAATTTGTACAACACACTTTTAATACACGAGAAGATGAGAAATCTGATGCTACCATTCCCAGATAGTTGCTTCACAACAACTACTTCTCTGAGCAAGACTGCAGTAATCATAACAATAAAAATATTATAAATTAAAACAATTAATGATGAGAGGCATTTTAAAACAGGGAGACGGCACTATATACTAATTGTGAAGTGCCGCCTCACCAAGAAGATATTAATGACAAATATACTCATTCATTCATTCAATAATAAAAATACAAAAATTTCAGATTTCGAAAACATGCACAACTACAATTATTATCTACAATGCTCTGAAGTAATATCGTATTACATCTATGGATGGATGTCCCAGTCTACAGAGCAAATTTAATACTTTACCTTTACCCATGCCAAAAATTACACACGCACACACTCACAGAAATAAGAGAAACTGTGTTATAGCTGTAATTAGGGATGGGACGACATTATTATAATACTATCGAATATGATAGATACTGATTTCCACTGCCTTGAGATAGGCATCAACAGAAGACCTTCCTGTACTATGCTAGTTTGGCAGTGTGAAGAAAATCATTTCTGAGATAAGGTGAGGAATGGCCCTGAATTTTGCCTTACATCTCTCATTCAGAAGGTATTTTGTGTATTCTATGTCAGTGATACAAGACTTCACCTCCCCCCCCCCCCCAACCTCAAACTTTACTACTAAAGTCATAGAGCTGAATTTTAAAGTGAGTGAGCAATGACCTGTATATTTTGCCTGAACCCTTTCATTCAGGGCCTGTTCTTTAATCTATATCACGGGATTCTCCTGACTTTATTACTGAAGGAAGTTACAGATCTGAAATTTGGGGTCAGTGAGAAGTGGCCAATAGATTTTTGAGAGAGTTTTTAACTTTATTTTACTACTAAGTAAAAGACTTTTATCATTATTAAAAAGTTATTTTTGGAAGGACCTGAAAGGTGGAATTCTTTCTCCCCAATAACGTTTATAACTTAGGATGATCATGATGGTTGAAATGCGGTGTGAGAGATGGCTAAAGAATTTTGCCTGGAGTGCTCTCATCCATGAACAATGTCCTAAATTTATGACACAGAATTGTCTGCTTTGCTTCACTTTCCAAGGAAACTTCAGCAGGGAAATTTATCACTCTTACATATGTACAGTAAAACCCCGATAAGACGCTGTTCAAGGGACCGCGTGTAAACCGCGTATTCACTGGGACCGCGTATAAGGCAGGTATACTAATTTTGACTTATATACAGTATCTATTAGCATTTTTCTTTATTGAAATACATGATTCATGAAATGTAATACAGTATTACTCCATTATGTAATTACTGTACTGTACATTAATAGTACATTATGCAACGAGCTTATAATGATAGTAATTAAGACGCAAGTATGGATATTCATACAAGCGTCTTAATTACCATTATAGGCAAGTTTCATACGACTTTTTATGCTCGACCATATTTCTAACTTGAAATTATTCAGATGTATACATTTTATTTGTATCTGACAAGATCGGAAGTGACCTTGTTCTAGGTCGTGAATTGTGAGATGTGCGCAGACGCGAAAGTATTGATTTTTTCCGAGGAACAATAATGTCATTGACCTTGATAAAATCCTGTTAAACTTGATATAACCTTGATTATTGAATTCGACATTGAAAAACGAGATGACAAATTGAATTTATTTGAATATTATTTACAATTAACGCTAATTATTATAGTAACAGAACATAACCTTCTGCGACAGTATTGGATTTCCAGCCTCCATGACTTTTTGCTAATTCTCTTTCAATTGCATATCCGAGAATAATCGATACTTGCGGTTTTATAACGGTACAAAGCTGACTTGTCATTGGCTGAACACCTGTACTTTAATGAGTAGGTGTACTTTAATGACATGCATTAAAGGACTGCTACCAGGTATATAATTACTACATTTCGACATGGTCGAGCATAAAGACATTTACGATACTGTATGTATGTACTGTACTTAATTCTTTCGAAAAGAGTCCTTTATAGTTGTTTGCCATGTGCGTGTTATCTAAGTCTTCATGTTTACCACACTTCACTCTCTTGCGCTTGCATCCTCCCGACGTCGCAGCTGCAGTGATTGAGTCGCGATTTTTTATTATCGTTATTAACGTCGATGATGGGATTCCTAATGAATCAGACAGTTGTTTCTGATTAAGAATACAGGTTTCATCGCACTTTCGTAAGATTTCCAATTTTTCAGACACAAAAAGCGCTTTTCGTTTAACACTCATTGTAATCACACAGACACTTCAATACACTAAAAGATAACAAACCGACCAGCAAAAATTTACAGAATTTAATTACGGTTGAGTGAGGAATGTTGCTTGAGAAAGAGAGGATTAGCAAGAGGGTGGATTATGGTAACTGTAAGCTGCGCAGGTAAAGGGTAGAATAAGAGAGCGTAACAAGAGGGTGGGGTATTGTATAGTAAGAAGGTTTAAATGCGCAGGTAAAGGGTCGAATGCAATACTTTTCAGGTTAATGGCACCAATAAGTTCAATGGCCAAAATGTTTCATTGCTGTTACAATACACTGCTGAAAATTACATCGAAAATATTCCACAAAATCAGCGTATTATGCGGGACTTGAGCGCAACAAACGGGGTATTTTATAAAGGTATTATATATGAAATGTGAAAGGACCGGACAAAAAAAGTGTATTACACGGGATAGCGTAATAAGCAGGCGCGTCTTATCGAGGTTTTACTGTATTACTCTTTGTTGGATATGAACCTGAGAGCTTCTCATCTAATGACAAGTATGGTTAACTCCTCAACCAATGAGAACGACATTTAAAAAAGTAATTATAGGTAACTAATTGTTTTCAGAACAATTAGTGTGAATTTTTCTGGGATAAGAAACAGACGTAATTTACAGATAGACCAGGAAAAAAGTAAGTTGTAACTTGTATCAAAAAACTCTGGTACTGTCCCATCTCTAGTTATTATTTTACACAGAAGGTGGAAGTATACTTTGAAAGATTAGTATCGTTTGAAATCAACTTGAGATAGAAGAATGTGACTTATTGATAACAGGAAGTATCAAAATATTCTGGCAATTCTTCATCTGTTTGTAAGGCTGCTCCAAAGTGGCACATGCTCTAATAACAGTACCAAACTCTGTATGTACTTCAAAACACACAATGAACACACACAGGGCGGGCACAAGTGTAAAATGAGAAAACTCAAAAGCAAAGCATCAGACACACTGCAAATTGATGACTAGTCTACGCACTTGAAGAAATTCTTAAAGATGTTTCCGGGGCTAAGCTTACTTCCCCCCGGAGTTGTGGGTGTGCTTGGTGTCGAGGGACTAGCACTGCCCATGGCAGGACTGAAATTAGCCAAGTACGTGTCTCAGAAAGTGTCACACCTGTTCTTACTTTTAAGTGCATTAACAACTTCCAGGAAATAAGCATATTAAGCAGTCATTCCTGAGTTCATTATAAATGCTGCTTCTGTGTATTTCAGACCTCGAATTCTGAACAGTCTGAACTGTGAATACCATCTTTCTGTTTGGAGAGCGCGGGAATAGAAATCTAATTTCATATTACGAAATGTTTGTGGTTAATTCTTTGTAAAATTGCAATTCTGAAATACGATAGTAGTCTACAAGTATACGGTAAAATGACGCAACATTAGCACTGCAGCAATATTAACATAACGAACCAATAGGAGACTTAAATATTGAAAGAAATAAAAATAAATTATATGATGAAAGAGTAATGGAACGGAGAAAAATTCTCTCCAGCACCGGGATTTGAACCCGGGTTTTCAGCTCTACGTGCTGATGCTTTATCCACTAAGCCACACCGGATACCCACCCCGGTGCCGGACAGAATTGTCTCAGTTTAAGTTCCAACTCTTGGGTTCCCTCTAATGAGACGATTCTGTCCGGCCAGGGTGGGTATCTGGTGTGGCTTAATGGATAACACATCAGCACGTAGAGCTGAAAACCCGGGTTCAAATCCCGGCACCGGAGAGAATTTTTCTCCGTTCCATTATTCTTTCATCGTATGATGGCGCAGAATATCTGCATGGAAATATCATATACTTCGGTATATTAAAATAATATATAGAAATAAATTAGCTTTCTGATAATTCTACAAAGTAATGTTTAATTAATATGACAGTGACTATGAAATTCGAATCTATCAAGAAACAAAATTCAGGAACTTCTTGGAAACTATGATGAAAAGAAAGTGTACATTTTTAGTTTTACTGTTGCTAGAAACAAAACAAAAGAACCAGTCTTGATACAATGTGTGGATAATGAAGAATTTTGAATGTTTCAAACCTAATTTAAGTCTAAGTCATTTATAATGGCGGTCACTCTCTCTCTCGCTCTCTATTTATTAACTACTTTGCCTCTGTGGACTCAAGAGTTTGTCCTGCAGTTTCAACACAGACATCTGACTACAAAGCAAGGGGACTGGGTAGGATGAGAAGTTGGCTAATTTAGAATTCTAGACATAATTTTACTATACAAGACAACTGGACTTACTTCTCTTCTGATGGAAGAGAGAATGAGAAATTTCATCTCCACTTAAAAATCCATTGTATTCAATTAGGACTGAATCCACTGAACACCAAAACTTATGATAAACATAGTAGCCACTCCTCCTATAATTCCACCAATTCATTGTGACACTATTACCACCAACCACACAAGAAAGTGCTAAGGACGTTCTTTACAACACCTCAGACACACAGACTAGCCAATTCAGCTGGAGAGAGACTGAGTGAGAAAAAGAAACAAGATGTATATAAAATGTTATTGAAAGTACTCAGGATCTTAAAATAAAGAATGTGACTGTATAATTAATTGTAATGTATAAAATTTACTCACAGAAAACTAACCATTACTGTGGAATAAGTTAATGGAACGACCCTTGAAATTCGATGTAGCTTTCCTGGAAGTTCTTAATGAAACTCATTGTACGACACTAAATCAGAAAAGGATCATGAACTCACCTTCTGATTTGACTTGATGGCAATGGACTGGTGGCAGTAGGCGAAGTGGAAGTTGTCTTGACTGGCGAACTTGTCACTGTGGTTGTAACAGTGGCAGCAGTCGTCGTTGTAACAGTTGTAGTGGTAGTTGAAGCCGTTGTAGATGGTACATCTTGTGGCTGCTGAGAAGCAACCTTTGCCTCTTCCCTGGCTCCCCGCCTGTACACCACAATACTCAGTTTTAAGAAACATGAAATCAATTCACATTCGTGTTTATTCTGCTTGTCTCAAGACTATTCAAAGATGACTTACATATCTGATCTACTTAGCCATCTATACGAAAATACTGATTTTAAGTTTTAACAAAACTAAACAAGTATCTGCAAGAACATTATTCACACAGCAGAATTTAAAATGCTCTTTATAACGAAGTTCTCCACACGGAAGTTCTACTGCAACTGCACAATGTCTATCCAATTCAATGTTAATAAAACCACACAAAGGAAAATAAATTTTCCTTTCAACGAACTAAGTTCTGTGTTTACTATTTTGACTCATCCCAGTGTCTTGCACACTGGAAGTACATAAGCAAGATAAGCCCTAATGTCAGCAAAGTACCTGGAACATTTCATGCATGTGTTATCATGCAAACATATTTTGTCGTGAATTCATTGTGTTGCTGTATTGCCTAATGTAATTAAAACCAGACTTAAAATTTCTTTCTGATAGACTTTGTACTGTGATAAAATTCCTATGCACAAAGACAACTGTCTTCATTGTTTGAATACAACTTATGAAAGCAGTTCATACAAGTGATTAAAAACCTAGCGAATAAAATCAGTATTCTGAAAGTCATGGGTCTATTATGTCAGTCTTTTCTAAATAAATACTTCCCCCTCTTCCCATTTAATTTGCTTATCTACTAATGCCAGCGCTATATAATCAGCAGTCTTGTACACTAACAAGGTATAGCTGCTTTGTTTGGTGGTTGCCAGATGTCTCAATTCCATCATCACTGCTATTTCTATATCCATATTATAAACTTTACAATTAAACAGAAGCATATTATGTTTTGGCCCTTCTTGGGCTGTAGTGCCATGGATAAAAAAAAATTATGTAGGTACATGGTGGAATCTTTTGATGTTCTAATCTTATGTTTCTTCCACAACATCATTTTTTTATACATCTTGATTACACAACTTTCAACACTGTATCACTTCGGAATATGCAGTTTACTGTTTTTGCGTGTTAAATATTAGGTACAGTACCTTACTGATTAGTTTCAGCCTGTTGTGGGCTATCCTCAGACCTGATTGGTCCTGGTCTTCACGCCTTTTGTTTGCGTTTCCTGTGGGGATGTGTTTGTGTAGTGTAATGTGGAGTCAAAAAGTGTGTGTGTTCTGAAATTGAGTTGTGTGTTGAGAATTTCATGTGGATGTATGTTTGTGTGTCTATATATTTCGTATTGTATAGAATATAATCTAAATTTAACAGAAGAAATACTGAAATCAGAAGTAAACACTGAAATGCTGAAACAATTGTCTTTAGAGACAATTAATATTAGGTACCCTCCACAAAACTGGCTTCATTTATACACCGACGGATCCTTGATCTCCAGAGAACAAGGTGCCGGTGCAGGTGTTACGTGCTGTCTCTTCTCACTTTATAGATCTCTTGGATATGGAACAACAAGTTTTGATGGTGAAATCATTGCAATAAGCGAATGTCTCAGGAATCTTCTATGCCACATCAATAAATTTAGGAATGCAGTTATATTGTCGGACTCCAAAGCAGCTATTCTATCAATCGTCTCTAAACACACACCTTCATCTCAAACAGCAGAAATAACTAAAATGCTCTCTCAATTATTATCACTCAATTAAAGAGTTGTGTTCCAATGGATACCATCCCATTGTGGAATCCTGGGAAACGAGAATGCGGATGCTTTAGCAAAGAAGGGTAGCACTGCT
Source organism: Periplaneta americana (assembly GCF_040183065.1). Lineage (NCBI taxonomy): Eukaryota > Metazoa > Arthropoda > Insecta > Blattodea > Blattidae > Periplaneta > Periplaneta americana. Next base: position 26,678,012 of record NC_091123.1, on the reverse strand, counting down.
ACTTACAGACCTGTTACTAAATCTACGTATTACTCTGTGAAGAGATTTATTAAATCTACATACTTAGACTTCAACAAACAAAATTTGATAACTCAATCCCAAGGGAAAAAATGGAACTCTCTGCATCAAAATCCACAGTTAATTCCCGATTTACCACGAAAATCGTCTGTAGCTGCATTTAGATTGGCAACAGGCTATGATTGTTTGGCCAAACACCTGCATAGGATTGGAATATATCAGTCCCCTAACTGCCCATTGTGCAACTCAAACCAAGAAATGGATTCGGAACACCTCAAACTCTGTGCTTCAGTGGCTAGTCATGATAATATCTTTGAAAAATATTGGAGTGCAAGAGGTCAAATGACTTTATTGTCGAATGCCTGGAATTAGAAAACAACAACATATTTCGTATTGTTCTAGTGTGTTTAGTTTCTGGTTTTTCGGTTGAATATGTAGAATTTCCATGTCTGTGTTTATCCACATGAAATTCTCAACACACAACTCAATTTCAGAATACACTTTTTGACTCCACAGTACACTACACAAACACACCTCCACAGGAAATACAAACAAAAGTCGCGAAGACCAGGACCAACCAGTTCTGAAGATAGCCCACAACAGGCTGAAACTAGTCAACAAGGTACTGTAACTAATATTTAACATGCAAAAGCAATAGCCTGCATATTCCGAAATCAATTTTTTATTTAGTTCTTCAATAAATAATTTTCCTGTCACCAAGTGGCTTATCTCAGTTACATGCTATATCTACTGTAAACCAGTAATTAATAACTCTGTCATTGCTAAAGCTTCACAAATAAGTTGTCTACAAAACAAGACAACAGAGTGTCACCTGCATGGGCATAATTTTATTCATAATTTTCCTGATCAGAGCAGACGACCACGGCTGTCTTTCAGCCATGCAACATCTGTCCACATGAAGTTGGAAACCTGGGCAAGAAAACGGCTGTAAGTACAGAAAAACCTGCCGAAATGGTCACCACCAGTCAGCAGCCATCTTAATAAATGATCACTTTTTCCCTGAAACTGAATTAGCATATAACAAAGTCTTTTTAAATATTCTTTCATTTCAGTAGCCACATCTGAGGTCAGAGACCAGGTTTTTTATACTAATGGCAGGCACTTGTCTTTGCCCATGGTGCACCATAGAAGGCAAACTATGTAACACTGAATGATGATGAATGATTTATGGAGCAATGGTTTTTTTTTTAGTAGGTTCTTTTACGACGCTTTATCAACATCTTTGGTTATTTAGCGTCTGAATGAGATGAAGGTGATAATGCCGTGAAATGAGTCCGGGGTCCGGCACCGAAAGTTACCCAGCATTTGCTCATATTGGGTTGAGGGAAAACCCCGGAAAAAACCTCAACCAGGTACCTTGCCCCGACCGGGAATCCAACCCGGGCCACCTGGTTTCGCGGCCAGACGCACTGACCGTTACTCCACAGGTATGGATCCGGAGCAATGGTGAAATGCCAGTAGGAGAAATGGGAATACACTGCGAAAACCTACCACCAAATACCGTCTCCACAAATTCCAGTTGAACCTGCCAGGATTCGAACCTGGGTTACCAGCATGGAAAGCCATGTTCTAGCTGTTCGGCTAATGGTGCGCCATGTTCAAAATGTTATATTCTGTATGCCAAAAAATAAAACCACTTTTCATAATGCAAAATTTCTTTGCTTGAATTTAGTGGCCACTTGCGTTCACAACAATAATTCTTCACAAGACTATATGGTGGCCAGTTACGACAGGTTTCACTGTAATTGTGCCTGAACCCACTTTACTGGTGGACAGGGTACTGCAAACCTACAACATGGGTATCCGAGCTTTATTTCCCTTCCAATGCAGCAATGTTTTAATCCAATGCCACCAGGTTGTCTTTTCGACATTTCTGGTCTTCTCTCCTGGTCGTGGCTTAGTTGTAACCCACTTCTGAGGTTGGGGCGCCTGGAAGGCGGAGTTACATTACCCTGATGATGTGATAGGATGATTATGATAATGTGGTGCCAGGAGAAGTCTTAAATCTAAACTTAACCTAAATTCCAGACCATGGACGAACACAGGAATAATCCCCTTTAAGGAAAAAATTCCTGTGCTCTAACCGGGAATCGAACCTGGGACCTCATGAACTATAGCCAGAAGCTCTGACCACTAGACCATGAGGGTGCAGCAATGTTAAGAATTTCTATTGCCCTTAAAATTTGTGAATTTCAAATTCAATGGCAAATGGAGCAATCACAAGACAAGTTGAGTTGGCTACCATTTTTCCTTCAAGTGATAAGAAAAACGTTAACAAAATTTGAAATGACTAATAAATATTTTAATGAAAAACAAAACAAAACAAAAAAAAAAACAGTAATAATTATAGTAATATAAAAGATTGTGTGGAAGAGAATTTAATTTCTGGTTCAACTGGTAATTCTACAATTTGGGACATCTGGCCGATATCTACGGCTGACTACTAGGATCCAGAATACAAAGCAGAGGTTAACTTAAAAATAAAATACAATATGATTTGTGGAGAGAACACAGAACAATGATAAATTTAAAAATAAAGTATAATTTGATTTCGGAGAAATATGAGATGAAAGTACAATGAAGAGTAATGAAATGAAGTAAAAAAAATATTACATAGTATTATACAAGTAATTCAGAAAATGCATTCATTTAAGTGTCATTACAATGTAACTTAACTAAAAAAAGTTCTTTTTTAGAGAATACAGAAATAGCTGAATGTTATCAATTGGTGTCTCTGTAAATCTGGTTCCAAAACAGTAAGCAATTCCAGAACAGAGAGCTGGAACTTAATTAAATAACAAACACCATGTATGACTTTTAGTACTTGAGAATGCGAGTGATTAAGTGTTATATCTAAGCATTTCTTACATCTATGTTATATAATCATTTTAAGCTTGCTTATATAAGCAACATTTCGAACACAAAGTTAAATATAAAAAGTGGAGAGTTTCATGTCTCAAATAAGGTAACTTTGCACCTGACTATAATTTCTTATTTATATCCAATGCGTGATTTACTTTTTTTTAAGTATTAAGTGTTTTACTGTAATGGTAACGAATTTCTATATAATACTGACCTTACAATGAACACCTATTTAGACGATGCTGTTTTCGATAGAAATTACTCATGTAAATTAAGTATAACAGAGTCAAATTAAGCAAAGTTCTAAGGTTACAAAGTTATTGGCACCTAAAATTACAGTCCCAATACCCATCGCCTTCTGTCAAGTATTCGTGGTAGCTCAGTGAGTAGATGTCAGCCTGGTACTGGAGAGGTTTCCAAATTGAGCCCCACTTAAACTTCTTCCTATTTTCTTGTTATGTTATTCTACAGTTAAAATTATCACACCTATTTATTTGTTGAGGTGTTTCTCATATCTTTAAAAACAACACAAAAATGAGAATGCTTCTTCCCTTAATACAGTGCTCTAGTGAGATTAATACTACATCAAAATTATTTTTACCCTGTGATGTTTATAAGCAAAAGAGTATTTATAACTAATGGAGGAAAGGAACTTGACACTAGAATCCTGAACCACTCAACAGTCACAGTTTCCCTGTACTGAGAAGCACCTGTGCTATTAAAGATATTTCCGAACTAGCATTAATATAAAAACAAAAGTGGATGTGCCATCATCTTTGTGTATACTCAAAATTATAAGCAGAAAGACATGTTGGTCTTAAAAGGAAAACAAATGGTGAAGGCATTTCAACATTGCCATAGCTATAGCAGCTTCCTGCATTATTAATTGTTAATTATTTGTTATTCTATTTGCAAAATAGTCCTAATAAATACTACTCGAGATTTTGATTATCAAAAGCTGTAGTTGCATTACCTAGGATGATTGAAGCTTACAAGCAAACATTCTCATGGGAGTAGATAAAAAAAGTTAATTTTTTTTTCTTCCACCATGTTAATAATGTCAAAACAAGTGATTATACAAATTTTGGCCACTTGAGCACAATTACGAGGGCTGTAAAAAATAAGTTTCCCTGGGGCCATTTACAGAAAGAAAACAATTTCATGGAAAGATTTATTGGAACAGATATAGCAATTGTTGAGCTATTTTCAACGTATTCCCCAATGGAATTGAGGCATTTGTCACACCATGGGATCAACTTTTATATCCCTGTAACGTACAAGTCTGTCACCTAGGATTGGAACCATTGTGTGACAGCTATCTGCACCTCTTTGTCTATCCCATGGTATGACAAATGTCTCAGAATATGTTGCAAAATAGTTCAACAATTGCTGTATCCATTCCAATAAATTTTTCCAATAAAATTGTGTTTCTTCAAAAATTCTTCAAACGGCCTCAGGGAAACTTATTTTTACAGCCCTCGTAATTGCGCTCAAGTAGCCAAAATCTGTGCAAGCACTTGTTTTGTCATTATTAACATGGTGGAAAAAAAACTTTTTTATCTGCCCCCCATGAGCATGTTTGCTTGTTAGCTCAGAACCTTTCACATTGTAAGTCCCACAACTACTCACTCAGCCACTGTGTCTATCACACAGAAAGCAGAGGACATTAAAGAAAGGTCAGCAGACCGCACTTTTCACTGCCAATAACTCAGCATGCTTTGACCGTGGCACAATTCGGTCCTGCTACAATTTGTTTTATATCATTATCTTCCATCGAAAACAGTATAATCAAATCAATGATCATAAAAGCAAATCCTCTTCTTGCTAGTTTATAAAACACGAATACAGAAGTGATTATCTACCAAGAAGATTTGAGACATGAAACAAACCAGTTTCTACTAACATCTAATGTTTAATCCCTCCACTAAGAACTGACTGTTGCTATCAAGTACATTGTGTTGTATCAACACAGCAGGCAACATGGAGCAAGAAGCACACTACAGAGAAGGGGGTTCTGTGCGTGGTGGAGGCCTACCTTGGCAAGTGTTTCTCTCGGAGAGATGCGGAGCGGGTTGGAAGGGCTGATACGGGGGACGAGTGTAAGGTAGGGCAAGAGCCAGCTTTTATTCTTGCTTGCAACTCCATGTATCTGCGATAGAACCTGCATGCACGAAAACAAAAACAAAACCAGGGGGGAAAAAAACGAGGATGCAGAAAACTTGCATGCACAAACTTGAGGTCTACATTTCAAGAATGGATGGTGCAAATCTGAGGCGGTTTGAAATTATCAATAAACAAATCTAAATAAATTGTTATAGTGATCTCTTGTTTTGTTACTTATACAGCTTAGTGATCTCATAAGACGTTCTGTAAATACACTTGCCCATAATAAAAAAACTTGGTAGGGTAGTAAGCAGCTGAATGATCATTTTGTCTGATTCATAATAATTGTTCTTTTATGTTCAGAAAATCAGGGGCACAGTAGCTTTGGTTTTATTTCCATTCTGAAGGAATGCCATGCTAAATATCCATTCAATGAAAGAGTAAAGGAACGGAGAAAAATTCTCTCCGGTGCAGGGATTTGAACCCGGTTTTCTGCTCTACATGCTGATGCTTTATCCACTAAGCCACACCGGATACCACCCCAGCGTCGGACAGAATCGTCTCAGATTAAGCTCCAACTCTTGGGTTCCCTCTAGTGGCCGCCCTCTGCACTACGTCCACTAGAGGGAACCCAAGAGTTGGAACTTAATCTGAGATGATTCTGTCTGACGCCGGGGTGGTATCCAGTGTGGCTTAGTGGATAAAGCATCAGCACGTAGAGCTGAAAATCCGGGTTCAAATCCTGCCACCGGAGAGAATTTTTCTCCGTTCCATTACTCTTTCATCGTATGATGACGCAGAATATCTGCATGGAAATATATGTACTTCGGTACATTAAAATAATATATATAAATATCCATTGCCAAGCAAGGAAACACTAATCAAGGTCTTTAGAGGAGTTCTTGTAAACATTTGTAAGTTATTCTTCATTTCATTAGTAAGGGTACATTTTAGTGTCCTTATTTTGTCTTCTTTTGCCATATTTGAAGTAATGTACGTCATTATTGTTTTATTATTTCATTTTAATGTGTTTTTACACATCTGCATAGTTATATACCTGGTGCAGAAAATTCACATAGTATTATGGCATGTGACTTCTGATAATTTATTTATATTTACTCTGAATTATATGAGGAATTTCACTTCTCTCAACAGCATAATGGAAGTGAGACTAGACAAAAGAACAATAAATACCTCGCATAAAAACTACTACTTATAGCTTTTAATCTCCGTGACTACACACAACAGCTAAGAATTTGAGGAATGTAAAATCAAGTGAGACTTTTATTTGAATACCCAGTGTTTGCTTCTAAGACAAAAGAATTTAATGCTGTTGTTTACATTCGTGCTGCTGTGACTGAGGTGACAATATTGGAAAGCTAATCTACAGTGTCAGAAAATAAGTGCAGAAGAATTAACAACATACTTGAATAATTCCTATAAAGTCATACAATACATACTGTATCTCTAACGGCACACTGTTATTTTATTTTCTACAATGTAACGGAACAAAAAGTAATTTCATAAAGAAAATATGTACTGAGAACAAGTTTCAGTCAAAGTTAAGAATTTATTTCATATTACCATTTCTGTATTATAATTATCACATGCCCCCATTTGTGGAATGGATTTCTGGACATTCCTTAAGAAGAAAATGAACAGATTGTGAAAAATGTATTTATTATATGCTCTATCTCACAGATATTTTATATTTCTACTCACATGTAAAAAAAAAAAAAGTTACGTATATAAAATTATTTGTTTGCAATAACGAATTGTTTCTTTCTTCATAAGCTCAAGATTTTCTGTGTTAAACAATGCGCACAGGTACAGTGAAACCTCGATAATACACGTCTGTTTGTTATGTATCCTGCATTATATGTTCTTTTCGTATGGTCCCTTGACATCCCTATATATAACCATGTAAAATTCACCGCTTAATACACTCTTTCATCTGATGAAAATTCTAAAATATTGTACTTTAAAGGATACTGAAAAAATTTTCCTGGACTTCTACATTTACCACTAGTGCTCGCATATTCAAGGATTTGTAGGAGTCTTTATTTGGTGAATACAACAGAATGGAATGCGATCTTTGAGTACCTGCAAGATTACTGTATTCAGAGCCTGTCCTTCTTGCTGGCAGTTTTAAATTGATGAAGAGGAAGTGGAAGTGGAAGAGATAGACATTCTAAATCCTTCTCGCAAAGAAGACCTTGCCGCGGTGTCTGTGATTTATAGATTCATTAAAGTTTCTAGTAGTCAAATTATTGATGTCACTTCCGATTTAAAGCATGTGGAAAATGCAATTATTCATAGTACTGAATCAAGTGCAAGACAGAAAACAATTTTTGACTTTTTTAATAAAGGGGTACTTTAATTGATGAGACAGTGTGTTTTATCTAGCATAATTACAGCATTTAATCTTTAAATCTCTTCAACAAATATTTATGCTGATTCATACCTTTGTGTTAAAATTTAAAAAATCCAAAAATGACCTACACTTGCTAATACGTGGTCCTGTTTAATACACTATTTTTATGCGGTCCCTTGAAGAGCGTCTTACCGAGGTTTCACTGTATATTGTATATATAAAACAACCGTTATAATTAATTGCTTGATATTTTTCATTTTATTAAAAACTTTCACTATGAACGGCATCAACATTGACACTAAATAAATAAATGAATGAATGAACAAATCTATAATAATAATAAATCTGTAGCCGAAATGTTAACTTTCCAACGATCACTAAGTGACAAAAATTATCTAAATCATTTCTGCTGCTTTTGAAGACCTACTATTTTTCATTATTTCTAAGAACAATTAATCAGTAATTTTGCCTGGGCCAGGCTCGTCTTGTATACTGTAAATCTACAAAATATGAAATCTAGTTTTATTTCAGTTCCAAAGGAACTCATGTCTAGTATTTTCATTTGTTGCTTAATTCTTCATTCTCAGCCTAGTCGAAAGTCACAAAATATAATCCAATAGCAAAAGCAATTATGATAAACACCAGACCATCGAAGATAATCTCAATAATGAAGACAATTATTATGTATATTATTAATTAGAAAATTGGTGTAAGTCTGACATGGGAAACAGGAGTTAACATTATAGTCTGCGCTTTCGCAAAGAAGGGCAGCACTGCTACTTACAGACCTGTTACTAAATCTACGTATTACTCTGTGAAAAGATTGATTAAATCTACATACTTAGACTTCAACAAACAAAATTTGAAAGCACAATCTCAAGGGAAAAAATGGAACTCTCTTCATCATAATCCACAGTTAATTCCCGATTTACCACGCAAATCGTCTGTAGCTGCATTTAGATTGGCAACAGGCCATGATTGTTTGGCCAAACACCTGCATAGAATTGGAATATATCAGTCCCCTATCTGCCCATTGTGCAATTCAAACCGAGAAATGGATTCGGAACACCTCAAAATTTGTGCTTCAGTGGTTGGCCATGATAATATCTTTGAAAAGTATTGGAGTGTAAGAGGTCAAATGACTTTATTGTCAAACGCCTGGCATTAGAAAACAACAACAACATTATAGTCTGCCTAACATTTATCTTTGTTCACCAGAAATTCCAATTGGAACCACCAGTGTTTCAACCTGATGTTCTAGAATCTTGTCAAAAGGTGCACAATACTTCCAACTCATATACATGTCTGCCATTAATCCGTGAGGTCACAATGCTTCTCTAATAATGCACAATAAGTCATTAATGGCACAAATTACATTATAAAGAATCTGGTCTTCTGATGTGTCGATATCAAATAATGAGCAGAGACTGCAACTTTTAAATACTATGTATCCCCTCAAGAAATTCCAAAAATATATACTCCAACAAATGGATCTTACACTGCCGCAGAGTTTGCACCATCATTCTTTATATTACATCCCATATTAATATAACATTAAAGTTTCAGTAAAACCAATTATAAAAAGGTTTTAGAATGTAACACAGAACAGCTTAAAGGGCTCAGTAAATGGACTTCAAACCCATTCACTATCATGATTACATTGCATCAACAATATCTTCCACTAAGAATTGTATTATTTTGTAAAAAGGTAAAAATGGGAATTCTATGACATGTAAGAAATAACTACATACCCATGGTATGCTTTGAAACTATGAAAACATGAAATAAGTAATCATAATCTTTCCCTTAATCATAAAAATATAAGATAACTGCCTATAATCACAGATTTAAACCAAAGGTCCCGGGTTCGATACCCGGCTCCGGAACAATTTTTCCCTCGAAATTATTCAAATCAACTTTACAGAGAGTTATACCTGAAATCTTGATTTGCATAATACACGTCACTGTTCGTTAACAGAAAACCACAATTTAAGTCACACGGAGTTAGTGTGCACTCGAAGTTGGTTGCTTGACGGTTGTCAGCCGACTTTGAGGTCTGTGGATATAGAGGGAAAAATTGGATCGGTGTCGGTTAGAGTTCCCGGGTAGCTCAGTGGTAGAGCGTTGGTACGTTAAACCAAAGGTCCCGGGTTCGATACCCGGCTCGGGAACAATTTTTCCCTCGAAATTATTCAAATCAACTTTACAGGGAGTTATACCTGAAATCTTGATTTGCACATCTTTTTCACTTTTTTTTTTTTTTTTTTAATTTTGACACAATTGACATTTCTATTAAGAATTCACAAAAAATTACATAAACCACGAAATAACACTCTGGTAAGTTGGGAGAAAAGCCAATGGGGAATGATAATCTCTTTCAAAGGCATACTGTCATTATAATATATGAAAATAACTAAAGAATTTCATATATTCTACTTAAATCACTTAAATTATAAAAATAACTAAAGATACATTTCCATCTAAATCTTTCACATTATCACCGATTTTCATTAAGAAACAAATGCTTCTGTTAAGATGGCACAGAGTAATGTGTGAATTTCTGACTAGCCTAATACTGTTTACAACAAAAGTGACTACAAGTGAAATACATACATAGTGAGTGAAGAGAGTATAATCCATCAACACTTTAGATTTCACTCTTTAACAGACTTAACTGAACTGAAGCCAAAATAATACTAAAACTTTAGTCAAACAATCATGATGTGACTCTACGAAAGCAGAACAAGGCCTGATGCTTTAGAAAACGTATGTTGGAGATCAATACAGAAATGGTGGAAAATTCCAAATATCTGTTTCTAAATAAGTTCGCTTTTGCCTTGACCTTCATAGTAAATTAAGTTTCTCTTCCTAGAATACATACATGTAATTGTCAATAGTTGAGAAACTTTCGTCCTAATGTTGAAATAGTTCTCAACATCCTTCAACTGAGGAGAATGGGAGAAACTATTCAAGAATGTTTACATATCTCAATACAATGCACAAAACATTTGGAATTCCTTACTAGACTTTCTGGCTTCAAAACGATTTATGTTGAAAACAACTCATATTGGGACTTGCATTATATTATAAGGTAATAAGACGTCAACAGTTACCAGCACACTCCTGGCCTCCATGACAAGAATCGAGAGATTTTCTGTATTATACATTTTGCTTTAGCCTCATTTAAAATCATCAAATGCAACTATTTCTTCAACATCACTAACAATCAAATCTTCACTATTAAGAAAATCACGAAAATATCACCATCATTTGCAATTTCAAAGTAAGATGAAACTTTCATTTAGATGTATTTTTTTTTATATGCAGAACAAAAGTGGAACAAATATGGTTCGTGATCAAAATTATACTTGTACCTAAGAAGGAAGACTAGAAGCTTTCATATTTTTTCCTTGGCCATGGTGGATCAATGCTAACATCCTCGTCTTATAAGCCAGGGAGCTCGGGTTCAAATCTCGGTTGATCCATTCTGAATATACAACTAGTGTTGGGCAAGCCTGTCGTTCAGGCAACACATGGGATTTTCTCTGGGTACTCCAGTTTCCTTGTGACGTCCCAAAATTCTCTGTATTATTATTCATAAGTTCAAATTGCACTCCGGATAGTCTTCGACAAACTAAATGGTCTACACTTTTTGGCATTAGCAATATCTATGAGCCACACGTTAGAGGGGGTAAATAACAGCAAAGTTATGGACCATGCTGCCATTGTAAGGGGCAGGAAAAGGAATTCCTTGACGAACTAATTGTATATATATAAAAAGATAAAGTTGATTTAAGACTGTCATAGTAATAATATTCAATATGAGGAGAATTTTTTTTTAAGGTATTTGTAATATGTTACAGTTACAGAAACATCCAATGATTCAGAGCTATGTAACAGGGAAAGCAAAGAATAGAACTTATATGTTGAGTATTACCAAGAGCTATTCCACAGTTGGTAACGAATGGTTATGTCTTTCCAAACAGAACATAAATCACTTATTTAATGATGCATTACCAACTGACTTTGATGGAGCATGGTAAGAATGTACCAGTAATTATTCTTGAAGAATATATGGATGGTATGGACTTCAAATGGAAGATGGGACTAACCCATTGCACTTACACCTTTCACATAGACCCACTAGTTACCTCCAGATTTTGACACGAAAAAAAAAAAGTTGGTAAATTTTATCTGGAACTCTTTCATTCAGAGACAGAATCGCGTGCTGTAAAACTATGACAAGGGTATCCTAGTTATATTTCGCTTTTGACAGAAGTCAAATTAAGGACTTTGTCCTCAAAACCTCACTGCTCTCTCAAGGGAACTGTTTGGGCTTAAGTCGAAACTTCCCCTCAAACTTCGCACACACATTTCTACAGTCGGGAGACAAAATATAAAAAAATAGCTACCAATACCAACTGTTCGGGTGTGAAAGCTTACTTGGGATGTTACATTAAGGAACGAAGGAGGGTATTTGGAGACAGCTGGCTTGCCATCTTCCACGAATTCATATCCTGTCATGTGACCTGCTGACTGCATTAGATATGGCTACTATCGAATGGAAACTATCGAACTATCTTATTCCAGGAGGGTATTTGGAGACAGCTGGCTTGCCATCTTCCACGAATTCATATCCTGTCATGTGACCTGCTGACTGCGTTAGATATGGCTACTATCGAATGGAAACTATCGAACTATCTTATTCCAGGAGGGTATTTGAAGACAGCTGGCTTGCCATCTTCCACGAATTCATATCCTGTCATGTGACCTGCTGACTGCGTTAGATATGGCTACTATCGAATGGAAACTATCGAATTATTCCATGCTTACTATTGGTATGAATTTAGATTAACTGATTTCTTGAAGATTTTAGATACAGTTGATGACTATCAATAGAGGAAATATGTTATGCTTTTAAGTGTTGATAAAATTTTGCTATGAAGAAAAAGAGAAATATCTGTAATCATTCAAACCTAATGTTACTTCTACAACAATCCTTTACTGTGCCCTTTAAGTGTATGCAGTCTAGTGCATTGTTTTTAAGCCAAGAAAATTAACATTCGTCTCAAGCAAACAAACACAAAAACTGATCTGTTAGTGTGCTGAAGCAATGCCAGGTCAGGTTGTTATATAGAATAGAGACAAGTGTTCTTTCTTACTTTTCATCAGCCTCAAAGCTATGTGTTCTCCTCAACACAACTTCTGGTGTGTCAGAGCTGTTTCGAGTCTCTGCTCCTGGTGGTGTAGTGGCCTTATGAGACACTGCCTCCTTCTCACCAATTCCTGATAAACATAATATTGAAATAAACAGAGATGATAATGCGATGCTTAAGAATTTAATAACGAGAAAAAAACCTCCATGATATTGAAACATTTAAATTCTAACTGCTCACAAAATCTTAATATTTAAAGTAATACATCAATTACAGGTGTACTTAAGTTCATTTACCGTTCTTCTCCTAAGGTAAGAAGCTTTACTGAGAGATTATCAGTGCCACAACAAGGAAATATGCATTAACACCAACTCTAAAGATTCCACTACAGTTTGTTTCCATACTGCATATACTAAATTTTGGATTGTGCAGTATTATTATGTGTATGAATTTGCAGTAAGTAACAACAGTGGAACTTATGAATATGCTAAATTTACTTCACTTTGTTTTATTTCAACCCATAGGATGACTGTCACTTCGAAAATAATGACTAAAATTAAAATTTTTGGTTAATGACTTTCTTGGTTTCTATTACATTTCCAAGAGGTAGAAATACCAAGTGAAAAGGAAAACTTGATGTCTCGATATAATCCACTTAATAACTTCAAAGTAGACTGCTGCCTTGATTTTGATGAAGTCTTCAACAAAAAAGATATAAATCCAGAAGTAGCAAAAGCCATTGCCCTACAAACAATTAATAGAAAATATCCACAAAAGAACTGGTTGTACATTTACACTGATGGATCTCTCATGGATCAAAATGAAGGAGCTGGAGCAGGAGCTACTTGTCAATACTTTTCTCTTTATAAAAATGTCGGCAAGTACACAACAAATTTTGATGGCGAAGTTGAAGCCATTTATACATCACTTCAAAATGTATTTGTTTGGCTAAACCAGTGCAAAAACATAGTCATCCTGTCTGATTCCAAAGTTGCAATCCAGTCCATCAGCTCAACTACATCCCCTAAAATGGAAAAAGTAATAGAAATTCATTGCATGGTAAAACAAATTCAAATGCTAAATAAAAAAGTGGTCTTCCAATGGATCCTGGCCCACTGTGGACTGAACGGTAACAAGAAAGCAGATATGTTAGAAAGAAAGGAACTAAAATCAACTTAAAAACAAATTTCAAGTTCCCATATGAATCAATAAAACGAGTCATAAAAAGAATAAGTAACAGCGAACAGGCAAAACATCAAAATTCAAAATGGAAAGAATCATTCAAAGATCCAAAACTAATTCCTGATCTACCTCGAAAATCTGCCGTGGCCATGTTTAGATTGATTACTGGTCATGATTGCCTCAGTAAACACCTCCATCGTATTGGAGTACTGAATTCACCTAAATGCTTACTGTGCACCAGAGAAGAGGACATGGAGATGGAGCACCTGGCTAATTGTGAAACTCTTAGGACATTTGTGGACCTTCCATCAAAATATTGGGAAGCAAGAAGGATGATGACTTCATTGTTAAATCCAGAGCATTAGATATACACAAACATTTCCACTGCTTCCTAGTATCAAAAATGTTTCACAATGAAACGTAATTAGTCACATTTGCATATGTATTTCTAATGGGCATTCTTTGTGTTGGTTGATCTAAAGAGGTATGAAAATGGCTATGTTCATATGTAGATTTGCAAGGAATTGAAGTCTGGAGTAAAAATATATTGAAATTTTGAACAAGTTAATCAGTCACTAGCATGCTGCTTATCATGATGCATGATTGTAATGACACCAAGAAAATTTCTGACATGAGGGATTCTGCGATGTTGAGGAAGTTGTTCCATACATTTGAATAGGCTAATCACTGGAATAATGTATTGTATATAAAGGGCAATCCACTTGCCCTGTCTTAAAACAAGCTTTTGACCGTAAGAAAAAAATTAGGTATGTCGAGATAAGTTTATAATGTAGAAATAGTGAAATAACGGCCTACAGCAGCTATATCTCTCGAGAATATCACACTAAATGTCAGGGATTTATTCTTGGGATTACACAGAGGTGAAGAGCAGCAGCTGTAGTGTAAACACATTGAAATGTATATGTATCACGGTACTCTTTGTCAACGGCATTACAGGTTGCCATTGACAAGGAGTACCATGATACAATAAATATTAGTGGCGTAGCATGAAATTTTGAGCAGGGAAAGCTAACTCAAGTTGTCTTTCATGCAATATGAGAAAACGTATTACAAAAATACAGTATTAAAATAAATAGTAATCAATTTCAAGTCAGCAGTCGAAGATTGGTTGGAACATCGTAACACCAATAAGGTATGACCTCAAATGATAAGTAGTAAAATATGATTTCACGGTTTACACATATCTCTCAACAAATAGACACGTATACATATATAACATTAGCTCACTCCCCGTCATACTTAGAGAAATCACAATAGATCTATTAACGGTCAATAGATACAGTATTAGTATCATTACGTAACTATGCATCTGTGTTTTGGTTGTGTCCTTCATTGATAGCAAGGTAGTCGGTCATTTGTTTTTTAGATCACACTTTTGTTCGTAAGTCAGTCTTGATAATATAATTGTCCTAAAAAAATTCAAGTAAATTAGTGTCAGGAACTGTTATTTGGCTCATTATTTATTATATCAGCCACAATGCACACTAACACTCCATTGACGAAAAGGGATAACTCAGAAACTACTTATTTTAAATGTTAAAGCTAGCTTTTTGCGTGCCTTGCGACTGGGGTAGTTTAGTTAGAAAGGGATGGAAAATCTGCGGGGTGGATTACACAGAAGAAACCAGTCTGCTTGGAAGCTGGTGTGTGCAGGCTTATTGTTTACTGCTGCATCACAAATCATCCTGAGCTGCCGCATCACAATATTTAACGCGTAAATATAAACTCTATTAAAATTAATAAATAATTTTCTCCATAAACTGCCGGTTTATTATGAAATTATTATTAACTGGGGAAGCTAAGCTTTTTTAGCTTACATTGACGCTACGCCACTGATAAGTATAGAGAAATGTCATGAGGCTTTATGAAACTTATTTTGTTGTTACAGTGAAAAATAACAAATTGAAATAGATTGAAACACAAAATAATATACGAAATAACGTCAAGAAAATGTGAATTACAATCATGGTCCCTTTGAATGATGCCTGAAAATAGCTATTAATCCTTTGCGTGTTTGTTTTTTAAAATAATGTGTTTAATCTGTAACTACAGTCAGTGAATTATTATTAGTATCTCTTTGTTGTTACCGATTGCTTTAAAAAGAATGTGTTTAATTTGTAATCTTAAGTAATTTTTTCTACTATTCCTTTACTTTACTGTTTACATTTGTTTTTAAATCTTTTGTATTGCCCCTAACATTATATATTGCCCTTCAAGAATTTCGGTATTCGTTAGTTGTAAGTCATTACTTGTGTTATATTTTAATTATTGTAATTGTTCCTGAATCATGTATGTAACTTGTAACCATAAATCATTGCTTGTAATATCTCTTTATTACTCTTAACTGTTTCATTGTTCATGAATTAAGTATTAATTTGAAAGTGAAAGTGAAACTTCGTTTTATTAATCTACTATTGATTATCTTTTTAAGATCGTGATTTACTCTGAAACGGTTAGACATTCTTGTATACCTTTTATATTGATTATTCCTCAAACATCTCATTAATCTTTAACAGGAGCCATTCTTTCACTAATGTGCATGCTTCTACATAATTCATGTAAATTGTAACTGTGACCACTATTTTATGTTATCACTTTACTATTGTTTATTGGTTATAAAATACGTATTTTGATGCCAACTATAACCCTAATATACCTCAGGGTGAAATAGGGTTTATTAAATTGGATAATAAAAAAAAACATTGTATATGACTTACGTAAGGTTAATGACTTATTTGGAGGCTGTTCTAATCTTCCGTCAGTAACACGATTTCTGAAAGAACCAGGACGCTTCCAGGTTGGAAGAGTTTGATCTTCTGCCTCACT
This sequence comes from Periplaneta americana, assembly GCF_040183065.1. Lineage (NCBI taxonomy): Eukaryota > Metazoa > Arthropoda > Insecta > Blattodea > Blattidae > Periplaneta > Periplaneta americana. The sequence goes on along the minus strand of NC_091123.1, from coordinate 26,661,449 downwards.
CTTCGCTTGTGAGATAGGAGCCTGAGTACAGAAACACACATCACAGAGTAACTTGTTTTTGCTAAATATTTAAACATATGACAGAAGGCGGTGCAAAACTTGGGAGAAATTATATTATTTTGGTATATAAATGTTATTGTTTTGCTTGAAGAAACTAAAAATTAAATAAAAAATCTCATATAGCTCTATTACAAAATATTCTACGTTAGGCAAGATCTTTAATTCATTGATAGTTTTTTGCCCAAGGATAGGTTTCACTGCAAACCCAGTATAAAAAAAAATCTAGAAATAGTCTGTATAAGTGCATTTTTGGCAAATTACAACTAGGTCAATATACATTTAACTACAGAATATACTGTGCACATAGAGAACATATCCACATAAAAATAAAATTATGACTATAAATTTTTTTTTATTTAACACTTATGCCACATTTACAATCTGTCTACAACACACAATAGGGGAGAGTCGGGAAGTATTGGACATCGGGTAATATCGGACAGTGAGTTTCTTTCATCTACCACACGATGATAGTACCTGATTGACATGGTTACGCTTCTGTGATGTCGCATAAAGAAACGTAACAATGTCATTCAGGTACTACCATATGGTGCTGGATGAAAGAAATGCACTGTCCGATATTACCTGATGTCCGATACTACCCGACTCTCCCCTAAGTAAATAACCACAAAATTAGAACTGCTTATTTCTACTTTTTTATACATGTATAAGAACTTAATGTAAGATAATGGATCACTATTGAAGAGTATTTGAAACAAACAAGCAAACAACATTTAAACCCATCGGAAACTGGATTACAGAAGATTGGAGAATTGAAAGAAATTATGATATCTATACATTACATAATAATAATAATAATAATAATAATAATAATAATAATAATAATATATATATATTTTTTTTTTTTCGTTGTTGGTAACTCTATAGCATCTATTAGATGCTTTATGGTTGTGCTAATAGATTGAGTTACTTGTCAACAATATGATGCTGAAACGTGTGTTCAGGTTACTGCCCAGCGACAGTCCTGATATATTTTATATTTTGATGATTGGTTAATTAATATAAACCCGGCACACACACATTCATACAAATTTCCAGACTCTAGACACCCAGGTAATTTTTCTTCTTCAAGAAAAACTCACTGGGAGCCAAGCCTGGGAATCGAACCCGGGATCTCCGGATCTGCAAGCCAGCATGCTGACCAACAGACTACGGAGACAGTCAATAATAATAATAATGTGCACGACAGTCCATAGAGGGACAAGGTCTATCAACCAACTGCTATCCTCATGTCCACATACCTCGACAGGAATGGACAATCATCCAATCAAATATCTCACAATACTAGCAGAAATTTCATGAGAAAATTTCTTCTGCCACAAAGACCCAAACAAATGCTCATTTCATAATGCTAATCTAAGACATGATGCCAGATCACGACACTATGGTGTGGGACATCAACCATATACAGGTATATAAAAAATTAAATCAAGAACACTTAATTGAATTAGACACAAGATGAGGGTACCATTTGAAAGAAAAATATACTGATGAGACCAAAGTAAAATCACAAATTAAATACATTCATATCATTGAAAAAGTTCAAATTCAGCATTCACTGATGAGCATTATTATTATTATTATTATTATTATTATTATTATTATTATTATTATTACTACTACTACTTAAATTAGGGTTTGAAATATATACAAGTAAATTAATAATAAATTATAATTACTTACTGCATTAGGAACTGTTTTGCTGACTTCTGGAACAATGGGTATTCTTGAGGGTTCATCCCTGTTAACCCTGTTCTTCTTTTCTGTAAACAAAAATTGATGTACTGAGCAAATGAATTGTATTAATGTCACAGTAAACATGAGAAAAATTAAGAGGTGATTTATGAAATTTCTTGGAGTGCATGAAACATCTTTATTCTTGGTATGTAATTTTTAGGTTAGGTAAAGATGGATTTGAGGATTGTATAAATAATATTAACACAAGCAAGATGAATAATACTGTATATGAAAACTACCCAATAATTAGATAATGGAGTGACACAGACTTTGTGAGATAGTTCGAGGCACATTAAATGGAGAATGGAGGGAGACACACTGCATAGAAAACCACATAAACAAAAAGTTCATCTTACACTCCTGTTTTCATGATAACACAAGTGATGTCACAGTTTACAGAAAAACCTTTCATGTCCAAAGTTACAATTTTCCCTTTCTCGAAGTTGATTGTAGACATTTCACGTCAAAGATCAGATGTAAGGATTAAAAAAATATGAGATATGCTGAAAACTACCATAGACAGAAAGGGAAAAGGGGGACGAACCAGAGAGATAAATTAGATTTTAAGCTTTCTTGACGACTTAATTGTGGAAAAGATTGATTTTCGCAACTGCGTGTTCAAATTTTATCTCCTTAAAAATTCGGAATTACTCACTAATTCTGTATTCAGGATAATGTAACTGGAGAGTTGGTGATCTTCCATGCCTTGAGTAACACTATCCTGATGACTGAACATTTATAGGTACCAGTTACAAAACGTTGGAAAAATAAAATTTAAATGCATGGTTGCAAAATTCAAAATCTTCATCACAAGAAAAATATAGTTTAATGTAAAATAACTGCGTGAAATGTATAATTGAATTTTTTTATTGATATAAAACATTCCCTATACCTATGTAAATAAATTTAATTATAGAAAATGTAATGTAATATAATTCACGTAACTATGCAATTCTTATAAGATGAAATGTAAAATAAGATTCCTTCTTATGTCAGTAAACAAAATTATATTGTGTAATAAGTGTACAGATAGATCTGCAGCCAAAGAAATTTAAACACAGACAACACTATGAAGCAAATGTTCACATTTCATATCTTTAAAAGGAAAGGAAGGTCCATGCCTGTTTAACACCCATGTACAACAGTCTACAAAGGAAACCACGAACAGCATACTGGATACCCTAACGTGCAGATATTACACTATAGGTTTTACTTTCAATTTGCCAAAGATGCATTCTAGTAAAATGTGACACCAAAGGTATGAGGTAAAAAAATGTTACAGTACTATTAATTTTTCTCTTGATTTTTTCTACAATATTAGAAAAGATATAAAGAAATTATGTGTGATATGACAGTGATGTAAACTTAAATAAAATTCTGAATTAATAAAATTATTATACATTTTGTAGTTCAACTTTCTCACAGCTCCGACTTCCTGCAATTTCCAAGTTAATAGACCAAGTCATACACATTTTTGTAATTGTCATTAATTGCTGTGTTTCAAAACAATTTCTAGATGTCTTTAATTCTAAAAAAGAAGACTTTTATATTGCGCAAATGACCAGTTCATGGATGAATTTCATAGTAATTCGAATTTTACATTTTATTTGCTGCTTACTCACAGTAACAGCAATACAGAGCCTCTGAAGATCAGACTACATCTAAAGAAATAGCATTTATATGCAACATATCTTAAAGAATGCAACACAATTATTTGTGTTAATCATTTGAGGTATGATTTTACTAACCTAAAAGTACTCTTATTAAGTGTAGGCTACAGCTCTTAATTTTTTGATCAGACACTACTTAAAAGACAAGGGAACAGTTAGAACAGTTAATGAGCTCAAGTCGAAACTTCCTCTTGAACAGTGCACCCAGCTCTCTATAGCAGATATATATATATATATATATATATATATATATATATAAATAAATAAAATTATAACGTTTTCACACGATTGATTTCATATGTCTCATCTTCTTCGTGGCTACAATATTTTGTCTGGGCATGTGTAATATTTAAATTACCACCATTAATAGTGACCGAGTCTTAATAAAACGAGGCAACACTGTTTAAACGTGAATGACTTGTGTTGTTCTGGGTAAAAATATTGTGCCCTCTGTGATCTAAGTCACATAAAAAGGAGTATAGCTGCCCATACTCTTAATCTAAAATGTTACTTGGAATGTTGCATTAAGAAACAGTAGTACATATTTATTTGGAGATGGTAGGTGGGCTTCCACTCTTCGTAAATGCCTGTGCTGCCACGCAACATGTCAGATGAGCTTCATACTCATCATGCTTTGCCAGCTGATTGACATCCTGGGGTTACACAAGCTTTAATTTTGTAACCTTACATGTAATATGGGCAGCTAATTTTTTGTACCTATGTGTACCTGCTAAGATCTAACAATGTACGCAGTTTGAGGGGAAGTTTTGGCATGAGCTCATGAAATTCCCTCGTCAATAAAACAGATAAAAAAAAAGGATGTAGAAAAAAGTGCGCGAGTCAATGCTACTACAGGTGCAGGGGGTACATGCCAATGTGATAACATTTTGAATGTGGTGTAACACATTAAAACAAGAAAGAATTCCGAAATAACGTATCAGAATGGTGCAGTACAACTATGATATTGCATGCATAAAGTAAGTTTTACGTTTCCACTTTTTATTTTCATAGTTTCCATAAACACTTTATTAAAGTAGTTTTCATTTCTTTTCACAATGCTGGAAAATTATATGACAGCACTACAGCTATAGTAATGGAGACACTATCTATGGTAATCGTTGACTACTGAAGTAATTAATACTAGTCAAGACATCTCTTAACATATGACTGTTGAATTACGTTAATTTCAATCTGTACAATAACAATAAAGATAGCTCTCAAGTTTATCACAATCTACTCAACTATAAGAATATATTAATATCAATTTAATTCTACAACTCTAAATGTAAATACTTAATATTAGTGGCTTTTTCTTTCTTTTTGGTCCTTCAAATACTGAAACACTAGAGATCTAATACTACATTTATCCATTTTGTTTCCTGCTTTGTCTATGAGAAGCTGTTGCTGTCTTGTGGAATGTTTGATATTGATATCTACACTCTCAATGAAGACAATGTGGAGTGAGGAACAGACAGCCAGCCTTTAGTGAGAGTTACTTTATTTGTATTAAATCTGTAACATGGAATCTCTGATTTTACTTCCAATGTGACTGAAACACGTTAATGATTTTTACTGTCTCTTAAAAATCCAGTTTTCTCAGCTCGGTTTTGAACCACGAACTTCGGACTTAACAAGCATGGCAACTACTAGACCCCAAGAATGACTGTCAATACAATTACAATGTCATTATTATAAACATCTGCTGGCTTTATACTATTATACTGGTAACAGACTACAGTCACTAATCGCAATTATCGACCTAATCGCGATCGGGTTTGTAGTGTGTCACCGTCCCAATCACGATCAGGAGCTAAATCCTGTTTCCAGAACAAGATAATCGTGCTGAGGCACGGCCCAGTGGACGAAAGTAACATTTTAGTAATCTTTGGTTTTGAATCACCTTGATTTATATTATTTAGGAAGTCGTGATAGCTTCTGCTGTGGAATTTTGTTACCCCTTCCATTGTATTATATGAAATAGAAACGAAAATGAATGGCTAAAAAATGAATTTGGCTACTATTAGACGTAGTGAAGAAATTTAATGCAGATGTGAGAAAAGTAAAAAGAAATATATTAACATATATATATATATATATATATATATATATAAAACAATAGAAGGCTGCTGAAAGATGTTTCATTTCAATAAATAATGGATTACAAACTGAAACTGTTTCTTTTTCAGATTTTCAATTTCAGTCTCCATTACGAAGCTAGCATTAGGTTTGATTTTAAAAATATGTTTTATTACAAAATAATATAAATTTTATAGGTTATAAAATCTCTTTTCAAAATAATATGAATAGTAATGATATAAATTGTATCAGTTTACATTGTAAAGCATATAATTATTTTAACAAATAAATTCCCATACCAAGCTGCAAGAAACAACAAAAAAAAAGGAAAAAAAAAAACAATGAACAAACATCAAAAGAAAGTATGAACTTAGGTGTTGTCCAGGAGGGAAACAAACATATATGTATGTACATAGAGAAAATTATTTCCTCTATGGTAATTCAGTTGTTGACCAGACGGGACCTAGTGTGTCACCACATTTTCGGTAATTGTGATCGGACCTGATCGCTATAAGTGCTAATCATGATTAGTACTGTAGTCTGTCACCAGTATTACACTAAGAAACAACTGCATGAATTTTCAATATTAGGTTATTCTCTTACAAAGATGTACATTTTCTAGTTAATTAAAGAAATGTTACAAGCATTTGCGATTTGTGTAGGTTTAGTGAGGTCAGTATTAACATGATGATTAGGAATAAAATATGATCACAACAACACAAAATTAGTGTTCATATAAAACATTAAACACATTCTTGGACATGATACCAACACATATCAAACAGGCCTCTACATACACAACAAACGATCCTGGTGCAAGGTGCTGAGATCATGCACTTCTGCCACACTCACCTTCATTATCACTACTAAGAGAATCATTATCACTAGAGGTTTCAGAATCATCTGTGGATTCACTCGATTCACTTGCGGTCTCTTGAGTTTCTACAGCAGCATGCAAGCAAGAGAAGTGCTTGAAATTCCTGTCACACTTCACATATTAAGCCTTTATTTTACTTCCTCTCTCACTTCTCCAGACTCGTTTTCTTGCACAACTTAAATTAAATTATTGTACAGAATGACCTTAAATTTGCATGTAGACTTCGACAGATTTTGAATTATGTTATTTAAAAAATCATCAAAAAATGCACGTCTACTATTAAACATGAAATGCACTAACACTTAATCTCGAAAGAGGAAGCAAAAGACTACCTAATATTTGTAAGTAAATTTAAACATTATTAGATGCAAAAAAAAAAAAAAAATAATAATAATAAAACCTAACTCACTTAATATCAGAGAATTCATAATGCTCTACAGCTCAAATTCCTAAATTTTAATTTCAAAGAAACAATTTTGAATAATGCATAATCTGGTGACTATGTTCCAGTCATTGAGGTATTCACAGAGCAGCAGAGAGAAGGCCTCACAACTTAACTTCACTTTCCTTGTGAAGGAAAATGTGTTAAGGATTTTTAATTCTGGACATGAACCTGCGAATCTTGTATAAAATGGCGAGTATGTAGCCATTAGCCACCCAAGAAGACTGTGAAAGGTACAGACCCAGAAACAAAATTTGGGCCACCTGAATTTTCCAAGTTCCAGTTATTACATGCGTAGTATGGAACATGAAAAATTCAGGTGGCCCAAATATTGTTTCTGGGTCTGTACATATGTAATCATTTTGGGTTTTGTACAATGCCTAGAGTTTTAATTTCCTCTATATTTGAGAGTTACTTATATGATTTATTCCTAGGATATTATTGGTTGAAACCAGGAAGATTTGCCTTTCCTATGAAGTCATTTATGAATTGCTACTGCAAACAACTGGATAAATCTCAAGTAAATATATACTATTTTATCCCATGATTTTTTTCAACTACTGAGGCTGCAGAGTTGCTAGGATGGTAAATATATGCCATAAAAGAACAGTAAAACACTTAAATGCCCGGATAAAACTTAATCCAACATGTGCTCTCTCCATTATAAATACCGTATATATGTGAATACTCCGTGTCAACAAATAATTTGCACACCCTAATTTTAAGAAGGGGGGGGGGAAGCTGTAATTTGTGTTTTATTTATTAGAAATTAATCCTATATAAAGACGTATCTTCACATTATTGTAGACGTATCTTACAAAAGCAAATTAGGAAATACTATCTTGGATAATTTTGTAGACTAATGGAGGTCATGTTAGGAACATTAAATCCAAATGTTTGAGATGGACAGGACATGTAGCACGTATGGGTGAATCTAGCAATATAAAGTGTTAGTTTGAAGACCTAAGGGGAAAAGACCTTTGGGGAGGCCAAGGCGTAAATGGGAGGATAATATTAAAATGGATCTGAGGGAGGTGGGATATGATGGTAGGTACTGGATTAATCTTGCTCAGGATAGGGACCGATGACGGACTTATGTGAGGACGACAATGAACTTCTGGGTTCCTTAAAAGCCAGTTGTAAGTAAGTAATGGAGGTCATGATGAATGGTTCCAGTCAATCAGAAGGAGACCATCCAATGTCTCACCTCTCATGTCATTTATGCGAGAGATGTAGAACATTTTTGTTCTACCCGTGCTTGCAAAGAGAAGAGTCCTGTGAGTCATTCATTGACGATACAAAAGAATTGTTGGAATCGCAGACTGGGAAGAATCGTCAACAAGTCATTAGAATCGATTTATAATGCATTATTGAACCACTGGAATCGACTTCTGAAAAAGAATTGTCTTGCTCAACTCTATGTCGCACAGACCGAGGTGTGAGGCCAGACAATGCTATAGTATAATGGGATCCAGTATCTAAGATGAAGCAGTACCGACCTTATTTCAAATAATGCATGCACCCCAATTTTTCTTTGCTAAATTCCGAAAAAAAATATGCACGAAGCATTTGCATAAAGATGTGCTGCAGAGTTACCTGACTGAATGGACAACAGGTGAAAAAATTTTCTTGTCATGTTGTCTAATAGACAAATGTCTACTACAATGGTCCTCAGTTACAAGTGTTTTTAAGGAACAGAAATTATCGCTTTCCACAGCTTGCAGAAAATTTAATTGTAACGAGTAGGTGTGTAGATTTATGAAACAAACAGCTAGCCAATTGCAATTACAATTTTTTTCTTCCACTATTTTGCAATTAAGACTTCCTTGGAATATGCTAGTCTGGCATTGCAAAGGACTTCCGTTTATGAGATGGGGGTACCTAAGACAGAATACATTACCTCCAACCTAAATTCAAATATTTCTTTAAATACTGGAATCTTTGAAAGTTTATTGCACTTCACTGTTTTGTCTGTCCGTCACAAGTTTTTGAAGTTTCATAAAATGTTGATCTGCAGAAACATCTCGAGTTTCATTGATCTATAATTTTTCCTGGGTCAGGATTCTGTGTTTCTATGTTAACACATCTGATGTTATATCCCTTTAAAAGAAAGTGATGCTAAGATTTTTACTGTCCGTAAGAGCCCTCTGCTCTCAGCTGGGGTTCAATCTGCTACAACAAGCATGGCAATTAATTAAGAAACCACTAATAACAGCAAATATCACTAATGATAGATGGGGATAATGTCTAGGAGAACTAAATTTTGATAAGGGCATGAATGACGGCAAATTTTGTCTACAGCCCTCTTACTCAATAATAAGAAGTGTTGTAAATCTATAACATGAAATTCCAATCTTTTTGTTTCTTCTGAAAAAAAAAAAAAAAGAAAAAAAAATCGTACTAAACATTTTTTTAGTGTCTTTAAAAATCCACCACCCTTCATCAGGTCTGCATCTGTAAGCCTCTAAACTTATGAAGAGAGTAACATTCAACCATTCTGAACGATTTAATCACTATGATCTATGCATGCAAAACTAGAGCTTGATGAAAGAAATTACCATTTACAATCCAAAAATATGCTAACCTCTAGTGATACTGCAGCTATTTTCCACAGAAAAACTGAAGAGTAATTCACAGTGAGAAAAAAAATCTTTAAAAGTGCACTCTCACAAGCATGCTGTGAAAGACATCTTTGAAAGAGTGCATTAACACCAAGTGCTAAGTTATAATAGTAAATTACAAGAACAATAAAATGGTAATGATTTTTCCTATCACTGACAACTTTTCTCTCTATAAGCGAAAATCTTAAGAAATTGTGTTATACACAAAGGTCAGATTAAGTTAAAACTCTAATCAAATAGAAGCTTTTACGTATACTGGGAGTTCAGTTCAAAGTGTGTCATGGCTCGCTGTATGCCGTCATGTGGCTAGTCGATGAGCCTAGAGAATTCAATCTTCCTACATTTCCGCAGATGTGTATTACTTATCTGCTAGAGAAGTTGCCTAGCAAGTACAGCGTTCATTCAAAAGAGTACTTACCGATACATATGGTAATGCCAGTAGTGGCAGGAATGTGAACTGTTTCGAAACATGTACTGAGGTGAGTTTTTTCTTACTGTTGGGATATGATGAGAGGGTTAAGACGATTACTTACGTATTTGTTGACATTAACTTCGACAGTCAACATGGACATGGAGCATTTGATTTGTATTGTGGAATGTTGCCGTACGCAACCGATGATAATAAATACCCTGCGTACGACTTGGCCGCGCAAAACACAGTTCGAAAGAGGTTATGGTGGCACACAGACTGTACAGACCGCCATCTGTTGTTACGACGTTCAAGTTATACCATACATGTTCTCAAGTTCAGCTTGAACGCCTTGATTAATAGGCAACTTCTCTGACACAAAAGCTGAAACTCGCTTCAAATCGCTGACTCATCAACGGTGACGTCATGACACACTTTGAAATGAACACCCAGTATCAGGCTGTTGGCTATTTGTTTGGCCCTGGATATCTAATACTGTCAACCTTGTCAGCATCTTTCACAATATTCATCGACCTTGTATAAATCTATAAAACGGACTTGCCAGATTTACTTCCCTTCTGAATGAGGCCCTGCTAAAAATCATTGCCCTCAGCAACTTCCGAACCCTTAAGCATGACAGTCAAACTACAGAAAATAATGAAACAGCTAATTACATTGCTCTTGATATAATACTATTTATTACAGTTTAGAACTTATCTGTTTGGGGAAAAACATATCAAGTTTTCAGGAAGTCAAACAAATCACTCAGTTTAGAAGTTAACTTTTATTTATTTATTTTTTAATTGAGGTGAACAAAATAGTCCACTTATGAGTAAGCCAAAAAATAATCTTTTGGGCCACATTTAGTCTTCTTTATCTTTCCTAGATGAGCTCCATCGCAAGCTTATATTTGTGCATCACATGAACAAGTGCAGACAGCAAGCTGGGCACACATATTTAGCGAACTTATTCCTACCATGTATGCGAGCAGGAAATTAACTGAAATGAATCAATTTACTTGAAAAGATGTGTATCATGTTTAAAATTTTATTATAATAAGTAATTTTAGTTAATGCCAAATACATCACCAGGCTAAAAACTAATGTATGATATATAACAACTCATATAAAGATAAATTTTAATTTAGACTAATTATATTTTACTTGTCTATAAGTAAAGATTCCTCTTATGCTAAGGTATTGATCGTACTATTGCTCAATACTGAAACAATGACATTTCCATGGTTACATGCTCCAAGAAAGTTTTGCTGCAAGAATCATATGGAGTTTATTTACTAGAGAATATGGTAAGATAATAATACATTATGCAACGAGCCTATAATGGTAGTAATTAAGACGCGAGTATGTTTATGAAACGAGCGCAAGCGAGTTTCATAATTTTCATATGAGCGTCTTAATTACCATTATAGGCAAGTTTCATACGACTTTTTATGCTCGATCATATTTCCAACTTGAAATTATTCAGAAGTATTCATGTTATTCTTATATGACTGGAGAGGGGAACTGACCTTGTGCAATCTCGTAAATTGTGAGATGTGCGCAGACGCGAAAGTATTGATTTTTTCCGAGGAAGAAATGTCATTGACCTTGATATAATCTAGAGAGTAAAATGAACATTAATCTTGATATAACATTGAAATTGATTTAGACATTGAAAAACGAGATGACAAATTGAATTTGTTTGAATATCACTTACAATTAACGCTAACAGAACATAACCTTCTGCAACAGTATTGGATTTCCAGCCTCCGTGATGTTTTGCTAGTTGTCTTTCGATTGCATATCCGAGAATAATCGATACTTGCACTTTCATATTGCTATAATGGCGCTTTCTGATTGGTTGAAGAACTGAACTTTAATGAATAGGTGTACTTTAATAAGGTCCATTAAAGGGCTGCTACCAGGTGTATAATTACTACATTTCGGCATGGTCGAGCATAAAGTAATTTTCATTGCTATTGCAAGGGCGGTAATTATGATTCATAACCTTCTGAAATAAGAACCTTTTAAAGAAGAAAAAAAAAAAAAATAGGCTGGGCCACTGGCTAAGGAGAAACTGCCTACTGAAAGATGCACTGGACGGAATGGTGAACAGGAAAAAGTTTGGGGCAGAAGATGTCAGATGATAGACAACATTAAGATATATGGATCACATGCAGAGGCTAAGAGAAAGGTGGAAAATGGGGAAGACGGTAGAATGCTGGGTTTGCAGTGAAAAACTTGCTCTTGGTCAGAAAACTATCAATGAATAAAAGAAAATAATATCTGCTAACTACCATGAAATACTGCACTGTTCTAATTCAATTTTTAAAACAAATATTTTGAAACCCTAAAGTACATGCTCAAGAGTTATTTCATTACATATAACATGTCTGAAGCATAAACTTAAAAAACTGAATGTTTTAGAATTCAGATCACTATTAGTGTTAATGGCAGAAAACAGTGAGAGTGTCCTTTTTCAATCTTTTGAGAGAACCCTCCTGCCAAATTTACACGAGTTTGATGAAGTTCATTTTAAAGGTAATAAGACAATGATTATCAACTTATATGCTGATGATCCCTTAAACATTTTAAATTAAAGTACTATATACGTATTTGAAGAGGGGTAAGTCTGCTGCTTGTGTGAATACCTATCTATGCTGCTATCATATTACAATAGCAGGCACATTCTCACTCACATCAGCCAACTGTGCTAAGGTTAACTATTTTTTTTTTTTTTTTTACAATTCATTTTTATATTTCAATATGCCTGGTGAATTATTAAATAAGTATATAATAAATTTTCAATCTTAAGACATATCAACTTGCAAATGTTTATTTGCTATTTAATAAAATATATGAATGTTTTCGCCGTTTGGGGCATCTTCAGATATAACAAAAAACATATAATCTGGACCTATAATAATAAATGATGCAAATAACAAAGAATAAAGAACAATGTACAGTATGTATGCAATACATGAGATTCATGAGCTTTATGTAAAATATGACATAATACAGGATAATTATTGATATAATCTTTAGATTTTGAAATTGAATTGGACGGATATTTTATACATATAGCTCATGTTACAAATAAAATATACAATTATGATTAAAATTTGTCAATAATGTTAAAATTTATAATGATGATTGATAAAATAGATAAGATGTCACCAAGTCAGATAATTAAAACAGCAATCTCCAACATAAAATAACATTAGTTCATTAGCAAACGTTTTTCAGTAAGTAGTCTTATAATAATAATTATCTGTCTCTCTATATAACAACTCGTATATATTTTTGCACTTATTATCATTTCTCCATCTCAATTTTCAGATGAAACACATACATAACACACGAACATCAGCTACGCAAATTATCGTATATCCTATGACAATCCTCAACTAAAATATCTATTTTATCAATCATTATAAATTTTAAAATTTTAACATTATTGACAAATTTTAATCATAATTGTATATTTTATTTGTAACATGAGCTATATGTATAAAACATCCGTCCAATTCAATTTCAAAATCTAAAGATTATATCAATAATTATCCTGTATTATGTCATATTTTACATAAAGCTCATGAATCTCATGTATTGCATACATACTGTACATTGTTCTTTATTCTTTGTTATTTGCATAATTTATTATTATAGGTCCAGATTATATGTTTTTTGTTATATCTGAAGATGCCCCAAACGGCGAAAACGTTCATATATTTTATTAAATAGCAAATAAACATTTGCAAGTTGATATGTCTTAAGATTGAAAATGTATTATATACTTATTTAAGGTTAACTATGTATACAAGAGACATGCAGACAATCCATGTCTCCTCTTCTGCTCATTGCTGAAGTGATCAGTGAAAAGCTGAGGAAATGATGGAATCGAGAAATGTTGGCAGAATGACGTCGTGAAAATGAGAACATTCTGAAAAATCTCAGGCCTGACCAGGATTCGAATCCAGCCTTCTGTGACAGTTTAGACACTAAAGGGACATTACAATACACGACTGAAATTAATTTCTTTGCTAACCAAAACTTCTAAATTACCACTAACCAAGGTGCATCTTGAGACCTGCTAGGGTCCAAAGACCAGTTTGATAAATGCTGCTGTACTTTAAATATAAATGCCTACTAGACGTGGTGCAAAGTCACCAAAGTAATTATTATTTTAAATATGAAAATATTATCAAAAAAATGAAGCATTTTAAAACTGATTCTATAATTATTTTAAACATCAATAATATTCATTGTGTTGCTTAATTTTTTTTTATCACAGATATATCTAGCATTCAAACAGATCCTGAATCTCTCATACAGAGACTAGGCACGTGCAAGCTGCTACTATATTTCTTAAAAATAATCCAAAGAAAATCACACATCAGTCAGATGGTTTCTGTTCTGTACTTTAAAACAAACAACTAAAAAGGTTAATTTACTTTCTACAAGAGATGGGCCAATACCACATTTTCTCGATACTTGATACCAATACTTGTTTTAGAGATTTGATAATAATCGATACTACAACTTTCAAAGTAAAAACTGAAGACACAACAAAAGTTAAAATAATTCATAGAGCACTAGAATTTATTTATTTATTTTTCACTCTCCTAATATATTTCAGGCTCATCACATTTTATTTAAGATATTCAACTATCCTTAATTTTTAATTTTCCTTAAAAAATCTGATTCTTTTTTATTTTTATGTCATCTGAAAGCTTGAACTTCCTCATTTTAAAAAATATATCAGTTTTGTCTCTATGATGTTTGGTTAATTAATTAGCTGAGTTTTTATTGACCAGAAACTATTTCTTTAAACCGTAAGTGCAGTTCTGCAAGTACCAATCAGTCACATTCTGTCAATTTTATATATTTTTCATGTCATAACAATTCGAATTTGGCGGTAGAGTTTGTATTATTTTTCATACAGTCATGAAGCTGTGTGTTTGGTTTTACAATTTTTCATACTCTCAGAATGTAGATGATTTTTCTCTATGTTCACTTTTTCAGCATTTTACAACGCCAATGTTAACACAAAATGCACTTAGAATTGAGATATTTTCATCATTCATGCATAAAATGAAGCTGATTAACGTAGCTAAGTGCCAAACTACAAACAGTGTTCTACTGCTTAAGAAAGTTAATTTAAAACTTCAAGATCTTAAATTCTTATTTTTATGTTTGAAATTAAAAAAAAATAAAATAATATATACACATATACTTTTAACAAAATAATCTGACCTCAATGAGCGTGGCCATAAAGATCCAGAATAAAAACACTACAGAATGATTAGAAAGAGAAAAAATATTAAATACAGAAAAGCAAAAAATCCAGAGAAATGCAAACCCAATAGAACCATAGAATGGCCAAAATATAAATGGTAATGTAATATTTGGATTGGATCCTTAAGATTATTCAATAACATTTTTTAATGGGATAAGGTAAGGAAAAACTATTTTCACAGTTTACTTGCGTTCTTTTAGGAGTAAGACAGCAAAAGAAATTTTGTTCTAACATTAAAACTGTGAGCCAAGAACTAAAACAAATTTAAGTTTTCGCCTCCTAGATCTCCCAAAAATATTTGAGGGGTTTATTTTGTGTGAAAGTTCTGAATTATATGTCAAGTAATCAGGGAAAAGAGAGCTTTTAAAATATGGATAAAAACTGCAAATTTTTCTCCCAAGGACAGGTAAGTACCTTAAGAAATAAGGAGTTCCTAGATTTAAACTATTCTGAAAAGATGTTGGCAATACCAAACTTTTTTCCCTACAAATTTCTCTTATGTAGCTACTGCTATTGAGGAATTTCTCTACCCCACAACTGGGGCTATTCTAATTTTTGGTTTGTCAGGGGTTAGAATTATTTTATTTTAAATCTCTATTCTAAAATACTTTTATATTGGAAAAGACAGCATATTTCTGTAAAATAAGGAAGATACATGTATATACCACATGATCCCATAAACTAAGTACAGTGAAACCTGTCTAAAGTGACCATCTGAAGTTACCTTGTAAAATGGCCGTTTTATCAGGTGGCCGCTTGATTAAGGTTGCGGTTTTTTATGAATGAGCATGAAAATACTGAATTTCATTGACTTTTTAGTACTGTGCGCATACAACAATCGTGCATATTAATGTCAGCCTCTTCCATTCTTGCAACTAGCCTTTTCAAAACTCAATTTCATCGCCCTCGCACACTTGAATCATTCGTAAACGAAATCATTCACATTACTAAACACAGATTCTCTCTTCTTTTTTGGCCACCATGCATATATTCCTCCCATTGTTTTAATATTTCATCTTAATTATACCGTGTATTTGTGTCCTTTCACATTTGAATATTTCTGCAATTTTTCTCGCAGATGTTCCCTTCTCACTTTCTTCAATCATTTTTCGTCTCACCTCTAAACTTAATACCACTCTAGATTTATTGTTAGACTCAAACTAACGTCATAGTTCCTCTGAATCAACTGAATGAAAAGAAGAAAAATTCGTAAAAGCTGGTCCAAATAGAAAAAGATGGAAAGAGGAGAAAAAAAATTCGAAAAAAAAATTCGAATGGTTAACTACTGACCTAAAACATACTGTGACATTTTCGATAGAAGACGTCCGTGTTTCAATCCTTTAAAAACGAGTAAGAATTTATAGCTGTGCAGGGTCGGAGTGGAAAGTGACAAAAGAGTCATAAAACTAACCAACTAACCCCAAGATATGGAGGGTGTACTGTTGTACACTTAGCTATTGTACTCGTGATATTGCTCTCTGTCCATCGAAAAAATAAGTCAGACAGTATCCATGAAAAAAATTTTTGTTGGACAGTGACTGTTATAGTCAGGTTCCAATCCAAAGAGACCCCGGCCGCTGGCCGAAGCATGAGGTGGCAGCTAAATAATGAGAAAATTTGTATTGATCTTAGGGAAAATCCAATTGGTTCCAGAGAAAATTGGCCTTTTGGCCAGGTGGCCGTTTAAATGAAGTGACCGCAAAGGCAGGTTTCACTGTATAATCAATCCACCATTGAAATGGAAAAAAGGTAAAAATTATCGAAAACTTAGTCTTTTTTCCTAAAAGTATCAACTGCTCTTAATACTGTCAAGCATTGAGGTATCAAAAGTATCGAGGACCCAACTCTATTTTCTACAGATGGATACTAAATATCAACATAATGCTTTTACCTAAATTTCAACGCAAGCACAAAAAACGTATGACGACTTAGGTTTCACAACTTAGACTTACAAAACTTTGTATTTACAGCATAAAGTAACCACAAACGTTTTTACATAAAGAAGAAATCTGTATAATAAGCAAATACCAATTAGTACCAAACGTTAATTGGCTATTGTAATAGGCATTAAAAGCCATACAATAAAACCTTTCTTAGTTGCTTTCACACCTATTATGTATGCTTAAAGCACAGGAAAGCCAAGTAACATATATAGTTAGTGCTCAAGATAAATGATTGGTCCAATGAATAATGACAAATCTGACTGAAGTCCTGAATGCAGTCTCTCATAATATTCAATCATATATTTGACGACAAGCAATGATTAACACAGCACCTCTCGAAAGATACAGGCATAGCAGGAAATAACATCAATAATAATAATAATAATAATAATAATAATAATAATAATAATAATAATATAATACTAATAATATCATCTCACTGCTAGCCATATTATAAGTATAATCAAATAAGCAGTTCTAGATTCTTAATTCTGATGTACTGGAATAAATCAGTTGTACCAACTAACAAAGACAGTCAAATATCACCCAGATGAGGTGTTATTAGATAGAAGACTATCAAAATATAAAAATTTAGCCATGGGGGAAAAAACTGTGGAAACTACAATTGGTGCAAACATTCATCATATGAATGGAAGTCTTTAATGCCTTTTATACACCTGCATGAAGTTGGGCTCTGCAAAGAAGTTCTTATACAAATTCAAAGACCTACAAAAACACGTCACATTGTGTAGCAGTTCCTAGCAGCTGAAATGAGATTCTTCGTTATGATTAATACAGCGAAGAGTGTGATAAGTTCTAGTTTCAAAATAAGAAACACGAAAATCATTACCGAAAACAGTAAATAAATCCATTATTTAACATTTTTGAGAGTATGAAGAAATGAATATAATAAAACCCACATGATGTCTGGAGACCTGTAGAAAAGAATAAAAAATAAAATATAAAATCTTGCACTGTCACTTAGATGAAGTTAATTGAATCACGCAATATAACTATAAAGGAAAACAGAGACACTGATTGTAGCTATTCAAGACTAGGCAATGAACACACGAGAGATTAGAAAGAAGAAATTATTAAAAGAGAAGAAAATAGAGTGTGAAGTATTTGTCAAAAAATATCGATCAATCCATATAATACGTAAAATCTAATGTTCCATTTTAGTTCAAGAAGAGTATACAGGATGTATAAAAAAGGATGGCACAAACTTACATGGTTGAAAGAACACGATAATAGAAGCAAAAAAGTCCCAGTAAAAACTGACTAGATATATATAAAACTATGATAGATTGCTCACAATCTCATTACATGATGTAAGAAAAACTCTCACTAAAAATAAATAAAACTAATCGAGTTTTACTACTACATTTCAGAATGATACACATGAATTCAAGGACTTTTGTATATGCCTTCTTGAAAACACAGGCCCAACCATAAAGTGTAACTTGATACAAATGACAGAACATTCTTCTCCTTACCAACTTCATTTTCTGGAGGTGGTATGCTGGCATCTTCTTTTTCCGATTCAGTTTCAATTTCTAGCTCTACTTTCTTCACTTTGTTACTGCTCTCCTCAGTTATGCTTCGGTCAAGGAGTTGGCGCTCTGACGATGCATCCTTATTGATTAGATTTGACTTGTCAGTCACGGACATTCTGGTTATTGAGGACCTACAAACCATAGTACCTGTCACAATTAATACATAACAATTGCATACATTTACGGGAGAAGGGTTTACAATCAGATATCACATACGGGGTGAAAAACAAGGGCACACACGTATAAAATTAACAAACACTATCAAATGTTACACATGCTAGAATTCCATATCACAAATTCCTTTTTGTCACTTGGATCGAGTTCATGCACATAATAAATATGTAAATAGCATCCATATATCTTCATCAAGTCTGTCTGCACGTTTTGTAAAAAATCTGCTCTTTGCAAAACGTGTGTAGTGCTGGATAAGCAGATTTATGTCAATGAAAGTCCATTAACTTTTATTACAAACTGACTCACTGATATAAAGTGAATAAAATATGACCAACAGTTCATAAAAAAGTTACTTTATAGAGTTGAATTATAGATACTGAAGATGTTTATTCTTTTCCCCATAAAAATTTCAAAATCTGTTTTGTAGCATCAAAATATACGCTTTTAAACTTCTTATAATGAAAGAAAAAAAAAAAGTCTCACCTAGATCAGTCTCAACAGGAATGATTAAATTACCAATCTCACACTTAACAACTGAGCTAATGCTGGAATGTGATTGAAAGAGAAGGAAAGTAAGTAGCCTATATTAACCAAGATTTATCGCATAAACTTTGTTATACTTCATTTTACATAACTAATTTTCATCTGAAACAGTATAATCAAAATTGATGATCCAAAATGCACGTCCTCTTTTTATTAAGTTGGCAGTGGATTAGTTCAATCTTTCAATGAACCATCATTTGCTAGTTTTCACGTTATTTTCATTTTATTTTATTACAGAACTTAGAATATTCTTAAATATCATGCACTTATTCATACCTTTAACACATTCGCAAATAATTGAAAGAAGTTGCCACATACAAACAAAGGTAAACAAACATGTAAGGAGTAACATGCTATAGGAAGAATTGAAACTGACCGTCTCTTTGGTGTGGTGGCCCCCTTCTTTTGGAGTATTGAATTAATGTCACCATGATCTCTCTGGGCGGTGGCTTGTTTCTTTTTCAATTCTTCCAGAAATCTGAACATTTCAGGGTCTGCGACGTCAAATGCAGTTTGACCCTGCACAATAAAAAATAGATTGTGATAATATTGTGTAAACAAAAATATTTTAATTGATATAGACTGCTGTAATGTTCCAAAAGCTCAAAATTACTAGCTTCTTTTTAAATTCATAAAAACATATTTACAAAAAAAAAAATAAATAAATAAATAGCTCAACTGTTAGAAAATAATTAAAATTAAGTTATGCAGATGTTTTTGTATTTAAATAGAAACTTTACCGTTAACTGTTAAGAGAATACATACGAATGTTTAGCTTTCATAACCACAATTTTTAGTATAATTTCAAGGGAAAAATTGTTCCGGGGCCGGGTATCGATCCCGGGACCTTTGGTTAAACGTACCAGCGCTCTGCCAACTGAGCTACCCGGGAACTCCACCCGACACCATCTCAACTTTTTCTTTATATCCACACAACTCGTGTGGGCTGACGAAATGCCAGAGACCCACATCGAGTGCACACAAACTCTGTGTGACTTGAAATTGTGGTTTTCTGTTAACATACACAGTGACCAGAGGTCCCGGGATCGATACCCGGCCCCGGAACAATTTTTCCCTAGAAATTATTCAAATCTGCTTTACAGGAAGCTTTACCTGAAAGATTAGATTTGCATAATATACACGTCACTGTGTACGTTCACAGAAAACCACAATTTCAAGTCACACAGAGTTTGTGTGCACTCGATGTGGGTCTCTGGCATTTCATCAGCCCACGCGAGTTGTGTGGATATAAAGGGAAAAGTTGAGACGGTGTCGGGTGGAGTTCTCGGGTAGCTCAGTTGGCAGAGCACTGGTACGTTCAACCAGAGGTCCCGGGATCGATACCCAGCCCCAGAAGAATATTTCCCTTGAAATTATTCAAATCTGCTTTACAGGAAGCTTTACCTGAAAGATTAGATTTGCACAATTTTTAGTGTTTATATAATGATTAGTTAACCTCATGTTCGACACTAAGCAGAACAAGAGAGAAATTGATAGTTACCTACCACATAGTTCTTCATGTCCATATCACAGAAATCCTCCACTAGCATCTCACAGGCTTCCCTTTGTCCCCAATGTGCTGCAGCATGTAAGGCTGTCCAGCCATCGAAGTCTTGGGAGTTTACATTTGATCCTCCTTGAAGGAGTACACTGGAAAAAGAAAACAGGCTATGTAAGTACAAAGTTACACGGTTTAAAATTACTGATAAGTACAGCTTTTCCAGACGTACTTTTAGCCAAGTGGCTAGAGCATGGTTTTCCAGTTTCACATCCTTGACAGTCCAAGTGGAACTTGTAGTGGACAAATACTGTGTCGGGGGCAGTTTTTCACGACCTGTTCCCGTTTCCTTGCCATCATTCCATCATTTCTCAACCATTACAACCATCCTTGGTGGAAAGAAGGTCCACTTCCATGAGCACTACAAGCAACACCTCATCTGACAAAGTGATCTACAGCTTCAGCACATTACTCTTAGAGGGAATGCTTGGGTCAGGATAATTAATCGAGTACGAGCCAGTGCACTCACAAAAAAGGGTTTGGAGAGGGGTTAAGAGAAGAGTAGCTTCTGAATAAAATTTAACTATTCAAAACATTATATACTCAGTCCCCTCTACATTGGACTTTTATGCAAAATGCATACTGCATGCAAACTACTTTAACATAATTATGCAAACACAGTTTCTTCGATTATCATGACAATAGTAATCACTTATCATATATCCCTCGGGGGAACCTGTAACCCCTAGAGGGCGCGTCCCCAGGTGGCGGATCGGGGAATGCTTCTCAGAAATGAGTGGTAGGAGAGAAATGAAATATCTCCCGTGGACCAACAGGTAATTATCTATGCTAGCCTGTCATGGCATAGAGACGCGTCCCACAGGAGGCAGAGGTGGGAACGGTCGGTGGACTGAAGTAAGCCCTCCCGGCTAGGTCCGAAGGACCCGCTGACCAAAGACAGGTGTGGTCCTCCTTTCATATAGGAGGTTGAGAAAGGACAGTACAACCGCCAACTCTTAAAAACATGGTGTCCTTCAAGAAAATGGTTCAAATCAGCTCAAAATATTGGGAAGCAAGAAGGATGATGACTTCATTGTTAAATCCAGAGTATTAGATACACACACACACTTATCATATATTTATTAGTGCATATAACTGCATATTTTAAGATTTTTTACATTGCATGCATATTTTTCTATTCCAGTATAAGAATTGCATATCCTGGACATATTCTGATGTATATTTTCCTTTTTAATACAAAAAAGTGGCATATTTAACAATTCTCCAAAACTTAATCAATAAAGAATGATTCATTCCAGTGAACACACAACATTATGCGTAGTTCATTTGTTTTAGTACCATGTGAATCAGTCTACCTGAAACAGTAACAAAAATGAAAGCACAGTGTTCACCACTGCAAGAATCCTTGTTCTTAGTTCAAAATGTTATTATTATACTTTGACTCTTGGAACATACAGAATTGCAAAAAAGTTTCTGAAAAATTTCAATCAGTGCTTGCAAAAAATACTAGATAACATTTTGTTTGTACGATAGCAATATTGTTATGGTGATGAAACAGCAGAGAAGTTGACACAAGAAGAAATATGGAATTCATCCCATACACTTTTGACTTCTTGTGATGTGAGAGGTCATTCTCAATGTACAAAAATCTGTTTTTTGATTGGCGTAAGAGATTCACCACGGAAAACATGAAGATGACATTCATTGTTTTCTACAATAAAATTCTCAGCTTTAATGTAGATGAAAGATAGAAATTTTATACTTCAGTGAAACTCAAGTTACTTGTTTACGTAATTGTGTCTTATTGCAATGCACGATGTTTTACATGACTTCAAAAAAATTGTGCATGCATTGAGGTTTAAAAATTGACATATTTTTATTCCATGTGAAGGCAAAAACATTTATGAGTTGTTATTTTTCTAAATTTATATTGTTTATTTAAGATTTATACAGCATATTTGCATGCATATTTCAAACTTTATAAATCATGTAAATCCGGACTCCAATAATGAGTATATGCCAACTTCAAGAATGATTTAGTACTCATTCCATTATGAAATAAATATCCACACTTATGTTGGGCAACAGTTTGTAATGAATGAAAGTACAGAAAAACGCTACAAACTGTGCACCAATCCAATATATACAGTGTTTTGCTAACAATT
Organism: Periplaneta americana; assembly: GCF_040183065.1. Taxonomy (NCBI): domain Eukaryota; kingdom Metazoa; phylum Arthropoda; class Insecta; order Blattodea; family Blattidae; genus Periplaneta; species Periplaneta americana. The sequence continues at coordinate 26,638,338 of NC_091123.1, read as the reverse complement.
AGTGAAAAATGTTGCCAATATCCTCAATTATGTGAAACCTCAATTACCTACATACATATCATCATCATCATCATCACACCATCATCATCATCATCATCATCCTCCTCCTCCTCCTCCTCCTCCCATCATGCCCTCTTCATGTAGTCAGTTAAAGACGCACATGTCTCTATCATTCCATGTTTTGTTAGTTGATATCTTCTCCCATTAGAAACTACAATTGTTGATCTACAATTAATTTAGGTGCTGTTACTGCTCGGTACCCCTTTTTCAAGGACAGCTACCCTTTTTGGATTCTTCTCTCTATAATAATATTCTTTTCAAGCAACACTCTGCACACCTGTTTCATTTTAAGAGCAATACTAGAAAAATATATTCACAACAAAGTTGTTTACACTGTATTTATATAATATATGTTTTATTAACTCGCCATAACATAACCATGTACCACAAATATACGAAACCTCCATTCGTATGGTGGTGGTAGTTTTGTTTGGAGGTGGGAGAAGACGCATATACACGTTGCTTAAACTTAGCAAAGAGACAAAAAGCTACATTGTGCTACTGCTTCATGGTGTATGGTCTGAACACTTCTTTATCTTATTGCATAAACTAGTGACGTGAGTTGTCAACATTGTTAGATGTGTTACTTGTCAGTTGCTTGGCTTACTCCAACTCGTTACTGAGATATTTTTATACTTCATTTTGCGAGTTTTTTTTTTTTTTTACTTTAAAACTAAACACACGCGTCCTTACTTTTTATTTCGTACTGTTTTAATAAATGCTATAACATAAAGATTTAATGTGTCAGTAAACAAATAATATCAGCTCTGATTTAATAAGATAAAGCATGTCATGATTTTGTTGCCATTGTACATTTATATCGAAGTCTCGTGTCCAAACACTCATTCTCCATAATTCAAATAATATTTTTGTAATGATTTACTTATTCAGTTTATTAGATACTACGGTGTTTGAGGGACTAAAGTATTCAATTTTTTATATTTTGGCTGCAAAAGGGTATCTGTCGGATACAGGGGGGAGAGCCATTAATCCTTCCCATTGAAGGCTTTAAGGAACCAACCTTGACAAATACCCAATGTCCCATCCCTACCTTCCCATGGTGCAGCTGTTAGTAAGCATGATTTTACAAGCTGAACTAAAGGGAGGGGCTACTCATCAATTAGCACTGGTCAGCTTGATGAGTTAATGACTGAATTTGGTATAATTTTCTTCTATTCAATACCTAATTCCCTCTTTACCCTTTCCTATCCAGTCCTCTGATTGAACTCTTACTTTCTTCGACCCCGACGGCATTAGAGCATTCGAGGCCTAGGGGTTCATTTCACTTTCCTTCCTCCTCTGTCTACTTTTCTGTTCCTAATGCTGACCTGCTATGGCACTAAAATCGTCCTCCAGTGGCTTAAGGAGGGAAAGCTGGTGTTCAACAAGATCTCCCAGCTAGGTCCAATGGACCCGTCGACCAACAGCAGGTGTGGTCCTCCGGACATTCTGGGGGTTGTGTGTGAATGAAGTAGCCACCAAAATGTTAAAATACGGTGTTCACTTAAATCGGCTACAACTTGCCATTTTCATAATATTGGAGTGCAAGAGGTCAAATGACTCTGTTGTCAAATGCCTGGCATTAGAAAACAACAACATATTTTGTTTCCTAAAATGCTCTCTCAATTAATATCACTCAATAAAAGAAATGTATTCCAATGGATACCATCCCATTGTGGAATCCTGGGAAACGAGAATGCGGATGCTTTAGCAAAGAAGGGCAGCACTACTACTTACAGACCTGTTACTAAATCTACGTATTACTCTGTGAAAATATATATTAAATCGACATACTTAGGCTTCAACATACAAAATTTGATAACACAATCACAAGGGAAAAAATGGAACTCTCTGCATCATAATCCACAGTTAATTCCAGATTTACCACGCAAATCGTCTGTAGCTGCATTTAGATTGGTAACAGGCCATGATTGTTTGGCCAAACACCTGCATAGAATTGGAATATATCAGTCCCCTAACTGCCCATTGTGCAACTCAAACCAAGAAATGGATTCGGAACACCTCAAAATCTGTGCTTCAGTCGCTGGCCATGATAATATCTTTGAAAAATATTGGAGTGCAAGAGGTCAAATGACTTTACTGTCAAACGCCCGGCATTAGAAAACAACAACAACATATTTTGTTTCCAGCTTTATCCAACAAAGCCCTCTGTGGTCTCATAAAATGTTGACCCACAGACACACGTCAGCAAAATAGGAAACGTGATGAGGTTAAAAGGACTAGCTAGTCATTTTTTCCAGAGTTTTATTACGTGTCATAAACCTATGGCGATCTTTGCTTTCACTTCCATGCCATGTGGATCTGAACCTGTGATATTTGGGATAGAGTGGCAAGCATGGTAACCATGAGACTAAGAAGAATAACTTGAGAATTTTTAATATTACTATTTTATAACACAGTCTTAACCTGTTATCATGTGCAATATGAAAGTTACCTCATAACTTTGATGTACCCTTTGGCTGCGGCAACATGGAGGGCTGTGGCTCCGGTTTTGGGATGTGGTAAGTCTTCCATATCCCCACCATTCAACCACTCCTTGGCATCTTCCAACATCATTCTCTCTTCTTCATTACGTGCTTCATCACAATCAATACCTAAGCGAAATGTACAACTTTAGCACAATGCACAGGAAAAACAATCTCTAACACAAGAGTGCAATACACGACTAAGGCATTCACTACATTATCAATCTTCTTAATGTATCCAGCTGTTTGCTGACAATATAAAGTCCACAATAGTCCACTGTAGTCTATTAAGTTGTTGTTTTTCACTAGAAATGAGGGGTATTTTGATCGGTGTTCATTATAGATGCCTGTTGCTAGAAGCCAGAGAGACACAGCCCTGCAGTATATATTGACTACACCATTCAATATGCTGCAGGGCTGTGTCTTCTGCAACTGGTACTGATGATTTTAATTTACTTCTTTTGTGGTTTATGGATGGACAGTATAAAAGAATGTGTTACAGATCATCATGATTATTACACCACAGACAAGTAGGATTATCAGAAAGGTGAATTCGGATTCACTACATTATAATTTCGACAAATACCACATAAAAGAACTTTAGGACAAATACTTGAAAATGGTCTCATCTTGCCAAAAAATTATGTAACTCTTGACTTGTTTCACATCTTAGAGCTTCAATACTGTTGCAAAATCTATGGAATATAATAAATGAAATGATTTATAAAACATTTACAACTGATGAGTTTATATTATACAGTAAAGATTGGTTATTTCGACACTATATAATTCAAGAGATACAAGTGCCTAATCCCTGTATGAAGATGATGACAAGTTACACTATTTTAAACAATATTCAAACAAAAACAGAATACAGATTTAAAATTTAGCGATGAATATAGACTAATAATACACAGTGAAAATTGTTTAGATCCCAAAAGTTGTAAATGTCCACCATTGAAAGAAGCCACGTATGTCAAATATCTGGGTATCATTATTGATCAGAATTTAAAATGGCCTCATCACATTACTCATCTTTGTAAGAGGCTTTGTAAAACAATTTATAAATTCGTTAATCTTCGATGCTACTTACCCATTAGAGTTCTACGAAATGTTTATTTGGCCATTATTCAGTCTATCATTCAATATGGTATAATTGTTTGGGGTGGAAGTATAGAAATTAATCTTAGTCCGTTAAATTTACTACAAAAAGAAATAATTAAAATTTATTTGAAGAAACATTTCGATTATCCAACTAAATTAATTTATTCTGAATTGAATGTATTTAATATTGAACAAATTTATAAGTATACGCTGTTAAAATTTTATCATAAAAATCATACCGTAATAAGTTTGTATTACAGACACACATAATTATGACACAAGACGAAATATTAATTCAACATTAGTAGAACCTAAATGTCTCACATCTGCTTGTCTAAAGCATAGCATTAATTTTGGCCCTCGGTTGTACAATGCTTTAACTAAATTACACCCAGAACTTCTAACAAGTAACCCACTAACATAATATAACAAGAAAATTAGAAACGTGTTAATATCTTCAATTTGATTAAATAAATTTATAGCCTACGTGTATGAATTAATCAACCTATATTATATTTGTATTCTATAATTTTGAAATATAGTCCTACTTTTCACGTGCGATATTATTCTTCTCTAGTGTTAATATTATATTATATAATTACATTGCCGCTGTAATTTAAATTTTAGTTCCTATTTTATTTTACTTATTTATTTTTATTATTAATTTTTTTTATTTTCTATATTTCTCTTACTTAATATTGTATTATATAATTTCTGTAACTGTAATTTTAATTCTATTTCCTATTTTATTTTATATTCTCTTATAGGCCTATTAATATTATATCTGAACTGCGACTGAACACAAGCGCTGCTCATTCGGTCTCAAATTTTGTTAATACTACTGTATCTCCTTTTTTTATATTGTTTGTATTATTTTATTTCTATTTCTCTTGTTTGTTTGTAACTATATTCTTCTGTATATTTAAATTTAAATAAATAGATAATTGAGACAATCACTATACAGTATTAAATCGACTAGAGTTCAGGTTCAATTCTAGTACTAAATCGATCAGGGTTCAATTCTCAGCAAGAGGAGTGCAGGTACATCTCCTTTCTGTTGAAGCTCTTCAAGAACCTTTTTTGCTTGTTCTAGGTTATTTCAAGTGGTGACCTTGCTTTCTGCTGCACATGTGACTAGTGAATTCCATCATCTATCAGCTTCTATGAGTTATATTAAATAAGATTTGACAGCACACTTTCCATTCGTACAAGAAAATACGTATTTTACTGTCACTGCATTTCTGAAGCTGAGATCTACTGGCAAAGAGATAATAATAGGTATGGGAAGAGACATTTTTATTATTTTAGTACTCGAGCTTGCGTAAATTTGAAAACCGTACTTTGTTTTTCGGTTTCTGTGATATATAGATACATGATTAAATTTTCTTAGAAAATTTTGGGGTTCTACATGGTTACAGATTTATAAACATCAACATTTGAATTCCATGGTCACTATGTTATTACACCTGAAGTTAAATTCACTATGTATTTCTTTTACCTCTAAATTTCCTTCATTAAATAAATTGCTATATATGAAACGAGATCTTGCAGTCATTCCTTTTAAATTGCTTACCTTGTGCATTGATATTCTGCTGAAGCATGTCTTCCATCTCGTCTGATTCTGCAATATCTAAAGGCAGTTCAGCGTCATTGTTAACAGCTGCAACATTTGCACCATGCTCAATCAGGTACCTGAAAAAAGTAGCATATGAATGAAGTGACTGCAATAGATACATAACTGTACACAATTTCAAAATGTACAACACATAAATTAACTTTTTGACATTACATTCTATTAAACAAAAAATATAGTAATAACAGGACTTTGTAGCACTTCAAATAGTTTTAACAGTGCATTAAAGCAGTAAATTTGTACTCTAAATAGGCCTAGTGTAATTTCGAATAGAGAATATATGATGGTCTGCCTGTTCCTATAACATCTCACATTATAAACAGACACAACAACCGGAATCAATTCTGATTAGCCCCACTTTAGTATTTCGAGAGATACTTCCTCCCCCTTCTCTCCAAGATGAGGAAAGAAACAAAATCACAGTTTTCTTTTGTGTACATCCTCTCCAAGCTAATTTCGAGAACAATCTACAAATACGTTACATCTCACTTGACTGCGTGTAAAAAGGAACACCACATTTATTAGAATATGAGGCAAATAAAAAAGAAACAACATTTTTAAAGAGTTCATAGTTTTTTTCTCCCATCTAATAATAATTCGGCATTAGTTCTGTTATTTAAGTAAGACTATAAAAAGAAACTTCGGATCCATTTTGAATCTTGCGTACACTACTTTAACACTTGAATATAATTAATTAACTAGTGGACTTACTCATATTAATTATGTAAGATTAGTCCGGCTTACAGCTGTTTCAGTGCTTCACGCACCATCCTCAGAGCATACTAGATCACGGCGTCATCTCGAACTTCTCTGCCTGTTAAGTGGGTGTGTTTTATTGTTGAAAGGTGTTGAAGAGTGGAGTCGAATAGTGTGTGTGTACTGAAATTGATCTGTGTGTTGAAAATTTGATCAGGGTGTGTTTTAGTGTGTTTGTATATTTCGTATTGTTCTAGTGTGTCGAGTTTTTGGTTCTTGGGTTGTATGTGTAGGATTTCCATGTCCGTATTTATGTTATTGTATGTATGGTTGGCATTGGTTATGTGATCGGCGTATGTAGATGTATTGTGTCCTCTGGTTATTGCTTTAATGTGTTCTTTGTAGCGTGTTTGGAATGATCTGCCTGTCTGTCTTACGTAGAACTTATCGCAACTATTACATGTGAGTTTGTATACACCTGTGTGGTCGTATTTATTTGTTTGTGTTTTTTGTGTGTTGAGATGTCTTTGTAGTGTGTTTTCTGTTCTGTATGTTATGTTGTATTTCTGCTTTCTGAATGAAGATGCGATCTTATGTGTGCTTTTGTTTTCATATGTTAGTGTGATGTATTTCTTGTGTTCTTGTGTTTGTGTTGTGTTTTGCGTGTTTTTGTGTTTGTTAAGCTTTTGTTTTGTCTTCCTTACGATGTTGTCTCTTCAAAACCTTTCAACAATCAAACACACCCACTTAACAGGCAGAGAAGTTCGAGATGACGCCGTGATCTTGTAGGCTCTGAGGATGGTGCGTGAAGCACTGAAACAGCTGTAAGCTGGACAAATCTTACATAATTAACACGAGTAAGTTCACTAGTTAATCAATTAATTAAACTTCGGATGTTAGCATTAATCATCCACGCTGATCAGAACTTTTGATAAAATAGAACATAATTCTTCCCCAACATAATATTTACTTGAAGGACGAAAATGGAGATATAAAAACTGCTTCGTAAAATATGAAGTTAGTGACCATACGATAGTAGACTCTCTTTCTCTTTGGAGGAGGGGTGAAGTGTTAAGCAGTTATCTAGCACAGATCATGAAATGGTGCACAACACCAAGCCATATGAGCAATCGATTGCATTGATCTATTAGCACAACTTTTTGTGAAATGTTTTAACTTACTGTAAATGTGATCTCTCAAATGGGGTAAATGTAGTCAGTGGGACTGAAGTCGGGCCGACTGGAGACAAAGCATTGTTTTAAATGAGGAACTTGATTGATGTATCTTTTAATCCTCAAGTCAATTCAAGAGAATGGTCAAGTAGTGTTGTTTCTATTGACTGTATGGCAAATAAATTGTTGGAAACGGTTAAGTCAATAGATAAGATAAACAGAGAATATCTGGCTTGCAAGGTAGAAAAAAACCATACCTTATAATTGTGAAATTATAATATCAATGCTGAAGAATACAGCATCAAATAGAAAACTAGTAGAAGATAACCATACATTTTTTTCCCTGATTTCAACCAAAAAAACACTCTTCATTTGGGGAGCACTTTTTTTTTTATTTTTATGTTGATTCCTGTATTATCAGTCTTCATGTAGTCCAATTATTCGTCAAACGATTTTTTAAACATCCAAAAATGATTACAGAATTTTCCTTCGTCATGTAGATATTTGTACAATTCATTTTCAAGTTCATAACACAAAATATGAACATGAAATGATTTCGCCTTCTGTTCTTCTTTTGCCTCAGTAAGGAACAATATTAAACCATATCTTCATTCTTTGTCGATATTATTACTAAAGATTAGGAGGTGAACTTGCAGTCGGTGAGAAATGATTACCGAATTTTGTTAAGGTGCCAGCACAGTTGACTTATATGTGTGATTGACCACATAGTGTGCAGAGTAGATAAGTTGAATAAAAATCTACTGTCTTTATAGTAATTTTCTGTTGATTTAATGCTGGCAAGAATAAACGCTAATTACATGCGGGAATGCAACCACATGGCATACAGCAATGATCTGAGTGGAAAGAGAAAAAATTTCTAATATATTTCTGCTCAGTGGTAGAAAGTAGGAGCAAATGAAAAGTGATACTTATAACGCTTATTCATTTACATTTCAGTGATAAATATTACACCCAAATTTCACGCAATACATATACTAGTGTCGTACAATGTTCGAATATGAGAGGGGATATCCAGATACTACAAACATCGTCCTACTCCATTGGCATCCAAACAGTACGTGAAAGTTAAGCATATAAACTAAAATAACCGAGTCCATTAAAAACCAGTAAGAGGCCTTTTGTTCGGTTCATGTTTGCCGAGTCTTTGTAGAACTGAAGCTCCCTTTGCGTTTGTTCAATCTTTCCCCTTCCTTATACATGTTTGGTGCCTTTCTTCTTAGATCCTCCTCTCCCTGCACCTTTACGCTTTAGCTGCATAAGGATATCAGGCACATATCTTGCGAAGTTACGCATAGTAATCAGCATAGGTAATTTTTCTTATCAATATGACTAAACATTCATATAAACATACGTACAAATAAATCAAACAAAATATATTTAGAAAACGCATATGTTCAAAGTACCGACTAGTATGTGCAAAGTTCCAACATGAGAGAGGAAACCAAAACATTGCAAACTTTGTCTTATACCATATGAAAAAACTAATCGGAAGATATGTGCTCAAATCCTTAAGCGGTTTAAAATAGCGTCCTGCAATGTTCGTACATAAGAGCGGAAACCAAGACATTACAAACTTCATCTTATTTTATATGAAAAACTAATCACAAGGTCTATGCTAAAACATGAAGGAGTGGGAGTGGAGGACAGAGAATATTTTTATAACAAAATGGAACAAAAACGACAGGGCTTCATCTGCAGAGCAAACAATGACGAATGTCGAACTTCGTCATACTCGACTAACTTGAATCGAACATAGTGCCAGTAATACTTCCATCATCTCTATAGTCACACAAATATTCGAGCAACTGTGATTTATTTGAATATTATGTCAAGAATGTAATTATAGCTATTTTCTTTCGGTAATTGGTATAGTAACAACTGTCATGTATTTTAAAAACAATGTGATGTACCTATCTATATATACGTATATTTCTGTCGAAGTTTAATAATATTTTTTTAATGAAAATTACCTGTCCTTACATCTAAATAAAATTTCATAAGATTTGTTCTAAAATCCTTACTCAGCTAAAAGCATGAAGGGTTGAGAGATGAGTGTCAGAGAGGCCAGCGGCACAGATCATACAAGGGGCAAGATCGAGCGAGACAGATCCGCTTCTTCAAAGCGGACTTCGGTTCTTGTCATGTTCGACAAACTTGAACCGAACATAGAGCATGAAATGCACGACACTAATACATACTATACAATACCCAAGAAAGATATGTAAAATAATGACAAGGTAATAAACAATAATATTATGAACAGTGACAGGCAACAGAATAACATTATGGGTTAATCATGTGGGCTGTGACATATCCTACGCTCGTAGTGATGTCCTTTATAATTTACTTCATGTGTTATATACCGGGCTTTCATTTGAAAACTTCCCACTCTAACTACCGGTATTTATTTCAATTAAATTCAATTTCGGCAAAAAACACTCAATTTAGATACTGAGGGGAGGATATTAAATCCAGGATTAATTTCATTTTAAGTTTAACCCTTCTCTCTCCTTTTAAATTTCAAATCGGACACCTGTAATGTGATACTTGAATCTGAAATAGTATTCAGTTGTTTTTACATCTTGTTCATTTGTTCTCACATCTTTTGTTTTCTACCGACACCTGGCAAGCAGGATTGTTGTTATTGTCAGTAGACTGTCGGATGAAAACACGGCTTATTTTGGGTAATTTCCTAAATTTCATTTATTAAATTTACTAAATTAAATGTTCAAAATATACTCCAATTTGGCTAGAATTAATACAGCCTATTTCGAACTCACCTACATAGCACTGCCATAATATCACAACCATACATAAACAATTTGAATCCAAACTTCGGCTTTTATTATTCTCTATCCTGTTTTAAATTGTTAAAGAACAGGTTTGTAGTACACAATCATTATATTCCTTCATACTAGCCATACCCGTGCGCTTCACTGCACTTGTTAGAAATAAATATTGACTTAAATCTAAATACAGTTTTGTAATTACTTCGTGAATAATAGCTTTTTGTGTGTTGTAAGTCGTCTGCTTCTGAATCATTTTGGAAGTTGTATATTTAAAACTATGAATTTAATTGTTATTATCATGCAATACTTTCTGGAGTTGTTCAGCCAATTATACTTTTAAGATTGACACTATATTAGACCTAATAGACAGTTGGTCAGCGTCTGAAATGAAATATACTTGTAAGAATTCAAGGCTCTTACTCTCAGCTGGAAGAAAATTTCCAATTAAATGATAAGCACATGCTTGAACTTTAAATGATGGCGTAGAATTGACTTTATGTATTTCTTTTGCACCAAACACTGACACTTGAAATAAGGTGTTGTACTGTCTTATGTTATTTAAAAAGTGTGTTGATAACAGATGTACTTCGATAAGTAAGTTTTTAATTTGTTGTGGAGGTTCTTGAATCTCAGGGGGAACAACTTTTACAACAGCACAACATAATCAGCTTAGCTCATTATCCCATTTTTTTGCATTGGATTTATTACATAGTTTATTCATTTTATCTATTTTAACGCAATTCAAATGAGCATAGTTAAAATTTGGATTATAAAATAATGCAATGGTAAGCTAATGTACTATTACTGCATACTAAGTCAATACACTCTCGTTGTTCGTTAATTCTCTGAGATGAAAATTAATGTGGTACATAAATTTTTTTTAAGAAATACAGGAAACGAATATACAGAATAGCCTATCAAGTTTTCTGTGCATAAGAATCTGTTTTAATCTCACCTGTCCTCGATTTATTCAGGAGTTACCGTAATAACATTATAGCATTATGTCCATCTAGAGAAACTACACTTTCCAATGGTGAAATAATAATTACACAAATCGGTTAAGTAGCTTCTGAGATTACTTCATACAAACACACAAACATTCCCTATATGTTAATATTGATAAACATATTTTATATATTTCCATCATGCAATTTATATCCGTATAAAATAGTTTTAAATGAATAGCTTCCATTCGTTGTTGTGCAAGGCCTCTTATAGACGAAGTCATTTGTTTTCATTTCATTATAGCCTATTAGTCTCAGGCAGCTCTGATAAAACGCATTGTCATTTTAAAACTCGTGTATCGCGTTAAATATCAGTCCTATCAAAGTTTTGCATAGAATAAAACTTACCAGAAATCATTTTAAAGAAACTTTTGTTACGTAACATTTTTCATAAAAATCAATAATAAGCGAGATATTTCAATTTATTTAATTCAGGCCACCTTATAATCTCCCTTTTAAATAAAGTATTTGAATGGCCTAAAATCTAAGTTAGAACAAACTTAATTTATATTCCAATTTTCATAGGAATCGGTTCAGCCATTATCGCGTGGAAAGGTAACAAACATACAAACAGACATATAAACAAAAATAAAAAAAAGGCTATTTTTGGTCTCAGGATGGTTAATTATACATGTTGACACCAATTATTTTTGAAAAAGCGAAAATTTCCAGAAAAATTTTGGTTACAGATTTATTATCAGTATAGATTAGTTTGTGTTACTACCTGAAACAACCTGTAATCAATAATAGTCTTTGTAGTTTAATTCTCAGTTCTAATCAACAATAACAATCCAGGTTGGCAGGCGACAATAGAATACAAAAGATGTGAGAACAAATGAATGAGACGTATAAACAATTGAATACTCTTGTAAATGTATCATAATATAGGGGTGTCACTTGAAATTTTAAAGGGAGGGTGAGGGGGGTAAAACCTAAAATGAAATTAACACTGGTTTCAAACTTCCCCTTCAATATCTAAATTGATGTGTTTTTTTTTTTTTGTTTGAATTCAATTAAATTTAAGTATATAGTTACTTAAACAGAAGTTTTGAAATGAAAGCCCTGTATAAAACACAGGTATGTAGTGTTTAACAATCGGCAAATTTCGTGCTATCTCCAAAATTATTATTGCAACAATAGTTTTGATAATAACAGGCTGATCAACCATCCAACACTACTACGAAGTAACAGAAGTGGCAATAAGAGTGCGCTATGACGTCATGAATCCAGTGAAGGTCATGCTTACATAAGTGATTTCAATGCTCCACTTGTCCACCACTGGTTTAATGGAGAACTCTGTATTTCTGTGTACAACAGAAGTAGCATATCGAAAAATTCGTTTTCTCCATTCCTTGACTCATAAACCGGAAAAGCCATGCAGATTAAACTCAAGGGCACATCTAAGGCACTTCTGAGAGTCAACTCTCAGCATAATAATATTCATTGTCAGATCACAATTCTTCTTAATTTTGTTTTCACATGATCATTGAAAATTCTGCTTGATTTTTTCCCTTAGATGTATAAAATAGTTCCAAATTACGCAGAACCAAAAGATAATTCATATAAGTAAGAGAAAATGTTGAAATATGACTAAAATCTGTATTTCTTTTTTTTTCTGCACCCAAATTGTTACATTTGAACCAAGCTAATGTGACGTTAGTCATTTAAATAATTATAAAACAATACAAACACAGATTTTGCGGGGTTATACTACTCGGTAGATTATTTCTCTTCCAAATTTTCGGTAACGAGAAGTCCCACGGACTTAACACAGCACCCGCGAGTGTACATACACAAAATCACCTGGAAGTCTTAGTGTAATATCGATGGCCTATTATGTCATTTTTCCAAAATTTTCAGGAGAGATATGAAACTGTTTATTATTCTACAGTATCTATTTGAACCACTGAAGAGCACAATTATCATTAAGAATACTACATTCTTACTGATTCCTTTGCTGTGGTCGTGCCAGAGAATCAGTCCCATTCCGAGGCTTATTTGAAGGATTCGTTTTTTACGGTGATGGGTTGTTAGCCCTTCGCCCAACCCCCAAGTTGGAGGACCAACCCTCATCGGCTGTCCGCGACTGCTTATTCAATATATTCACAGCTACCCTCCATATCTGGAGGCCGTCTCCTCGATCCGATTCGTTTGAGATGGACAGGGCATGTAGCACGTATGGACGAATCCAGAAATGCATATAGAGTGTTAGTTGAGAGGCCGGAGGGAAAAAGACCTCTAGGGAGGCCGAGACGTAGATGGGACGATAATATAAAAATGGGTTTGAGGGAGGTGGGGTATGATGATAGAGAATGGATTAATCTTGCTCAGGATAGGGACCGATGGCGGGCTTATGTGAGGGCGGCAATGAACCTCCGGGTTCCTTAAAAGCCAGTAAGTAAGTACATTCTTACTGATTATTGTGCTTTTCAGTAGTTTAAATAGACAGAATATATAAATAATAAACAGTTTTACGTCTCCCCTGAAAATTTTGGAAAAATCACATATGTGGTATTAGAACTAGGCCATCGATATACAATCTCAGAATTAAAAAAAGAAGTGTTCAGCTCATTATTACTGAATAGCATTTGAATTGCTTAAAATATGTATTTTTTTTTTTCAATTTAATTGTAAGCCTATTTTTTCCTTGGAAAAAAAAAGTTCAAATACAATAACCAAGTGGAACCTCACCAACATCCATGCATGTCATATTTACACCGATTATTTCACAAGGAACCTCCTTTATCTTCAACACAGGCTTCAATTAACAATAGTACCTGAGAAATTAACCTTTGATATTAGGCTTGGTATAATGTCCAGTCTTGCCTTTAATCACGTGGCTAAAGCACCCCACCCCCGCACTGTAGCATTTCACAAATACAGTACAAGCTATAGGTAGGTACGGGCATAGGAATTAGTTCTTTACATACAAAAGTGGTATATGTCTCATGAGGGAAGGGGAATGTTAAATACATAATACTAGTTGTTAGCCGGGTCAACTTATTTCAACTGAAATCAGTGGTTCAATACAATTATTATAAATGATAGCAAATCTGTAAATAGAAAGGGATTTAAAATGAAGTGATTCTAACAGTTGGTTTATACGCATTTTCATGCAATAATTTACTAAACTGACTACCTACCTTAAATACAGGGCCATCATTTTATTTTTACTAACATTTTTAATATTAACCTGGCTATACCTTTAGAGAACCGGAAACACCGTTCGCTACCCCCTTCCACAACCGGAGTTAGATGATACTGGCGTAAAACACAAACAAATCAATTTACTAGGTATAGGAGGGAAGAAAAGTACTTCATCCATTTACGTAAACTAGGAAATATTGCGATTTTGAGTTCGATAATTTTCATTAGGGTTTTATTTAATCAAAATGCAGTACTGTATTAAGAATAAGTGTTTTTACTCACGAACTGAGTTATCCATGCGAACGTATTCATTATGCAGTGTATATTATACTGTCTACAGCACATTAGCGTACAATATAGAGAATGAAGTTAAATTGAAAAATAATCATAATATGGATATTTAAACACATTTTTGAAAATGATAGCCGTTCATTCCGATAGCCTACAGGCTTCAGTTCTTTTGTGCATATTATCGCACTATAGACTATTGCATCTAATTCCAATTACCAGTTTCGTCCTTCGTACTAGTAACTCATGTTGAAATAATTCTGTACCTACTCTATAAAAGAGTACCTTATGTACTGTAAATTCAATCTTCACTTCTGCCCGACCCGCACAGATAAAATTGCTCAGACATGCTATCTACTGTCCGTCCAAGTGGTTATGCCGCAGGATCGTAGAAAGGAGGGAAATCACGTGACAGTTAATTACTTAACGAGGCCCTTTTATTTAAGTTATTTTAAACAGTTGTATAATATTACGTAAACGTCCAATTCCTAACAGAAATTAATGTTTTCAGAAAAGAGCTAAGACAGCCCTGCTTTTACAGAGAGGCGTGCAGAAGCAGGTGGGGGAAATCGGGATGCGACGTAGGCAAACGGACAGTACCTGTGCGAAAATATGATTCAATATTAAAAGTTCTTTCGTCACTGGAAAACGCGAAGATATTTCTGGAACGTACTATACTCAGTAACTCAGTGCTGTTTACTATAAGCGGCCTTGATTCTGTCTGGAGAACAGTTGAAACTTCATTAGTAAAAGGGGTGGGAGTGAAGTACATTAAAAAACTCAGGTACAATAAAAATTGAAGTAAAAATAAAATGATGTCCCTGTATAAGACATTATTAACCGATCTTACAACATATAATACTACCCACAAGTTTTACTGATAATAAATAAACACTGTCAAGAGTGAGTTTACTTTTTTATTTTGCTTGCTGAGCAGTCCGAAGATAGGTTGGAACCTCATTAAGTGACACCAACACACCACTCATGAAGCAACTAAGCCAGAAGATAATGGGACAGAGTAGCCAGTTATCCTCTCCGTCGCATACATCGCTTATAAATGAATAACTGGTGTGATCCCAAAACGCGTTCAGTTCATTTTTATAAAAGGACTGACTTACTTATGGCTTTTAAGGAACCTGGAGGTTCATGGCCGGCCTCACATAAGCCCGCCATTGGTCCCTATCCTCAGCAAGATTAATCCAGTCTCTACAACCATATCCCACCTCCCTCAAATCCATTTTAATATTATCCTCCCATCTACGTCTCGGCCTCCCAACTAGCACTGATGGCCTTAACTACACCAGAATAAATAAATAAATAAATAAATAAATAAATAAATAAATAAATATATGCATTTCGGATCGCTCATACGCACTACATGCTGACTAGTCTAGTTTTATTATCCACAGATCTATGAACTGAGCGAGTTTTCAAGTGACATGTACAATAACACAAACTTTTAGACAATAATATCTATCTTTTAGACAAGGATTGGCGTCGTTTTAGAAGAAAAGAAGCTTAAAATATAATGATAAGAGGTCTAAAAAATTATCATATATATGTATAAATCATGAAAATGGCTAAATGGACTGAGCGAATTTTGGGATCACACTCTTCAAATATAATTTCCAAGCATCACTGAATACTACACGGCTACTATGAAGTAGCCAATACGTATTATTACTATTTAATACGAGAAAAATTCGTACCGGCACCGGGAATCGAACCAAGCACCTCTCAGCTCTGCGCGCTGAGCGCTCTTTCCAACTGAGCTATGCCGGGACACGATCCACGGCGCCGGCCGAACCCCTCTCGTAATGCTTTTTTACGGCCTTACTATCACAAAGTCATTTAAATATGCGCTCCTGCATATATGACTTGTATCGTCTCAAATGCAGGTAGTAAGGCCGTAAAAAAAAAGCATTACGAGAGGGGTTCGGCCGGTGCCTTGGATCGTGTCCCGGCATAGCTCAGTTGGAAAGAGCGCTCAGCGCGCAGAGATGAGAGGTCCTTGGTTCGATTCCCGGTGCCGGTACGAATTTTTCTCGTATTAAATAGTAATAATAATTTCCAAGGTTTCATTATTCGGTGATAAAAGACTGTCAGATATTCGTTTGTTGCAACCCTCACTAAACCTAATGCAATGATGCTATTATCAATTTATATCATGCATTAATCAGAAGAGTGACAAATAATCATCTGCAATGTACTTACTTTGCTATACTAATGAAGCCACATGACGCAGTGGCATGCAAGGGTGTCCAGCCTTCATTGTCACCCCTGTTGACATCGGCCCCATGTTCCACCAAGAACTCTACCATTTCGAGATTATCGTCAATGCAAGCCTGCAACAGACAAAAATAAAAACACGCTTAATTTATGGAATGCTATTTCCAACATCCTAATAGGATAAAGATGATTTATTTTCAAGTTGCATGTTGAGTGCGCGGCCTTGCCAGTCAGCATTATAACATGTTCGTCAGCACATAATAGGGGCTTCGCAACAGACTAGCCACCTGAGGTGAAGACTGATGAGGCAAGGAAGTCAGGGAAAAAGACTGATACAGGTGAAGAAACAAACAAGGAGAAATGTGATGAACTAAACGAAAAGAGATTAAACGGGGGGAGAGAGGGGGGAGGGGACCAAAGCGCAAGAAAGGAAGGCCGAGAAAGAAACAGACGCTGAGAAAGTGAAAAAGAGAAATACGAATAGTGACAGGGATAGGAAGGGAGAGAGAGAGAGAGAGAGAGGGGAGGGGCAGAGGAAGGGATGGATAGAGAGGAGGGAATATTTTAGGAATGAGAAGTAGGAAAGTGAAAGAGAAAATGGTGAAGAAGCATTAGGGAGACAATGGAAAAGAGAAAGGAGATGTAGAAAGAAAGGGGAAGATAGGAAGGGAATTAGAAAGAAATTAGGGAGAACTAGGAAGAAAATATAGACATGACAAAATGGAGAAGGAGATAAAAAGAAGAAATAAGGAAAACGAGAGAAGGACAGGACTATTTTGGTAACTAGAATCGATAATGTTTTACTTGTTATTTAGTTCTCATGGGAACAAGAAAAACACTGCCATCTCTATAATTTTTACGTAATGAATTAAAAATGTAAAAATGATTGTCTCATTCACTGTCTCAATACTTTTGCTACAGAGGTTACTTCTAAGGGCAGGGTTCTTTGGTCCCTTAGAACTAATTCTTCTGAATAATATGAACCAATACTATACTACACTTAAATGGATTCTGTTTTAATATGAATGAAGCACAGTGCATACGAGTTTCTCTTTATCTAATGTACAAAATGTTGATGCTTCTCAAAATATGTGATTCGCTAACAGCCAATAAATTACGAGTAGTATTACACTGTAACAAAACGAACATAATTCCATTTAAATACTGCCCAAATTCAACCTCGCAAATTTCAAGCGCAATAATAAACACAAGGTCTCTAACAGAAACAACAATCAAATTTTCAGGCTTAAAAATCGATAATTTGTTAAACTGAAAAAAATCATATTAAAGAAATTACCCCCTCCCCAAAAGGATATTCAGCATATTTTGCTATTAGATCTATGCAAGAGGTAGTAAATATGAATACCACAAAAACAATATACTTTGCATACTTCCACTCAGTAATGAGTATTTGAATAATATTCTGCAGAAATTCTATAGATAGTAACAGCATATTTCTAATAGAAAAAAGAGTACGTAATTAGAATAATAGCCATATCTAGGGAATCGTGTAGGACCATTTTCAAAAAACTACAAATAATGCTCATGACTTATAAACTTCTTCATATGCAATCGTGAAAACTTTGTAACTAATTCAATAGTCCATAGCATAAATACTCTTCAAAAAATAACGTTCATACTCCATCGGCAAATCTATCGTGTTATCAAAAAGGAGTGCGTTCTATAGCAGTAAACATTTTTAACAGCCTCCCTATAGATATAAAAAAATCGAACTCAAAACAAAGGATTATTTAGGACCAAATTAAAGAAGTACCTAATTTCTCAAGCCTTCTATTCTGTAGGTGAATTTATGACATTCAAGAACGCTTCATGAATATTTCTTTCTTATATTAAGTATTATACTAAACGTTTGTGTTGTACTAGTAGACTAATTGTAAAACTCTTCTGTATATATTTCAACTAGACTGTGACTATGAATTAAGACTTTATAGTACTATTAATTTTTTTGACATGTTCCATAGTAAAGCTGTGAAGCGACGTACGAATACCATGGAATGTAAATAAATGCAATACAATACAAAGCCAAACCCTTGGAACAAAAAAAAAAAAAATTATTTAACGATGCTCGCAACTGCAGAGGTTATATCAGCGTCGCCGGATGTTCCGGAATTTTGTCCCGCAGGAGTTCTTTTACATGCCAGTAAATCTACTGACATGAGCCTGTCGCATTTAAGCACACTTAAATGCCATCGACCTGGCCCGGAATCGAACCCGCAACCTTGGGCATAGAAGGAAACCCCTGGATATTACATTAGACTCTAAACTGACTTGGGCGTCTCTGATACCGTTTGTACTAGATTATCTACAGTGATCTATTTATAAGACATCTTTAGGGATTTGTATCTAAGGATTACTTAAAGAGTACGTATTACGCCTTTTTTAATAGCATATTAGTTGTCAAATTCGCGACAAACTTGAAAGCAACCAATATCACTGTCCGCATTTATGTATATTGTTTTTATTGTGTATTGTTTATATTGTGTATACCACTGCCACCGGTTGCTTGCCCACTTGCACTGTAAATAAATAAATACAACAGCACTGTTTACAAATATTAAGGGAAAATAAGTTTTGTAAAAGATAGAAATAATGGTTCAAATAGAGTTCATAGGACGTACTTCTACCTTGTGGCAATATTGCCGTGATTTTGGCTGATACGAAAAGTTCGTTAAGCTATTATAAACGCATCCACTTATTGTGGACTATCGTTAACTGCAATAGCTTAATTTTAGGCACAAGGATATTCAACAATCAAATTCAGTCAACAATACAATCAGATATCAGAACAGACTGAATCACAGCCAAGTATAATCTAGATTCTGGTTAGCTATATCTGCACGGAGCTAAATGTGTGCTATGCCGTCACAAGCGTTTTCTGACGTCTCAGAGAAAGACGCAGTGAAATGCATTATTTGCAATACAGACGCATTTAAGTATGACGATGTATAACTCAAATAAAGGCACTGGATTTTTTTTAAAGGAACATGAAAGTCCTTACAAAAGGAACTAAAACCAGGTCGTGTCTCGTAAATTCATGAAACGTAATAAAAAAACCTAAGTTAGGCTAAATTACCAGATAGCTACTCCTCGCTCCACCAAATACCTTTGCAGACTTCTCTCCGCGTCGAAGTCTAGTATGTGACAAAGCAACGTACAAAATAATAAAAATTGTGATGTAACAACACGCCTTAAAAACAAGTGGTGTTTAAGGATCTCAAAAACACGTCATTAAAGAATTAGCTTCAGACCCCTATCAATGAGTTGAATACAAAAAAAATGATGCAAAACACAAGGCTTTAAATAATATTATACAGCAATAGAAAAAGCAGCATTTTTCTGCCAACCTCTGGAAAAAGAACTAAGAAAGAGACTAGTGAAGTATTTTGTGTGGCATAGTATGAAGCAGAAACATAGACATTACGACGAAGTGAAGAGAAGCGACTAGAAGCATTTGAAATGTGGATAGGAGCCGTTCAGAGCAAAAGTGATGCAAGTCAAAATTGGATAATGAGGTTTAAAGTAAAAATTCTGTAAAATACAGCGCAAAGTAGCAATTAATATATCGTTCTTGCTATCCACTGACCACTAAAAGTTTAAACAAAGTGAATATTATTTGCTACTTTGCGCTGTATTTTATAGAATGTTTATTTCACCCCTCATTACCCATTCTTGACTTACACCACTTCTGCTCTGAACGGCTCATATGGAGAAGAATGGAGCGTGTGAAATGGACAGACAGAATAAGAAATGAAGCTGTGTTGAAAAGAGTGGGTGGAGAAAGAATGATGCTAAAACTGATCAGAAAGCGAAAAAGGAACTGGTTGGGTCACTGGCTGAGAAGAAACCGCCTACTGAAGGATGCACCGGAAGGAATGGTGAACGGGAGAAGAGTTCAGGGCAGAAGATACGAGATGATAGACAACATTATTATAAATGGATTATATTTAGCAGTGCCGTAACGGTTGTTATAGGAACTACATTAAAAGTACGTGGAAGCGTCCTAAAACCCATAATATTATATCTAGCAGTGCCGTAACGGATGTTATAGGAACTATATTAAAAGAACGTGGAAGCGTCCGAAAATCCATGATATTAATTACAAGCGTTCATAATGCCGTTGACACGGAGTGGAATTTAATTAACAAAACACTAAAGAATACTGTAAAGTGTTATGTATGTATGTATGTATGTATGTATGTATGTATGTATGCATGTATGTATGTATCCAATGCCTAGCCACTTCACTTTACGTGATTGGGGTTCCGCATATTGCGGATAGATGGGAGGACTATGACCCATTTTCTAGTTGTACACCACGTCGGCGGGCCACACTGTACATGATGTGTATCTGTTGAGAATTATGTCGTGTACCTGGGTGAGTGTATGTGTAAGTCTTCGTGCAAAAACGGAAACTACTCGTATATAACCCTTAACATTCTGTAGAGTGTAGAGCACACCTCTATCTCTAACAGTTTTCGTCCTCGCGGCATCCAAGGCCAAGATGAAACGCATTCTAATTATGACTTCAGCTCTATTCGATGCTCAAAGACTACAATATTACTTCATCGCTTTGAATTTAATTCAGACCATTTAATTCGAACAAATGACGTAAAGTCATCACCACAGTCTAGTATATACAGTCACGAAGCGTAAGTTGCGAGGGTGCTAGGAACAATAGACTGTGCCGGTACTATTTCGCATTGTCTGTAATGAGGCGATATTAGCGATCCTAGTGATTAGCAACTATCTATGGATGCATATTTACTACATATTGAGCTTCGTGACTGTATATACTAGACTGTGTCATCACTATAATTAAATGCATAAACAAACGCCTTAAAATACACTCATGACGATATATTATTTTTATGCAAGATGAGAAGTACCATATTTATTATTATTATTATTATTATTATTATTATTAACTTTTCAAGGACGACTTGATGCGTATCAATAAGCCAGTTACTATGATGACTGTAGTCCATCAGTTGTTTCAGTCGAGATATTTTCGCACTGATGTGCACGTTTTCAAGAGCGCTCACTGCCTTATGCAATAATAAATAAGAACGTGTTGCCAATGACGTCCGCACATAACTGTAAGGAACTCTGAACATGTGCGGAGGATTAACCTTTTGTTGGTTGTTGATATGGCTATTGATAAATTTTACATAGGCTATGTATTTTATTCATGCAGCAACGAAGCTAGACTCCAATAAAATATTACAGTAGCTAGATACAATAAATTCACAATACAATGGAACAAACAAAATACAATGAACGAGAAAAATAAATAATAATAATAATAATAATAATAATAATAATAATAATAATAAAACAAAGAGAAAAAGGAAACAAAATAATAAAAATAACATGAAATAAAAAAGACGCAAAGAAAAATATACTACTAGGTTCAAAAAGTTCCCGGAATTTTACTACCATTTTTCGTATTAATATATAACAAGGGATATTATACATTTGTTTTGTTGGTAACATTCATGATGTCATTTCCTTAAAGTTTGTTGATAATGGCAATTATTGGTTTTGAGTTGTAGGCATTTGTTTATCATAGTGTTTTGTTTGTTCGTCGCATTTTGTAATTATGTCCACAGAGCAAAGTACAAACATCAAGTTCTGTGTTTTGCTGGGGACATGATCAGTATGGCTGATGAAGATGGTGATTTCTTAAACAAAATGAAACTGGTGCTACTTGTACGACCCAGTCCCTAAACGACAGTCATCTGAGTGGAAATCGAAAACATCTCCTCGGAAGCAAAAATTTCCTAGGGACACTTCCAAAGGCAAAGTTATTTTAAATGTTATGTTTTATTTAACGACGCTCGCAACTGCAGAGGTTATATCAGCATCGCCGGATGTGCCGGAATTTTGTCACGCAGGAGTTCTTTCATATGCCAGTAAATCTACTGACATGAGCCTGTCGCATTTAAGCACACTTAAAGCAAAGTTATTTTGGAAGTTTTCTTCGACTCTCAGGGTCTCATGCACCATGAGTTCATTCCAGAAGGTCGTACTGTAACGAAAGAATTGTACGTAGAAACCCTCCGTCGCCTCTGGGACGCAGTGAGAAGGAAACGTCCAGAAAAGTGGGTAGAAAACAACTGGTTCCTTATGCATGACAATGCACCTGCTCATCGCGCAATTATTGTAAAGAATTTTCTTGCCAGGCACAACATAACTGCTTTGGATCACCCACCATACTCTCCTGATCTCTCACCACCTGATTACTTTCTGTTTCCCCGTCTGAAAAGTCATCTGAAAGGACGGAGATTCAATGCTGAAGAGGTTATCGCAAACGCGACGAGAGCACTAAGACGGGTTTCACAAAATGGCTTCCAGGCCTGCTTCCAGGAACTCTACACGCGTTGGCAAAAGTGTGTTGTTGCGGAAGGCAACTATTTTGAAGGGAATGCTGTAGAATAGTGTTTAAGGTACGTTGTTTCTATGATGCTAGCAAATTCCGGGAACTTTTTGAACCTAGTATGTAAAAGTGGTATAAAAGGCGACATCTAAAAAAACATGTAGCATTGCATATTATGCATGTATCTATGTATATTATGTAACAAGTTTATATTATATTTTATTGCAAGAGTAGAATTTTTTAGACAACGAGAGAAGCGAGTTTCTTAATTTTGACGAATAAAATAACTGTATAACATCATGAACGTGTTTCATACGTACGACAGCATTATAAAACAATTATTAAAGAAATAATATCAATTTGTAATGATGGACAGTTTAATATCACGGCATATGAAAAACGGGGTTACTATGGCAACAATTATGTATTAAATATTATAGCATGGCAAATCGTTTCATAATATTAACTTAATGAGGTAAATCAGCGGTGAATGAAACTTGAGCTGCAGTGATTACATGTAACAGACAACCTATGAAGTAAGGAGACGAAGAAAGGGTAGTTGGCATGAAAACTACAACCAGTGGTGGTTCCTGTACTAACATCTTGATCAATCCCGCGGGTAAAAATCTCAAGCTTTGCTGTATCAGTAATGTCACTGCTGTCATCAAGAGCCAGTGAATAGGATACGATTTTTCTTGCTTCTTTTTTTAACCTTCCTCTTAAATATAATCAGGAATTTTCTAAATTCTCCTCTCGATACTTGGACGAGAAATTCGTAGTTTTTCAAAATTAAAAACTTCTTAAGGACAAATTATTTAAGCTATTTTAATCATTACTCTTTTCAGAAATTCTGTTCTATTAAAAGACTTTAGAGCACGAGACATTTAAAACCCCATTAGGTAGCTGACTTCTTTACATTTATCTATCTCATCTTTCTCTTTCTGGCTACGATTTATGACATGTGAATTCCTGGCGTTTAAAAGTTCGTTGGCACATAATATTGAATCAGTTTTTCTACAATATTATTATTATTATTATTAAATACATAACTAATAAATAGTTACCCTCATCTAAAGATTAAGAAGATTAAAATTTAGATAAAACCTAATAATTTAATCCTTCTAGGGAGAAGATCTAAAAATATCAATATTCATGCACGTACAGAAAAATAAAGAAACACATATTTAGTGATCAGTAATAATAATAATAATAATAATAATAATAATAATAATAATAATAATAATAATAATAAATTATTCAGCATGGCAACTAATGTTTCTATATAGGCCTACTACTAATTGAACCGTTGAGCAAAGTAATCATATTACATTTTGTCTGACAGAACAACAAAAAAATTCTCCTTCTCATTCTTTACGAAACCACCTTTTACTGCTTGTAGAGACAGAGTTTGTAGAGCGACATGATACCGCCACTGCTTGCCTCCAGTACGTGAATGAAACACACAACAATGTACAGGAAACTGCTCGTACCCGTTTGAATGTCTGTGATTACACGATGTAATCACGACACCCGCTTTGGTCAATGCTGAGGTAAAGGGATAAAAGTAATAGGAAACAAAATCGGCGCTGTATGGAGGATGGTCAAGACGTCTGCAATTTTGACAAGTTTCTGCAGTAAGAAGTACGTGACACTTGTAACTGATTGCAGAAAAGTCGATCCAAAATTTCGCAATAACAGACATAATTCATCTTTAATCATTTCAAAAAATTAACAATAATACTTCACTCTGACTTTCCTGTGGACTGATTAACAATAACATTTTTTTGCCAAATAAACTTTCCACTGATGTCACCTTCGATTCACGAAAATAATCGCAATCAACCAACTCTTTATCGCCCACCACAACACACTAGAGAAAGACATCCCTTTCTTTTGGTACATCATATGTTCAAACTCACTGCCAATTCGCAGTGATCAGGAGTGAGTTGGCGTGGAACTTACCGTCACGAAATTTGCGGTTGGTTACAGTGTCGTGAATGATTGAGTATGAATCCAATTAACATTTCAACTGTTTCGGCGACATCTCGAATCCCAATTCTCCTGTACCGATTCTTTGGCGATTCCACTCGTTCAATTTTGACATTTTTAGTATGATATTTAAGATGCATTTTTTTTTCGATTTGTTGTGTGTACAGTTTCATCAGAAACTTAAAGGGGGAAAAAAATGCTTAAATAAATTCATAATATAAAATACTTCCGCCCGCGGATCCCGTATGATGAGAACGGAAAAGGAACATCTGAGTAATGAGAAGTTTTATTTATAACAATATAGCTTACATGAAACTTTTTTTTAATATAATGTAGCCTACTTTAATCATTTAAAGTTTTATGCTATCGGTACTTTATATTTCTACAACGTGTGTCTTTCGGATCTAATGCAAGAAAGTTAACATATTTTCGCCCCTTTTCATTTTAACTCCTTCAGTCCTGAATTCATATTAAAAAAAAATAGAAAGAAAAAAAACTGGTCACATAGTCTTTCTGGGGATCCAAAATTCCCAAATCAAGTCTTTACAGAAAATCAAAATTTGGAGACAATTTTGGTCCCTGGGGCCCCAAAATTTTAAATTTTATTTTTAATTCAGGCATAGAAATTAAAAAAAATAATATTTTCCATTTCTATCACATCGAATTTTTCAAAATATTTAAAAGTATCGAAGACATTCCAAAAAAAAAAATAGAAAGAACGAAACAATGTACACTATAATGTACATCAGGCCTGAAGGAGTTAAAGTCACACTTTTAAGTCTAGCAATCCTACATAAATCTGCTATAAGCTGCTAAGAGAACCCCCTACGGTGGCTGAGTGTCTCAGTTGGGGTTTTTCTCGGGGTTCTCTCGTTTCCCCATATTAGACATCTACATAATTCCGTCAAAATTTCTCATTCCGCCATCATTCCACACCATTCCCCGAACGCCGGCTCGCACGCACGGTAGGGACTGACCTAAGGACGAGGAGGATTGTAGTTCGAAAACTGGGTACGCAGCGAACCTTAAGGCTAGTTCACAATAAACCGGGAACGGAAACGACAACGGGAACGAGAACGGAAATATTGAAATAAATGTATTTAAAAGTGAACATTCACAATTAACTATTGTGAATGCTCACATTTAAATACATTTATTTTAACATTATTTCTGTTCTAGTTCTCGTCGTTTCCGTTCCCGGTTTATTGTGAACCAGCCTTTAGTGTAGTCAGCCGGTGTAAGTTTGGGAATGCGCCTAGCTTGAGGATAGCGCAATAGATCATAACAGGTCGCAGTGCTGGGTCGTAATGCCTCCTCCCGAATTCAATTCCATTCAAGCTCCTAAGAGTATCATCAAAACGAAAGGACACGCTTTAATAATATAGCTGCTGAAGTCATGTTAAGTAGTAGTCCATATGCCTCCGTGTATCAGACATCGTGGACGCACTGTAGGGCCTCATTCAGAGTGGAAACTTACCGTAAACACATGACGTAAATTGTACGACTTCATTCACAATGAGACGCAGCAAAAGCAGTACGCGTAGTAGTAGCATTTGACATCTATGATTCGGCTGCATTCGAGTAGACCGACTGTTCCAGATATTACTCGTCTGGTGGCACAAACACACATGTAAAGGCTGGTTCACAATAAACCGAGAACGGAAATGACAACGAGAACTAGAACGGAAATGTTAAAATAAATATATATAAATGTGAACATTCACAATTATTAACTGTTGTGAATGCTCACATATAAATACATTTATTTTAACAATATTTCCGTCCACATCTGTGGAGTAACGGTCAGCGCGTCAGGCCGCGAAACCAGGTGGTCCGGGTTCGATTCCCGGTCGGGGCAAGTTACCTGGTTGAGGTTTTTCCGGGGTTTTCCCTCAACCCAATATGAGCAAATGCTGGGTAACTTTCGGTGCTGGACCCCGGACTCATTTCACCGTCATTACCACCTTCATCTCATTCAGACGCTAAATAACCTAAGATGTTGATAAAGCGTCGTAAAATAACCTACTAAAAATATATATATTTCCGTTCTCGTTCTCGTTCCCGGTTTATTGTGAACCAGCCTTAATGCCTAGCATTTTAAGTTTACGCCTGTTCCTAAACACTGTTTCTGTTTAGAATTTATTTTGTCAATGTAAATTCAATAAATTGATTTTACAGTATATTGTTTGAAAGACGATCCTACATCGAGACCGCCTTGCCTAAATCCTCATCTTCTTGCCCCGCTGGCTCCGCCGAGTTCCGCAGCAGCAGCAGTAGCAACAGCAGCGAGTTCTACTCGTTGCCTGATCCACTTTTATACCTCCCCGGGCGAGACTTCAGGGAGCCCCCGTGAGCCCCCTGGTTTAAAGTACGCAATAATCGTCCTTTTATGCGTGTACCCGCTAATGAGCCTTTCTTCAATTATTTATGTATCGGTATAGCTGCCCATGTCCCGCGCCGTGGCGTCGCGGTCTAAGGCATCCCGCCTAGGACTCGCGTTACGGAATGCGCGCTGGTTCGAGTCCTCATGGGAGAAGAAATTTCCTCATGAAATTTCGGCCAGTGTATGGGACCGGTGCCCACCCAGCATCGTGATGCACTTGGGGAGCTATGATAGGTAGCGAAATCCGGTTGTGAATACCAGCTATAACGGCTGGGGGGATCATCGTGCTAACCACACGATACCTCCAATCTGGTTGGATGATCGTCCACCTCTGCTTCGGCATGTGGGCGTGAGGCCAGCAGCCGGCCGGTCGGTCTAGGCCCTTCACGGGCTGTAGCGCCACGGATTAAAATTATAGCTGTCAATAATTTCCTTAGACATCTGTTTCTTCTGTAGATATCAAAACAAATTTGCACTAGAAATTAACAGTGCTGAACGAAGTCTCATACAATCCCGGACCACAAAACTTTGCGTTTTGTATTAGTGACTGGAATTGAGGCAATGAACTCAGTAGTAGTGATTTGAAAAGGCGCTTTTTCTTTTTTCTGAAAAAGGTAACGGAAGTCTGCGCATCGTGTAACGTCCGATGCAAGTCTTTTCACCAATTCCAGACTGTTACAATGCAGACAACGCATATGACTGACCGCTGCGCAAATAAATTCCACAATTTTACTCGACCTCGTATTTCACTTTCTCTTGTCACGTCCTTCGAATAGCACAGCAATATATCCAGAAAGTTGAAGAAACATTCTCCTGTAGCTGTACTGCAAGGAAACACGAAGTCATGTTACCACAATATATCATCACCACCACCACCACCATCATCTGCGGGTACTTCCGCTATACAGCTTCGCATACACTGCAGCCTACTGGCTTATTGCATATCGTACCCGCCCTCATGTATTTTACTCTTCTTCAAGCTCCGTCAGATTGGTAATCTCTCAATTAAGACAATCTGCAGGAACATCTGTGTGCAAAGCAAGAAGCTTCGTGCGCGACAGTTACATGGCTGTTAATTACATTTGGAACATTTAAATCGGAGGGGGAGAGAGGGAGAAAAAAAAATCTCATCCGGCCTTAATTAAGGATGACCACGAGGATCCGTAAATTAATAGCAAACAAATATAATTAATTAAATATGAATATTGTTACAAAAATAAAGTGTAATAATTAAGCACCATTGATTACCAATTATAAAATAAAATCTTAGAAGATGACTATAAAATTATACTGACTATTACACTCTTACTACGTCATACTACTTTTGACCAATAAAACGGTACGAAAGGACGTATTTCAACCAATCGTTGCTGCTTATCGCACAATTTTATCGCGTCCCTAGCATTTGTTTAATTTTATCGCGTCCCTAGCATTTGTTTCTTTGTTTGCCAACATTTGAAACTGCGCTGGTCTGGACGTCAAAAATATATATAAAATTACAAACCACTCCAGTCGATGCACAGCAGTTTCAAATATGACTCGCATTGGCATTCAAGAACAAGATTTAATAAAAATCACTGATCATACCTATGCATCTTCTGAAAACCGATTTACAAATAAATGAAGAGCACCATTCGGAAATCCTGAATAAGTTGAATACACCATGTAGGCCTAAATCAACGAGTTCCACTTCTATTATGCACACGTCCAATATAACATCAATTGAACCACCAACCACATTCAAATTTGAAAATTCTACATTCAATAATTATTCCTTTTAAAATTATTCATTCGGAAATTCTGAATAAGTTGAATACACCATGTAGGCCTAAATCAACGAGTTCCACTTCTATTACGCACACGTCCAATATAACATCAATTGAACCACCAACCTCATTCAAATTTGAAAATTGTACATTCAATAATTATTCCTTTTAAAATTATTCATGTTTATTTTTTATGTCATCGTCGTTAATTAAAACTTTTCTAACACTTATGTATATTAGTTAGGTTATGTTATAGCTTCTGCTCTGAAAGGATAAAAAGAACTTCTGCTATATGATATTATGGATAATCACGTATCAGAGATTGTTTAATAATAAGATTTATTGAATAGTAATCATTACAGTGTCTGTATAAAGACACTACTGCCATCTAGCATGCATCTAGCGTAATATTTGTAATGTTGAGATGGTACAATAATACATTTGAAGACAGTTGTATTTTCGTACGTCAATATTTTATTGTATTGGAGTACTTCGTTACTTCTAATCTTTATATACTTTCTTCTAATCGTGTAATAGTCAATTAAATCCCACTCGAGTTTTGATTTTCTCTAGATAAATCAAAACGTCTAGTGAGATTACTGTTGATAAATAAAAGATTTTATGTAAAATTAGCATATCCTTAATTAAGGCCTTCTGAGTGGTATAAATGAAATTGTATAATCTGCAGGGAAACTTTGAGAATTTGCGAGATGATTTTTTGAATTTCAAAAGATGATATGGATAATTGTTTTAAAAATGATATGTAAATTTTGGTAAAGAACTCCGAGCACCAAAAAATAAACCTGTCACTGACCAATTGAAGAGAGGGATGTTATACTTGGCACTAAGGTAGGGAATACAAGGTTCATAAATGGCCCTCTTTCCCTGATCAACCTGATGAGCTTGGTTTAGATCTCTCTCCATGTGTATAGTTGGATCTATGATAATAGCCTTTGTTGTTGCCTGCTTATTGCCATTATATCCGCTCTTCTGTGAGAGTCATCTTCAGAAATGCAGTGGACCTCTTCATGAACTTCCCAACCCTTGTTCCGAAGAAGACAGGCGATAGCTCCACGGACCCTATGATGCCTGTTGTTACGCAATAACTCTCCTTTCCGACAAAAGCCCAACACATGGCTAAGAGTTTCTGTCTCGTTGCAGCCAGGTTGACGGCAACGGGTCGTGCTGAAAGCTCTGCCAGGAACGGAGCGCACTGCAGTAAGGTTGCAGGACATATTAACGACATGGTGTGCCGATCTTACTCCCAATTAAGAATATATAGCAGAAAATTCGTCGACCGTGGAAATAGAATAATTAGATTATCAGCACAAGCTTCATTTCCTTTCTGGCAGAAGGAATGATTATCATTACGTAATGCCAAGAGTGATTTTGGACTTATCGGCAAGTCACTATAGTCACGCGGATTATATTAGGAAGTTCAAAATTACGATTTGTAGCCTATATTTTATTTTATTTTACTTGCTTATTTAACGACGCTGTATCAACCACGAGGTTATTTAGCGTCGATGAGATTGGTGATAGCGAGATGATATTTGGCGAAATGAGACCGAGGATTCGCCATAGATTACTCGACATTTGCCTTAGAGTTGAGGAAAACCTCGGAAAAAACCCAACCAGGTAATCAGCCCAAGCGGGAATCGAACCCGCGCCCGAGCGGAACTCCGGATCGGCAGGCAAGCGCCTTAGCCGACTGAGCTACGATGGTGGCTCGATTTGTATATGTTTGAACTATTTCAGAATAATACGAACTAATACAACGTATAAAATAAGATACTATTTCAAATAACTTAACATCACAACATTGGCCACTTCAGCTACGATCTTAATGGTTGTCAACATGCTTAACAAATATAAATTAAAAGTGGCGCTGGCGATTGTAATAGGAAGTTAGAAAAGCAGCCTTTGAAAATTGGTAAAACAAGAGAACTTGGCTTAGCAATCATAAATGATTATCACTTGTTTTACAAATTGTCGAAGCTGTAATTTAATCATGTTTCCACGACTAAGTTATTTTTTCATTCTTTTTATATACATAGGTACCTCATGGAAATGTTAAATTCCTATATCCTACACCCAGAAATGCACACAGTATATTATATTGGATTATAATGTGCACTTATGGGTGTAGGATACAGGAATTTAAAATTTCCATAAGAAACCTATGTATAAAAACAATGAAGAAATAACTTAGTGGAAACATGATTAAAAATTACAGCTTCGACAATTTGTAAAACAAATGATAACCATTTATGGTTGCTAAGCCAAAGTTCGACGTTCTCTTGTTTTAACAATTTTTAAAGGCTGCTAATTTCTAAACACAACCCACTGGTTAAGTTATTTCTTCATTAATTTTATACATACGATTCTTACGGCAATATTAAATCCCTATGTCATTCACCCAAAGAAACACACGAAAATATTTTCTATTCATTTCGGTGTTCTAAGGCTTAGTCTGTCGAATTTATTTATTGACTCATTTACTGCTTGGCCAAATCTTTCAGGTGCCATATTGTTGTTTGAATCTAGCGCTAGTTTTCACGGCACACATATTTGTTATACCTGTTCCATGGGGAACATGAAATAATTGCTGAGCGATAATATTATAGCTAGTATGATCCACAATTATCGATGTAAAGGGTAATGATTGGTTGATATCTAACATTTTGTCGCATGTGATTGGTCTAAACGGCTAACGTAAAAGAGGAATAGTCAATCAAACGTACTAACATATACAGTGGACTCTCCTAAGTTCGACAAAACTGAATTGAAAGTTCAGTCCAATAAGGGTAGTGGGTGTGGCAGGTGAAATGAATACAAATTCTTATTGGTTATCCATCAACGAATACAGTACTGTACTTGCATTTCCTGCCCGCCCCCAGACTTGTGTATGCGCTTCTAGTACCACAGTAGGTTTCGCCAGTTCCGTCTCACGAACGGCACAACTCTCAAATAGAAAAAGAAGAGTCCATTAATTTAAAATCAGTGATTAAATATGGATGTCCTAGTCAATAAAATATTGTGTTTTCCTTTAACAAAAGTATCACTACAAGACACAGAACCAATTCCGCCCGTATAGGGGCGTGTCTAATATTCTCCTACGTAAGCAGTCAAACTATAGGATGTCGAACTTGATTTCTGTCGAACTTAAGAGCTTCCACTGTACATTCTCATAGAAAAACAAAAAAATAATAATAAATGAAACCCACTGTCTACACTCTACATCAGCCGTGGCGAGAACGTGACTCGCGAGACACTGTGGCTCGCAGTGATAGCTGTGCATTTCGCTTGCTTCTATCCTCCGCCAACCCCCACCCTCTCACTCACTGGAGTCAGTTAATTTTAGGTTGTGATATTGTTCATTTCTTTCCTCATTACACGTACTAAACATTAGTTTGTAGCCTTGTACTGTATAAAATTATATTTAAGTGCTTGACGTAAAAAAATGAAAATCCGTTAATAAGTCAGACAGTTGCTTCACTTCCCCTTCGGGTGTCTGCCTCCCTCCATAGGTGATATGCACGTTGCAGGTTACACAGTGGCTCGGCGCACGATTACATTTTCGCCACAGCTGCTCTACACAATACAATAGGCCTAATGTTTACCTCAAATATTATAATACTTATAATGCTTTAAAGTTTTAAATGAATTATTCTGAACGACCTTGTACTATAATAGCTACATTTCTACCACTGTTTTCAGTATTTTAAGTCATTGCTGTCTTCGACAAATCATGTAAATATCGATTAACTACATATTCATAGAGTACTCCGCTGTTAGTATTTCCGGCTGTAATTTAGCGGATCTCACTTCAATTCTCGGAAGGGAAGTACAGGCTTATCTTCCTGATAATATAGACAAGGATTCCCAATATTGTTGGATATAAATCCTGAAACAAAGCTCTCCAACTGTTAATTTAAGGATGAGGGATAGTTTCATGCACAGACAGGAGTCGCATTTTTTATGTTCGCATTTGCGAGTGTCTTCTAATTTCCGGGTATTGCATAATACGAAGCAGACATCTGACAGTGCTTTAGTTTCTTTTATTATAAAGACGATTTCGTATCCAAATGAGTTATCGTGCTAAATCTAACTCAAACAAGACCTTTATTTTGTTTTATAGCTTCATCGGAATCGGGCGGCTGGAAAGAGTCCAAGTGGGAAAGCACAGGGGCCAGAATACGGAAATCCCGTGTTAATAGCGAGCGCTTGCTTCCTACGTTGGCAGAACTGAATTTCAACTCACGTTAACCACGGGGTAATTGGCACAAAGATTTAAATAATGGAACCCAGCATTCCGTCAAAGCAGGGGTTCTCAAACCTGCAACCGGATTTGCATGAGAAATTTGCCAATAACACTGGGGCTGAAATCGGAAGAACTAGCTCATTTTATGCACACAAAATAAGATGAGGTTCTTCTTCGTGCAAGTCGATTACTGGGTGGCTCTTCTCGGCAAGTCTGAGCTTGGATACGGTTATTTTCATGTTGTTCACTTCCCACGTATACGTCAACGAGTTTCATTCAGAACTGTGGAGTCGGAGTGAGTAAAAATGTACCTACTCTGGCCTCGACGTTTTCTTTCTTTTTCTTTTCTCTCTTTTTTTTAAGAAAGGATATTTCAACATTTTTCTACCGTACGAGTCGCCGGCAACATCACATTTAAGAGAGATTCAGTGACACGTTGAAAGACATGGCGGAAATAAGGCTTTGTACCCGTCTCCAGGTTATTTAAAACAAATTTATACTGTTACATACAATAATTATTATCCTTAAATATTGTTATAATGTACAGGGTGACTAAGAGTAATAATAAATATTTTAGGGGGTGGTAGCAAGGATCATTCTGAGTAACAGAGTTTTATAATATAAACATAGGTAAAAGGTAAAGGTATCCCCGTAACATGCCATGAAGGCACTTGGGGGGCATGGAGGTAGAGCCCCATGCTTTCCATGACCTCGGCACTAGAATGAGGTGGTGTGGTCGGCACCACGCTCTGACCGCCTTTTACCCCCGGGAAAGACCCGGTACTCAATTTTATAGGAGGCTGAGTGAACCTCGGGGCGTTCTAGTCTATATCTAATTGTCAAAAGGAGGATATCAATGGCCAAGCAAGCTTTTAACAGAAAAATAAGCATCTTGTGCGGACCTCTGGAGAAGAAACTAAGAAAGAGACTAGTGAAGTGCTTTGAATGGAGTGTAGCATTGTATGGGGCAGAAACGTGGACATTACGACTAAGTGAAAAGAAGTAAATAGAAGCATTTGAAATGTAGCTATGGAGAAGAATAGAAAGTGTGAAGTGACAAAATAAGAAAAGAAGCTGTGTTGGAAAGAGTGGGTGAAGAAAGAATGATGCTGAAACTGATCAGGAAGAGAAAAAGGAATTGGTTGGGTCACTGGCAGAGAAGAAACTGTCTACTGGAGGATGCACTGGAAGGAATGGTGAACGGGAGAAGAGTTCGGGGCAGAAGAAGGTATCAGATGACAGACATTAAGATAATATGAATCATATGAGGAGACAAAGAGGAAGGCAGAAAATAGGAAATATTGGAGAATATTGGGTTTACAGTGAACTTTTTTTTTATTTTAGTACGTTATTTGCGACGCTTTATCAACATCTTAGGTTATTTAACGTCTGAATGAGATGAAGATGATAATACCGGTGAAATGAGTCCGGGGTCCAGCGCCGAAAGTTACCCAGCATTTGCTCATATTGGATTGAGGGAAAACCCAGGAAAAAGCCTCAACCAGGTAACTTGCCCCGACCGGGAATCGAATCCGGGCCACCTGGTTTCACGGCTAGACGCACTAACCGTTACTCCACAGGTCGGACTTTACAGTGAAAGACCTGCCCTTTGGCAGAACACTAAATGAAATGAATATCTAATTTTAAATCAATGTGAAGATACAGCTGTTTGAATGTTACGTATAACAACTCTTACAAACTGTATGAAAGAAGGACCAATAACTACGAACAAAGGATCAGTAGGCCTATGTGTCTGACAGCAGCTATTTGTAGTTAGCCTGCACAGATCCAATGAGCGCGCAAACCGACAGGTGACACATCACCTAAATCTCACATTCTCCGAACGATGGATCGGCCGCGGTGGTGACGTCCATAGGTCACTAAGGTCTCCAGACCTTACTCCTGTAATTTTTTCTGTGGGAGTGAATGAAAGGCGAAGTGTATAAAAACAAATTAATACACGAAACAGGTTGGTTCTTCACATTATGAATAGTGCTGCCCTCATAAAAGAAGAAGACGACCTCAGAAGGGCAAAGCTTACTGTTGTCAACAGAGTGTAAAAGTGCAGTGGACTGTTCAAATCTAACGATACCATGCAAATAAGCAATACTATTTCTCCTTAGTCACCTTGTGTTATAGCTGCTTCAAAGAACTGAATACGGACTGTACAATCCTCGCTATAATAATAATAATAATAATAATAATAATAATAATAATAATAATAATAATAATAATAATAATAATGGGCTTCACAACAGTTTCAACAAATACTGGTAGTATACGATGAATTTCCTGCGGCAATAACACGTAGCAATGAAGAAGTAATTTTAAAGACAATTCGTAAAAACAAATACAGTAGAACTTGGTTATAACGACATCCAAGGGACCTTAAACATTATGTTGTTATAAACGAGTGTAGTAGTAACCGAGATTCACATTCTCAATCTAGTAAGGTGGAAAATGAAAAATAAATTGAATTAGACTTATTTTAGATTTATGTATTGACTTTTAAGCCTACAATGAATATAATAAAATACACGTAGGCCTACAATTATAAATACAGTATTCAGTATTAAAACAGTTTGTTCAGTACTCACCAAACTATTTTACTTAGAAGTGAAGTAATCAGTCATTTTACTCTGTTGTCTTCTACTTGCCCAATACACACTTTCTAGGGCTAAATTACGTTCTATATTCATAATTTCACTGCTCCCTTCTCTAGCTTCATAGAACATGTTCATAATTGTAATGACTTCTAAAGCGTCACTAACTTCTTTTAGTGGCCATACTGCATTAAAATGCGTGCACTTAGTGAAAACTTCCTGTCGAAACTGATCTAATACCGCATGAATTCGGGCAGGTTACAATGGGGTGGGGAATCCGCCTGCATTCCAGAGGTCTATGACAGAAGGAGACTGTAAAGAATTTGTCAGGGTCAGATTTCAACAAAATATTTCTTAAAATACTTTGGTTCTTAGAAAATCTTATTCCAAACTGAGGTTGAAAATGACGTTATATGCGAGGTAGACGCATATGCGTTTGTTGTATTAAGCAAGGTAGGAAAGCATCTGTCTTATGGGGAATTAGTTGGGATCACAGAATATTTGACGTTATAGGCGAGATGTCGCACAAAACAAGGTCGCTATAACCAAGTTCTACTGTACGACAAATATTTTTCTTAGGAAACTATTTTCCAGCTATATATATAATAAAAATATTACTGACTTGAAAGTATAATTAAATTAGATATTCGTGAAAGAAATCTAAGTGGTACTAACTGCAGAGGCACAGACTTCTAACATAAATTTCCGCGAAATTACGTCATCGTCGCCATGGGTTAAATCATAGTTGGTTTCTTTCGAGTTCATACATTTATGATCTTTAAAACTAGCAATTCTATCGTTTCCTCGGACGTCTCGCTCGCCTTCTTCCCTTTGGCTTATGTTCAAAGAGAACAGTAGCGCTGGGCCTTCTTGGCCGGTAACTATTCGCGTATCGAAGGGTGTCTATAACAAACATGCAACGGGCAGAAGATGGATGAGACAAGTTACATTTTTGCTACGCTACGTGTTTGTCTCGCCACCTCTTCGTCAGACGACTGGGAAATGTGCTTTACAAGCCAAGGAACGACCGTCTCTGCTATAATCGGGGTCGTTATTCGCCCACTGTGTTAAAAAGGAGAACGTAATTGGATTTTCGGTGAAAACTTTTATTTTTCCAATTTATTTCGTTTAGATGCTGAACATCACACTCAGACACAGACTAGTGTAACGAAGACATAAGGAAAAAAAAAAAAACACACATCTCAAAGACGCAGCAGAAACGGCAGACAAGCTGAAGAAGAAATGGGCAGGACACGTGATGCGACTCAACGAGAACCGGTGGAAATACATTCTATGACATGGGACCCAACGTTGGAAGACAAAAGACAAGGTAGACAGACGAACTTAGATCAAGATTCGTCCATCTATGTTCAAGAACAGCGAAAGACCGACAATATTGAAATTAATTACAAAGTGACTTGCAACCCAAACAGTGACTAGTGAACAGTGAACCCTTCAGTGTTAATCCAGACAGAATCCCAAACTATTACATTACAAAAGTGACCATCATTCCCGGAGTGGCTAACCGGGAACTGCTTGACTAGCCATCCTGCAGTCAAGAGGCCCTTGCCCTTCATGAGATTTCGTGAATTCTTCTTCTTCTTCTCCTCTTTGAAATAGTATATCACATATGGCTATACTAAAATTGTATCCATTTTTTTTTTTTTCTGAGAAAGATAGTAGAAGTTTTAATTTTTAACCCTCACCTTTTAAAAAATTCTAGAGATTTTGTGCGGAAAATTGTGTACTTTTTTATTTTTCAAATTCTTTGATATTTTTCCCTTTAATATGATATATAAGATATCCCCATACTAAATTTGTACCTATTTCAATTTTTTTTTATTTTCTGAGAAAGGACATGAAAGTTTTAATTTAACAGTCATTTTTAAATGAAGGATTTTGGGCGGAAAAATATGTACATTTTTATTTTCCCATTTATTCTTTGAGTTTTCCTCTTTATAATGGTATATAACATATCACTATGCTAAAATTGTATCTATTGAAATTTTTTCATTTTCTGAGAAATGACGTAAAAATTTTAATGTAACAGTTATTTTTATTAATGAAGGATTTTGGGCGGAAGAATATGTACTTTTTTATTTCCCCATTTATTCTTTGAGTTTTCCTCTTTAAAAATATATATAACATATCACTATGCTAAAATTGTAAATATTTAATTTTTTTTTCCGAGAAAGGACGTAGAAGTTAACAGTCACTTTTTTAAATATGGATTTTGAGCGGAAAAATATGTATTTATGTATTTTTCAAATTTATTCTTAGAGTTTTCCTCTTTAAAATGGTAGTCTATATCACATAATATGATTACACTGAAATTATATAGTTAATTGTTAATTTTTCGTTTTTTATGAGCAGGGGGCGTGTGTACAAATGTCTTATTTTAACACTCATATTTTGTAAGTTTAGTTATTTTATGCAAAGGGACCTTTTCTCAGCTTCTATATAATCTAGAAAAAAAGACAATTTCAGGAACTTTTTTATATTTTACACCTAGGCTTACTGAAACAATATTTTTGAGAGTTGTTAAATTTTGGAGATGATACAGGGATAATGTACTGAAAATCGTTGAAAAAATATACCTATGAATGGGATATAGATTATTTCTCAATAAGGAAACAAATTAAAGAAATATTACTGTTTCAGCATAAGGTCAAGTTATGTGTTCATGAGCTGTAAAAATCTGATGCCTAGCCTCAATAGTTTCAAAATGGATAAAGAACGTTTGCACTGTTATGTTTCCCAGGACAGGACATTAAGGCTCCTAAACTTGATATGTTCCAGAAGGTGATGAACAATTATTTTGGTTCTGACAGTTCCAATGTCACTGGAAGCTGCCTACCACTTTTTATTTAAAGATAATGTGTATATCACACAGCAGTATTTTACAAACAATATTCTGAGAATGTGGTGAACAGTGCTGTTACCCAAATTGTCGAAAATGCGTGTTGTAAGGTACAGTAAATAATGTAAACACGACTACCACCTACTCCTTCGAAGAACACATTTGCCAGATACAGCTGTTCTTTTTTTTATCGGTTATTTGACTACGTAATAAATATGCGGTCACTGGTGATAGCGAGAGAGTCCCACAATTTTCTACGCGCTTACCTAACATTCGTCATATATTACTACGGGAGACCTCGGGAAAATACTCAACGAGATATTTGACTAAAGTGAGATTTGAACCCGCGCCCAAGCGTACGAGTCTTTATGCCGGTGGCTTGTAGCTATACTTTACGTGAAGGGCAGAACAGTTCGTTGACAGTTATTCAAAGAAGAGCAGCAGTTCTAAAACTTCATCGAAAGAATGTGAAAATGCAGGAAGACAAATGTTTTTTCAATGGATAGTATCAGTAATTCGTGGAGTGAACGCACTCAAACCACATTTCGCTAGCCATCCCTGCTCTCAGAGACTTTCTCGGTAATACATGACGTCACAATTCAGTCTAGGACGCAGAACTCAGAACTATATACAGTACATAGAACAGCAGATTGCACGCTGTCTTCTGTTTGTCATGCAAATAACGTTTGCCAAATGTAGTCATTTATCATAAAATGCCGTGAAAGTATACTTTAGTGATTATTGTTTACAATAATTCTACATCTTACCACTAAGCCATAGGAAAAATATCGTAAAACGCCAAGGTCTGAGAGATTTTAGTTACTCATAAAAAAAGCTTTAATGCAGACTACATGAAAATTACATTTTCGTCTGAACTTTGCGATTGATGTAGTTCCAACTAGGTCAGATTCCGCTATAAAATCAGCACGTGAAGTGCACGCATTACACACTTCCCGCAATGACTAATTAAACTGGCATTTCACGGAAGTTTCGTGCGTCCACGATCACTATTTTCTAAATTCCTTTGCAAATTCTCAATCATCCCACTGAGGAGAAATCGGAATGAAAGCAATTTCCGAATTCTGTTTATATGCAAACTTCCCACATGGAACAATCAGTAAATATTGTACACGGACGCACTGCAATAGTTCAGTAGAAACGTCTATACATAGACGCCGCGTCAATGGGTTATTTTTCTGCATCCGGGAGACTGATGGCTTAAGGATTTTGAAGTATTGCAATTCCCTTACGGCTTACGGAGACTTGAACGTGAACGTGTGGAAAAAATCATTACATTTCTTAATATTTAAATTGCAGATGCACAAAAAGTTACTGCCATAATTATTTGTAACTCTACTGCTTTGTAATGAATCATTTCAAGTGCGAATAATTTTCTTTGCTCACTATTACAAATAGAGATGGCCGATATTTCACAAACCGATATTTTGTCACAGGTATTTTTTTGTCACAGATAAACCTGTGACTGATGACGCGAAATATCTGTGACGAAATATCGCTATCGAAATCTGCTCCGTATTCAGTACTCTGTGACTGATATTTTCTACTCTACGTCGTTGGTTTGCGCGTCCGCATGATACAATAACAGCAATCGGGCGGTAGTTTCTCCATATTATTATAAATGATGTAGTTATTACACGATTTAAATAACAACACCATTGGTTACCAGTACTTAATCTTGTGTAAAATCCTGTCTGAACAACCGTTTTGTTTTGTAATTATTTTTCAATGTTTTTCCGAATACTTATGTTTCATTAATTTTTATTCTATGACTCAATATTATAATGTTAATGCACGACTTAAAATAATTTATCCATTATATTATATACAATAAAAAGAATCAATTTTTAAAACGATTAGATAATAAGCATATAACCTCAATTTCTCCATACCCAACTACATTTAAAAATGATCAACTGGTTCAATATCTACAATATAACCTCTTGGTATATTAGGTTAACTTTTGACATGTTACTGTTCAGTTAGGTAAGTATTTATTTGTTAATGGTACATGTACATAATTTCTTTGTTGGATTTTCCCATATAAATTACTGATGAGTGGTGTGTATAGAGAAATCGCATTCATATTTCACTGCTCTTCAATATTTCCTGCTAATTTTTATCGGTGTGACAAAATATCGGTGTAATTCATGCTACGTATCGATATAAAATATCGGTGTGACAAAATCACTGATAAAAGTCAGAGATATTTAATTGTCACAGTCACAGTTGTCACAGATACTTGAAAATATCGTTTAAGCTCATCTCTAATTACAAACAATGTAAAAAAAATTAAATTAAATTTGCATATATGAGTATGAGTGTACACTTGATCAAAATGAAAGTAGCTGGTTTCTTGAGCAGCGAAAAAGTCCCTTCGTGTGAGCGCGCAGTTCACTACCGTAAACCTCCGTGCGCCGCTTTAGTTAACTCCATAATACAAGGCGCTGATTTGGGCTACCTACACAGCATGCTTCGAATCTCCGTAGTGATTTTTTTGTTTTGTCTTTTCTTTATCTTTTACAACTCGTTTTAGTGTAACATGTTCAAATAATTTTGCTTATGTTACTTCATGTTACTTACACATAATTACAAAATTGGTGAAAATTTGTGGTTATAGTTACAGGAAACCAAAATATATTATGTCATCAGAATTATGGTTTTTCTTCTTGTTTACAATTACTGCGTTTAGCCCTTATGATCACGGATTTAGATTAGTATAATAATTATATTTCCTGTAGTACAACTTGCAAATTAATTACTGCCAATTATTTAATCGTCAACATATTTACTGAATGTTCCTTAGGCAATAGAGTGCAAAGCAGCAGGGATTAATAAAATAATTACCACAGCATTTTAATATGAAATGCCCCTAATTGTGTCTTTAGTGTTACTTCCATCTAGCGTCAAAAGTTTCTATTGACACGAAAAAAATAATAAAGCGAAACGTATTCTAAGGATAAAAAAAATGACGAAAACCTGTTATATTTTCACTGATGAATAAAAAAAGGGAAGTTCAGTAGCTTCAATGAAGATATGAACTTTCAACCTCACGAATACTTAGCTAACGCTCTACCACTACGCTAAGGCCCGATTGTATAAACCATTTAATCTTAGATCAGAGATTAAAATGATCCTTGTTTCAGCTGAACTTGGAATTTTGTGTTGTATAAAGTCTAATCTGAGATTAATTTGTCTCAAACTAAAGTCAACTTTGACTGAAGAAATTTCTCCGATTAAGTTAGATGATTCAAGTTCAGTTATTTCTTTTCTGTTTGAAATATATGAGTGATAGATTGTGCAAATAAAATATCCATTATTATTAATATTAATAGATATGTTAGGTACATTTACATATATTTCTTTCAATTTCTTGCCTTAATACACAAACATTCTTATATTTTATAAGGCTCTATCGTGTTCAGCATTATCAAATAACAACCTATATTATGTTTATAACAACCATTAATTATTAATGGATATGTTAGGTACATTCGTAAATGTTCAATTAATTGTATTACTAAACGAAATTGTCGTTTTATAAAGCTTTATTATGTTTAGCAGTATCAAACACCATAACATGATAACAACTTGGAGAACAGTCAACCTTCTTTTTATTGTCCGCCATTATTTACATTGCAAAAAAAACAGTGTCTCCAACAGAGTGTAATACGGAAAGTCGCGAAAACGTAGTTGTAAAGTCGTTAGATTTCTCATTATCAACAAAGAAAGATTAAATTTTGTCACTATGGGGTGCTAAAAAGGTCACTAAATCCCTATTTAAGCAATATAAAAGTTAAAAGAAATTGTTGTTGAAAAAGAGTTAAAATCGCTAGATTGGCAACACTGAACAAACCTGTATAACATGGTCCGCGCATCACGTACTTCACCTGTTTATGCGATGTTGCCATATCCTTTTCACGTGAACTTAGACTGCATTTGAACCAAGGTAATTTGATCGCAGAAAAGTTTTATACAATAGAAAAAGCGTCGGTTTACTTTTCGATCTTCGATCAAAGTTGATCTTTAGTCAGGGAGTTTTATACAATTGGGCCTAAGAGTACTACTGCAGTCAGAACGGCATTGTAACGAGCAGTAGTCATACTCCACTTGAGAATCTGTTATACAGTATATAGTGTTTGTGTTACAATATTCATTGTTTAAACACACTGAACGATCTGTTTTAAATCTCGTATATGAATTATTTTCTCGGAAGATTTTAGTGATTAACAGTTGTGTTCCCCATTATAACTACTAGAAGAATATACGCAATCTTTTGAACAAAGCATGGCTGTCCCGAGCGCTCACGGAAATACCCGATTCGAACTTGGTCTCTTTGACGCCGGCCAGTTTCATTTTGACAAGAGCACACATCTCAAAAGCAAATTATTCTATGCTCTTGTTGATATTGGGCACCATACTGATGAGAAGATTATTGCTTAACTGAGCTACAGGCAGGTTGTGCAGCTGTGAACAACTTCTGCACAGCTATGAGGAACACGAGGAATCTTGTCACAGGTGACGAGTCTTGGGAGCACTAGAGTGAACAAGAACAAAAACGATGTTCTTTAGACAACAGTGTGTTGATGGGCGACTTTCTGAAACCTTGCATGCTTCTGACGGCATACATGACGCAAATGTGTGCAGCACGATGGGAGTTATATTGAATTCATCATCATCATCATCATCATCATCATCATCATCATCATCACGACCACCACCACCACCACTTCACGGTAAAGGCAATGCCCGTTCCGGCTTCAAAGATCACTCCATCTCTTGCGAGCTCGACCCTCTCTCTTCTTCCGCGTGATTTGTATTGTCATTTTAGGGATCCTATTTTTGTCCATTCGTAATACGTTTTGTCTCCACTTATGCCTGTAATTCAAAATGTTATCATTCATAGACTAGATATCCAATTCTTTCGTGATATACAAACAATTGTTCTTCCTCTGAGAAATATCGTCAAGTAGGATGTGCTGCCTGATAATATACATATCAGCCAGAACCTCAATCAGAGCCGCCACTGATTATTAATTTAAAATAATTACGATACAGTTGTTGACGAGTTGACGGCTCTCACCAAACGTAAGGGCTATTTCATATGAAATCGATCAGTAAAAAACCTCGCATTTTTAATACTCTAATTTTTTTCCCTATTTATACAAGTTGCTAAGGGGAGTGCATTTTCAAAAATATACTATCGAAAGTCAAACGGTTTTCGTACTATTAAGCGACAAATTTAGCGTATTTTATAAAAACAAGCCTCTTTCAGCGCTCAGAACTCTGGAACCGTTTACTGCAGAACATTGACCGGGAGCTCATTTTGAAGCTGACATTTAGAAGGTTATGATAAGAAGTAATACTTATTTTTATTGTATACAGAGAGACAGATAATCTGATTTTACTTACTTTTAGGCTTTTTGGCCATTTGTAAAAATGTAAAAAATATTGAGAAAAAACCTTGCATTATTAAGAGGGATTCGGCATTGTTTGTTTAGTGACTCGGCAATAAGTTTCGAGGGTATTAAATAAATTATTTTCACACGCCTAGACTTGAACGGCGCAGTATCCCACACACTGGCTGAGAGCTGAAGATAAGCAAGCATTGGGCGTCATTTTACTCCAGTGTTTATGAAAACTTGTGATAAAGCTAGCCCAGCCATGACTGCTAGACGACACATCACGTGTTAGTCTCCTGGCCTTGCTTGTCTCGACTACCTTCAGTCAGCTGGTTAGTTCACGCGCGTACTATTTATTTTCTTTATTTGATATTTTCAATATTTTCTTATCAACGTTCACCAGTAAAAAATGTGTTTATTTGTACTTTCAATGCGGAATCTAACCATATATTTTAAAAATATTGTTTCGTGGGCAAAGGAGTCTTAATGAAGAAAAATCTA
Source organism: Periplaneta americana (assembly GCF_040183065.1). Lineage (NCBI taxonomy): Eukaryota > Metazoa > Arthropoda > Insecta > Blattodea > Blattidae > Periplaneta > Periplaneta americana. Next base: position 26,593,526 of record NC_091123.1, on the reverse strand, counting down.
AATTTCTCCATTTCCATAAAAAGTAAGAAAAACTGTTTACATGTCAATATAAACTATAATTTCTCAGCATCAAAATAAACCATGATTTTGATCATTGGGTGAAAGGGTTTCGGAGCCACAACAGTTTAAATTTGCTAATTTTATGAAAATATTATAAATTTAAATATTTTTAATTTAAACACGATGAAGTTCTGATGCCTCAAACTTTCCACAAAGCACTGTATCACAGTTGTCAACGGGCAGAAAAAGTTTCATTGTATTTAAAAATTGCAAGGTCAATTTTTTCTATATTTCGGTCGATTTGAGATGGAATAGCTCGTAAGCAGTGTTCGATTCAGGGACAAATCTTACAAGAAAAAGAACTGGCGACTGGTTTCATTGTTTATTTCCCCTTTGTCATTGAGGCTCTGTTACTGTCGTGCCAATACTTTAATGTCTATGAGCAAACTTTTAACTAAAAAATACTTTTGTGCGAGATCGTGCGTATTTGCTTGTTTTCCGCACAGAACCAATACGCGGTAAGTGTGAAATACCACATTCAGTATTCCCAACGTAACACACATAACAATTTCCCTCTTCTTACCGCTTAAGCGCGACATTCATTTTACTGCTTTAGGTTTTTAACATATTACTTTTAGAGACGTTTAACATAGTAATAATTATAAATTGGAAACTTACCACTGCAATTTCACCTAAATTGCAATGTTAATTATTGTTTTTAAATACCGGTATTTGCAAAAATTAAGTAAAGTCTACTACTCCACGAAACTTATTGCATTCCTGATACAAGTAACATTAAGGAAGCAGTGAAAAAATCAACGAGATTCCAGATGCCGATGTTATTACTGCAATATGTTATATAAATAATATTGTTAAAATATTAAAATGAAAAATAAATCATTACATAACCTTACCGTTTGTTTTAAGTTCGCATTTATAGACTGGGGGAAAAAAAAGACTGACGTATATCACGGCCTGCTGGAGTATAGTAAACACAGAAAACATTTTACAGCAACAATGTTGAAGAAAGATATTTTGGTGTTCCGAAGTTGGCGTCATTAAACAGAAACCAACATGGAGATTTCAATGCAACTAATTAGAAATTCGTGTTTCAGGTATGTAATAAACGATCTTCGCACAAAATAATGTACGATACACGAGCGGTATGTTTGTTTTCATGGTCGAGGAAAAGATTGAAAAAGCGAAACGTAGTTGAACTTTTTTAATTTCCGAGAACATGAAAACGTCAACATACCGCTCTTGTAACGTATATTACTATTAAGTAAATAACTTCAATTTCATATCGCAACTGTGTCTTATTTGAGGAAGAGGGGTAGAAGTGTGTAGCGAAGTCGGGGACTACATCTTTAGTTCCAGTAATACTGATACCCTTCCTCCATACGAAGCGGAGAAAGAAGCAACTCATGTGAGATGGCGTCCATAACAGGACAAACAGAATTCCTAAATCACCGCTCCAAACCCTACTTTTCCGACTTCTAGGTCAGCGACATCATCGGTTTTAACGCGAGACTAAGGCGCGAGACCACCCCAAATGCTATATTTAAACCCACGGTCATTTCGACGACGAATTTATTTATGAACAGCTAGAGAGAGCGAACCAGATGTTGAGTTTAAATCCTTCCTCTCACGTCTCCGGCTGCAAGGATTGATTTCATAGCGGCGCCAATCGCTGATATGTCCGCTAAAAATACACAAGAATGCACCAACACATGGCAGCCATTCCGCGACCCACGACATATTATTGTTACAGTATTACTATTAATATTATCTCATCTCAAGACCCTTTTTGTGGAACTGCAGCGGTGCACCCTACAACTCAATACCTCAAATTCCACACCGCGGCATTTTCCTCCAGTGGCGGCGTCGGCACTTTCAGTCTGGTGGAGCGCGAGTGGCCGGAGCTTTACCTAAATGGACAACCCTCAGCAGCGTCCAGGTTGCCTTCGCAAGACTGCAATGCGGAGGCAGCTAAATTCCCCACACCTATAATTTTATTCAATGATTTTTCATTTCTAACCCTTTCTTGTATACTAAAACTGGCACCAGTATGCATGCTGCAAAGAAATTGCAACTTGCACATGTCAACTTGCTAATTAGTCAAGGGACACCTGATAACCATTTTTGTGTTCCACACCATTAAAATTGCTTTGGTATATTACTACTGCTTAAGGCAAATGATTCTAACATTAATTATTATTACTGCTGGCCAGTATACGATAAATTTTCCATTTACGCACCACCTAGAGATGAAACAAAATCATTTATGGTTACTAAGTCAAAGCCCGATGTTCTCTTGTTTTACAAACTGTCAAAGTCTGCTAATTTCTAAACATGGTCCACTGATTAAGTTACTTATTCACTGTTTTTATAGGCTAAATACGTTTCTTATGGCAATGTTAAATCTCTAAGTTCTATACCCCCAAAAAGACACGGTATGAGAGAAACTAAATTTTAACAGTTTTATTACGAATTTTAGCAAAATAAACAACTCTCTAGATAAAAATTGTATACTAGTTGAACAAAGCTGGACCTTCTCAACTAGTCGTATAGACATAAGTCAGTTTATGTAAGGTGTAAGAAATAATTTTGAAGTAACTCCTATAGAAAAGTTGTAAGCTAAATGTAATAATGTATAGAGTAAATGTCGTTGGAAGTGCTCTGAAACAAACGCCTGCGTTTTCAAGATTTGGCTTTTTTTTTTCCTCTCTATAAGGCCGGGAGGGGAACATCCTTATGCACCGCGACCTGAGGTCTATTGTGCTCCCCTGGGATGAGTTGCAAGCCCACCGACCGCACCCACGCCGAACCCACCTAACAGCTAACACCCTGACGACCAGTCCCGCCATCCCTCAAAGTCCGAATACAATTCCACCCCCAACAGCCCCCCACTTTCCCCCTCAAATGGTCTGTGTAAACCATCCCTCCCGTCTCCTCAACGGTCTGAGGTGTAGACCCCCTCTCCCGTCGGGAGGGAAGTGGGTTCCGCTGCTGGGTCACCAGCTACCACGCTTGACATATCCATGGAGGCCGGCAGAGAGTGTCAGCAGCTGAAAACCAAGGAAGACAACCGGAATGATGATGAAAGGATGATGAGGAAAGGAAGTGGCGAGAATGAGTGGGGTTTCAGACGCCTAAAAGTTACCTGATATTCCATAGGAGTGAGAAATAGAAAAAACCTCACCCAGGCAACTCGTCCCAAGCGGGGATTGGATGGGATGAGGTTCAAGAGTATACGGTTAACTCTCTGTACGTACTAAACCGCGAAAGTTCCCCACAGCTGGTTCCGCTCTTGCTTTTCTCGTTATGTGCGATTTTTGTTTGTGTTTTAAATTTCTTTAACTGTTCCTCTAATTTACAGTTTATGTTGCCCCAATAATAATAATTAGCCTATAGGTAAATAATGAATTTCACTTTCGCTGAATATCTATTTATGCTTAAATTGATGCACTTCAGTTACTTTTCACCCTTTTTCTATGGAACTTTCTATTTTAAGATAGGCCTAGTTATTTTTTGTAACTCATTTAATTTTCAAAATATCACTGTGTAACCTTTTTATTTCACCGATCGGTTCTTTCTATTCACGTACTTATAATAATAATAATAATAATAATAATAATAATTATTATTATTATTATTATTATTATTATATTACCATCAACATCATTAATGCCATATATTTTCACAATGTACATAGTTATATTGACACTATTCACTGAAGTGGCGTCACACATTACATCATTTGCACGATTTTTGCTTGTAAGTCTCACTAACACATGCACTATTATTAAGGTGGCTACTATTCAAGTTTATGTAATACAACACAACAGTGTTTTACATATACTAATTTTCATTATTGTACAAGATGCAGTGGAGGAAAAAATGTTGAATATTTCCAAAATTTTACTACTGTAAGCTGTACCTAACAAAGCAGGAAGCAAATGTGAATCTTCAAAAGACAAATGTGACAATATAAAATCGACAACATCGCAGTCATAACAGAAAAAGAGAGCTATTGCATCTTCCCTTTATTGTGTGTGACACTCTCTCAACATTATTTGTCAATCGGAAATGATCAAGTTTCACCGATCATTCGCAAGTAGTAATCGTCACTAATGAAGGTAATGGCATTTATTTCCGCTCTATGATAACGTCAACTCGAAAGTAGTCGTTATTTATTAACACGTGTTTGCTTGAGGAGAAGAAACGCGGTTACTGAGTGGCTGAAGGTTCCATTGTCATGTTCCTTTCCATCAGATAGAAATATGCCTTTAAATGTAGACAGGATAAGGATAATCCTAAGATAGTATCGCTCTCAGAATTGCATTAGGCAATAAGCTTTTTTTTTTTTTGTTACTTTAAACATATAAGGAAAGTGCACAAATATATTACAGCGACAATTATAGAGTAAAACAGAAGAAAAGAAAGAAAAACACCTCACCGGATCTCGAACTCCGAAACTTTCCATAACAAACCTAAAATTACACCATTAACTTTCATTCGAAATGGTATTAGGGTAAAGCCACAGTAGGCCTATTTGTGTGTTACGTATGGGACATTTTGCAATGCATTTTCTTGAACTGGAATATAATTTACAGTTTTTAAAAATACAGACTCACATATAATTCAACAGAATGCTTTTCCTTACATTATACCAAAGTCAGGAATCCAAACTCTCATTTCGGTGCAGAAAAAAAAATTAATACCCGTTACGTACGGGACAGTAGAAAATCAGCCTTTATTAACTGGTTTATTTCCACTTCATCTTTTCTGAAATTACTTATAGTTAAAAATGCTTTTAGTGCTCTGCATTACTTTACAATATATACCTAAGATGTGCTATCAGATCAAAGATTTTCCTGAGAAGTGTTTGGTTACGTATGGGACATACTAGTATGAAGTTATCCTATTCAACTTAATTTAACAATAATAACTAAAAGATTGTTTCAGAATGTGCCTTACGTATCCAAATTTTGGATTAAATTATCTCAATTTCATCAGCTGGAAGCGCAAATATTGACAATTATTTTATTCAGCCCTTCCACAAGCATTTCTATCTTTTCATATGAGCACATCCATATATTGCGAATTTTGCATGATGTTGGAAATACTTTTGACGGTCTCATTGTTTTAAACATGGATAATCCTATTTTAAAATTGATTTTTTTTTTTTTACAAACCGAATCCCTCTTAAATTTTCAAGATTAAAATATGTTTTTCTTCAAACCACACATATTGGGCCAATTAAACAGTGTTCATGGATTAGGTAAGAAAGGTAAAAAATATATATCACAGTTGTATGAACACTATTAAAATAATATAATTATAAAATTCAGACATGTTTCGGAGACTGCCTCTCCATGTTTTTCTATTTGTTTCCGCTTTCGAGATTCAAGATTTTTCACAGAAACATATTCCTTCTTTCCTGGTCTTATTCTGCTATGTCATTTCTTCTGTAGAACTGTATCACTTCAAACTTTTATTCTTCACTTAGTGCATCACTCCGTTTCTTTCTTTCCTTTAGATTACTTATCAAATAGAATTTAAGGTTCTCAGAAAGTATTTTTCACCTTTGAAGGTGACAGATTTTGAATGGTGTTGGAAAGAACATGAACTTGTTTTGTTGGAGATGTTGGTAGAAAAATTAAATTATGGTTTATTTAACGACGCTCACAACTGCAGAGGTTATATCAGCGTCGCAGGTGTGCCAGAATTTTATCCCGCAGGAGTTCTTTTACATGCAAGTAAATCTACTGACATGAGCCTTAGCATTTAAGTACACTTAAATGCCATCGACCTGGCCGGGATCGAACCCGCACCCTCAAGCACAGAAGGCCAGAGCTATACCAACTACGCTACCCAGGCCGACCAAATTACGTAATTCCAAAACCATACCCTCTATTTATAGGGATTATTATTGCTGATACTAATACTATAAACAGGATCCCTCACTTACTGGACTTCATCGTTCTAACAAGTTCTAGAACCGCAGCTCTCCTCACGATCACTTCAGACTCCATATTGCTAATGAGTAATGACTTAATGACTATGACTTAATGACTATGTTTTCTATTACGTATGAAGCAACTCCACATCTTTCCCAGTACATCTATTCTATCATTTCCACATTACTGCAGTATTAACTCTACTCTTGGGCAATTACTTGATCCAGAAACCGATTTGTTAACTGCAAAAATTCTCTCCGGCATCGGTACTCGAACCCGGGTTTTCAGCTCTACGTGCTGACGCTTTATCCACCAAGTCACACCGGATTCCAGTCCCGATGCCGGATTGAATCCTCTCAATTTAAGTTCACCTCTTAGTTTCCCTTTGGTAGCCAACCCTCATGTACTGTGTCACAGATGTGTGACAGTGGCACAATGTCCAACGCATTATGTACATTTAACGGCAAAAAGAATGAGCCGCTGACAATTTCTAAGTTCCAGAGACATAACATTGCGCATGCTCGTCTCGTCAAAGCCGTAGTTCACCATGTAACACAGAATTAAACCATTTAAATTTGCTGTATTTTATTTAAGAGTCTAAAATATGTTATAAAATCGAATGGAGGGTTGATTCTAGATACATCAGGACCTCTGAAGAGTGAAATAATAGTAAAATTGATAAATACAAAATCAACCGAAGCGAATATGAAAAGGAAAACCACGAATTATGCCGAAGCGATATTAACAGTCTGATTAGCGTAAGTCGTTACGGCATTGGTCTATTGAACAAGTTGATAGTAGTAGCTCAAGGTTCGAATCTACCACACACATTTTTTTAATTGCAAATGTGCCATCATATACGTATCGCAAAGCTATATTTATGTGGCGACACATCTTAGAATATGCCCAAACCCTAATAAATAATAAAACTTCCTCTCTCTTTCAAGCAATACTCCTGTCTGTTAATAAAACGTTCTATCTCATTACGCTTGAAGATGGTAGAGAGACAATAGAGAGCGTGGCATACGGTGTCGTCGACCTGTGAGGAGAGAACATCTGACGATGGAGGATGCCGTGGACCGTCTAGACTCTAGCGTATGCTACTCTCCGACAGAACTTCGATTGGAGAAATGTCTTTCTCTGACGAGGTAAATAGCAACTATGGTCCTGCTTTAGTTTGTCGTATGGTTGGCCACCGATACGATGAACGCTTCGTGGGACGACTTAACAGGTCGGGTCGCGTGAGCGTCGCGTGTTGGGGGTGATGTCATACGATGGTGTAGGACTTCTCGAACGCATCCACTGTCGGTTTACGCCAGAAATCTACGAACACATTTTGGCAAATGTGATGATCCCTTCCACCCGAGAACGATACCCAGAAGGAACACTTTTCTTCCAGCAGGATAATCACCCGGTACACACCGCCAACAGGATTCAAAGATGGTTTACGAGGAGACCTGATGTCGACCTGGTCGACTGACCTCCAAAATCACCAGATATGAATCCGATTGAAAATTTGTTGGCTACAGTCAAACGGATCCTACGTTCTAATTGGGCAGAACAACCACCTGTTCGGACAGCTGATGAATTTTGGAACAGAGTTCTAGATGCGTGGGAGGAGGTGGCCATGATCTGTTCCATAATCTTGTGGACTCCATGCGGCGCAGAATGAGGGCAGTTGTTGACGCAGGTGGTTTGTGGACGAGCTATTAGTCCCCACCACAGGCCTTTCTTTGTTAATATATTAACAAATTGTTTGTTTTTTGTTTATTTAATCATTTATTTATGTGTGATATGAGTCCGATTTTTAAATGATGTGAAGCAAGTATTTTTTGTTTGTACAGACCAGGTCTCACCTATTAATAACCAATAGGTGATTTGCAATAATATTTTTACAAGGCAGGCATAACTAAGTTTATGAACAAATACCATTTCATATTTTAAACTAGTAAATTAATTAAAAACTAAAAAAAGAATAATAATTTTACCCTACCGGGAGGCGAAGTCACAACCGCTGGCACGAAAGTCAGACATCTTACCACTAGGCCATACATAGTTCGTAACATAGGCTACATTGTAGACGGATGACTCTCAATGACGAGACACCACAGCAATGCCTTGCAGTGCGTTACGTTTACACGAGTGAACCGCGCGATAGAACTTAGCATTTCTATCGACCAAGAGTCGGCCCATTCTTTTTTGCCGGTAAGTGTACACTTGGTCAAAATGAAAGTGGCCGGCGTCTGAGAGACCAAGTTCGAATCGGGTATTTCCGTGAGCACTCGGGACAGCCAGGCTTTGTTCAAAAGATTGCGTATATTCTTCTAGTAGTTTAATGGGGAACAACTATTAATCACTAAAATCTTCCGAGAAAATAATTCATATACGAGATTTAAAACATCGTTCAGAGTATTTAAACAGTGAATATTATAACACAAACATTATATACTGTATACCAGGTCCTCAAGTGGAGTATGACCATTACTCGTTACAACGCCATTCTGACTGCAGTAAAACTCTTAGCGTAGTTTGTAGAGCGATCGCTAACACATCGTGAGGTTGTGAGTTCAAATCTTCGTGGAGTTACCAAACTTTTATTTATTGCCTTTCAAACACATCAGTGAAAATATAAAAGGTTTTCGTCATTTTTTTATCCTTACAATACTTTTCGCTTTATTACTTTTTTCGTGTTAACAGAAACTTTTGACGCTAGATGGAAGTAACACTAAAGACAACAATTGGGGATTTTCATATTAAAATGCCGTGTTAATTATTTTATTAATCCCTGCTGCTTTGCAGTCTATTGCCTAAGTAATATTCAGTAAATATGTTGATGGTTAAATAATAAAATTGGCAATAATTAATTTGCAAGTTGTGCTACAGGAAATATGATTATAATACTAATCTAAATCCGTGATATTCAGGGCCTAAACTTAGTAATTGTAAACAAAAAGAAAAACCATAATTATGATAAAATATATTTCGATTGCTTGGAATTGTAACCACAAATTTTCACCAATTTTGTAATTATCTGTAAGTAACATGAATTAACATACGCAAAATTATTTGACTATATTACACTAAAAGGAGTTCTGGAATTATAACCACAAATTTTCACCAATTTTGTAAATATCTGTAAGTAACATGACTTAACATAACCAAATTATGATTATATTACACTAAAAGGAGTTGTAAAAAAAATACGAAACAAAAATTCTCTACGGAGATTCGAAGCATGCTGTGGAGGTAGCCCAAATCAGCGCCTTGTATTATGGAGTTAACTAAAGCGGCGCACGGAGGTTTACGGTGGTGAACTGCGTGCTCATCCGAAGGGACTTACGAAATTTTCGCTGCTCAAGAGACCGGGCCACTTTCATTTTGACCAAGTGTACAGAGGTGCTCTGATTACGAGTGACTAAGTGGCCGGAATCCGACGGAATGAACGCCGTCTTGAATTACTACGTGATTACTTACGCGTATCATATTAGTATGATGTACCGATGTAGTGCACCTAATTGTCAATAGATTTGAAAAAAAAAAGTGTTTCCGGTATTACCTATACTGAGAATTTGTGAAAAAAATGAGCAATTATGTTTCAAATTTTATCAAAACGTTTACATGTTATAGCCTACATCTACGTATAATAAACGACGAATAAAAAACACGAATTGTTTAGCCAACTGTCCGAAGATAGGTTTGAACCTCACAAGTCACAACAATAAAGGCATCGCTCATGAGGCAACTAGGTCTGGAGATAATGGAGTAGGGTGGCCAGTTCCTTTCCTCCTCCAATGCATACATCGCTGATTAGCTACATATTACACTAGTCAGACTTCAGATGTATACATTCAATTACTCTTCCTCTGACACATATCGTCAAGTGAGATGTAATTACTATCTTTTTATTTTAGTGCACCTAATTGTCAACACATTTGAAAAAAAAAGTTTCCTGTATTACTCGTAATCAGAGTTTGTGAATAAATTAATAAATAAAAGAACTAAATACTAAAAAATCGGTATTGTGACTTTAACCTGTGTTGTAAGCTCTTGTTATTCTGTTAGACAAAAGTGGTTTAACATAACTAATACGGTAAGCAATGTAATTTCCCAGATGAAAGTGTAATACGTAACTTCTTAACGTGACGCAAATTGGCAAAAATGCTGCCCGGCATTCACATTCTGTTTCTCGAGTTTATGTCGAGTCACTCACATTAATAACATCAGATGTCAAAGCGAATATAAACAGGGGATAATAACCTGGACGATATTCTTTGGACTACTTCCACTTCTGTCACAGAATTAGCCAAATTATCTTGTCTAGTCTTGATATTCAGACATTTCCTTTCATAATAAGATTATAAGGGGACCTCTTGGTGTGAATTCCTTCGATCACAATAAAAATAAAAACGATCTCAACTGAACTGAACTGTTTTCAACGACGCTGAAGAACTCATCTCTTAAATTCAAAGCTTTAGCTTTTATTCTTCATTAGCTCTGAGAGTCAACTCTGATATGCATTCGTTCAATCACTTTCGATCTCAATTTTGGGCGTCCTGAAGTCTTCGGGACTGGCAAGCTTTGACGATAACTTTTACAGTTTTCAAGTAGTTTAACTGGAAAGATTACAATCATCACAAGAAAGTTCACGTACGTAGAACTACGTTTGTCAGCAAGGGCGAGGGCGAAATTGACGAAATAATTGGAATTTGTTTTCTTTATTAAATAAGTGAATAGTTTATAGAGTAAGCTTACAGACTAACAGTATCCAGGTTCACTGTTTGAGCCGATGTAGACGGCAGCGGTGACGTCTCACCGTTCTACAGTCACAAATTTCACTGACAAGCAAACATTCTCATTGGGGCACATAATTTTTTTTTCCACCATGTTAATATGTCAAAACAAGTGCTTATATAAATTTTGGCCACTCGAACGCATTACGAGGGCCGTATAGAAGGTAAGTTCCCCTGGGAGTCATTTACAGAAAGAAAACACAATTTCATTTTTCTTCTTTTCTTTGACAATTTTTGTACATTGGTACTATCAATTGTATTTAAATGATTAACATTACAATAATGTGAGACTTGTGGAGAGGGTGACGTCCATTAACGTTCCTCAAAGCATCAATAAATCAGTGTATCTTTTCCTCTTGAGGCGACGATCAGGTCGCGCAGGGGGCAGGTTCCGAGGAATCTGGTTGATTAAGCTGTTAGAATGTGTTTGCAATGTTGCATATAACCGTGTGTAGGAAGAATGAATTACAGTCTCTATTTTAGCTAGATCTAGATCTGAATGAAGTGCTTCATTTCTCATATACCATGGTGCTCCAGTGATTATTCTTAGTGCCCGATTTTAGAACGTTTGAATACGCTTGATTTGGCTTAAAGAAGCCGATCCCCATAATGAACATCCACAGAGCCAAATAGGTTTAAGAAGCATTACATATATTAACCTTTTGTTGGAAAGGGAAAGACAAGAGCTGGAAAGCATTGCTTTCAATCGATGAAGTCTGTATCTTAATCTCTGAAGTGTGTGAGGTGTTTATTCCAGGTCAAGCGACTGCCTAGGACAGAGGTCGTCAGCACAGAGCACGCTGGGGCTAGTCTCTCTTACCCGCGGAAAACGCTGTGCACTAGGGTGCACTCCGTAGCTGCTAGCAGATATGCTCTCTATCACGCCCTGTTGCACGGCAGTGCACACGGGACAGCACCGCGTACCCTTTGCACATTTCAGCGAGTGTTGACGACCACTGGTCTATGATGAGTCCAAGATATAGTACTTCTTCATGCTGTGGTACTGGTGAACAGTTGAGGTATAATGGAAGTGCTTTTTATTTTTTAAGGTATGTGAATGTTATTGTTTATGACTTATTTGTGTTCATGGCTGTTCTCCATTTTTTGTTCCCTATTTCAATTTCTTGTAGAAAGTTTTGAAGATTGGTTGTCACTTGTTCACCAGTATCTCCTTTGCTAAGGACAGCAGTATCATCAGCGAACTGAGCTACAGTTAGAGAATCTGATTTAGGTGTTGGTATATCATGAGTGTAAATTAAATAGAGAAAAGGGGCTAGAATGCTCCCTTGAAGTACACCTGCAGAAAAATATATAATCTGAGACTGTACACTGAATAAGTTCGTCTTCTAAGAAATTATTGAATTAAACGGTAGTATGTATCAAGAAGATTGTTTTTTTTTTTTAGTTTGAATAAGAGGCCATACAGTTTCATGGAAGGATTTATTGGAACAGATACAGCAACCGTTGAGCTGTTTTTCAACATACTCCGCAGCGGAACTGAGACATTTATCATACCGTGAGGTCAACTTTTGTATCCCTGTGTCGTAGACGTCTTCCGCCTGGGATCGGAACCAGTGTCTGGCAGCCGTCTGCATCTGAGCCGTTCAGAGCAAAAGTGGTGTAAGTCAAAATTGGGTAATGAGGTTTAAAGTAAAAAAATGTGTAAAATACAGCGCAAAGTAGCAGTTAATATGTCCTTCGTGCTATCCACCGACTACTAATAGCTTAAATAAATTGAATATTAATTGCTACTTTGCACTGTATTTTACATAATGTTTACTTTAACCCTTATTACCCATTTCTGACTTACACCACTTTTGCTCTGAACGGCTCATCTGTCTGTTGATCCCACGGTATCACAAATGTCTCAACTCTGGTGGGGAATATGTTACAAAATAGCTCAACAATTGCTGTATTTGTTCCAATAAATCTTGTCATGAAATTGTGTTTTCTTCCTGTAAATGACCCCAGGGAAACTTACCCCCATTGCCATTCTCTTACGCTCTCTACCGTCTCTTGTACTCCGCAGCGGTGGTCTTGAGCTTGATTTATTCGTCTTGAGATGCCCGTTTCTCTCATCGTGCCTGCATCCACTTTTGCATTCTCTGAATGTTTGACATTCGAGAAATTTTGAAAGTTCACAAATTTTTACGGTTACTTTTTTAAGTCGAGGATCAGTTTACCCCGGATCATTCTTTTTGCGTTTGTTTAGTTGATCTCATCGCTCTCGATAGATCGACACCTCGAACTTCCGGATCATTTCAGATCTCACAGAGTTATACCCCTGAGCACATATATAACAGATTGGCCATCTCCATGTTAAAAACGGTAACATGTGGAAGAGAACAACTACCAGGATCGCCACTGTCGATTGGTAACGACCGCTAGATGGAATTACAGTTGCTCCATGCTATTCAAATGAGAGTTATAACGCGACTTCTTCTGCAGTAGCTAGATGGCAGCGTTGTGAAATTTATAAAAGTTGTTGCCTTCAAAGCCCATAAGGCCAATCAATCTGTTAATATGTGATCTCGGGTTATAAGCATAAAATGACCGTCGGAACGCAGTTTTCGAGATATGTTTTGCCTTACTGGTCTGGCCAGTCCTGAGGGTTCAGCCGGTTTCGTGAGGATGTTTCGAGTTACGGGACTCCTTTGTCTACAAAGTGATATAATTTTCGTTTCGATATTTCTTCAAAAATTATTATTAGCGATTCTAATGTAACACTTTTTTAAACATTGTTATCCAGCTGTTGGTGACATTCCGTGCCAACAAAGACGTACTCCTAAGTCAAAAGGGAAATTAGCAAATATGAGATTTAATAAATTACACTTACAATACAATAATTATGTAACACAAAGTACAGTGTCGTATCTTTTAAATTTCAGTAAGAAATAATACGTAAATGCAGTGAGTATTATTAAAACAGGAAAGAATAATTATCCTGGTTTCGGACCCCTGAACTTCAAGAGTAGACAATTCCCTTGTCCCGCGTCGCAGATGCTTGGATCATACTAAGGACTCGCGTTACGGAATATGAGTGCTGGTTCGAATCCTATGGAAGAAGGAATTTTTTCATGAAGTTACGGCCAGTATGCCTATATGGGACCGTCTCGAACCACAATCGTCATGAATTTGTGAATCTACAGTGAGTGGCGAAATCCGGTTTCACAAGCCAGTTATTATGGCTTACCATACTTTAAACCCTTAATGGTTAGACGATCGTCCACCTCTGACCTATGGACTTTAGACCAGCAGTCTGCTTTCCAAGCAACTGATGTTTTTGTTTGTTTGTTTTTTTGTTTTGTTTGTTTGTTTTTTTTTTTCACATCAGTCCGTTAGACCAAGTTTATCTATTTTCTGCATTTGTGTTATGAGTCTTAAGCCACACTTAATAGCAATTTCACTACAGCTTTTCTCAATTATTTAATACATACACAGCCCTAAGTGTTCTGCTCCAGGACAGGTCTTTCACTGCAAAACCAGCTTTCTCCAATTTTCCTATTTTCTGCCTTCATCTTAGTCTCAGCATATGATCCATATAGTTTACTGTCGTTTATCATCTGATATCTGCCCCGAATTCTTCTCCCGTGCACCATTCCTTCCAGTGCATCCTTCAGTAGGCAGCTTCTTCTCAGCCAGTGACCCAACCAATTCCTTTTCCTCTTTGTGATAAGTTTTAATAGGCTATAATTCTTTTTTCACTCACTCTTTGCAACACAGCTTCATTTCTTATTCTGTCTGTTTCACACCTCTATTCCTTTCATTTTTTTTTCATTTCATTTACTATATCCATACATCTTACATTAGCAATGAAGCTTTAAGTTATGGAACAAGTCAAAATTTTACAAGAATACAATTACAATTAAAATTCTTACATTTTTTTTTTACAATTTTTAACAATATTTTACAATTTTGCATTTTCCTACAATTTTTTTACAATATTTTGGCGAGATGTAGTGAGATGAGGTGAGGCTGGAGGATTCGGAAAAAGATTACCTGGCATTTGCCTTATGGTTGGGAAAACCTCGGAAAAAACCCAACCAGGTAATCGGACCAAAGGGGGTGAAAACGAAGTGAGGCCGAGGACTCGCTATAGACCATCCGGCATCAGTCCCACGGCTGGAAAAACCTCGGAAGAAACCAATCAATGAGACCAAACAGGGGATCCAATCCAAGCCCGAGCGCAGCTCCGGATCAGCAGGCCAGCGAGTCTGTCAACTGAGCTACATCGATGGCTCTACTAAAAATATACAATACATAGCCAATCAGATGATTAAATCTACAAACGCAAACGATTATTCATCAGTTGAGCTATAAAATATAATACATAGCAAGCAAGTTAATTCAATTTAAAGGCATCTCCACATTTCGTATGTTTCTATTTGCTTCTCTTTACTTCCTCGTAATACCAATGTTTCTGTCGCCTATAATCCCACACTCCACACAAAGCACTTCACTAGTCTCTTCCTTAGTTCTTTTCCAGAGATCCGCAGAAGATTCTCCTTTTTCTATTAAAAGCTCTCTGTTGCACAGAAAAAGCAACCATATCTTCGAAACACACTATACCAGTGGCGTATGCTGAACCTGGAGTTTGGGTGTTCTGTTAAAAATATATAGTTGGTCTATCTCGCACAATTATTATAGGCCTAAGTGAAATATCGGGTCAATATTAACTGCCATTTTTAATATATAATTTAGTATTATTTATAAATAATAACTATGGGGCGGATGTTGATGACCTAAAAATCTGCTTAAAATGATCATTAAAATGCCCTTAAACTAAAGGAAAAATGACATAAAATTAAAAGAAAATGACATTTAAATATTATTCAGAGTACTCGCACCACAACTTCTTAAAAATTAATCACCTTGTTTCAATGACTGCCCTGCAAATGCCGGAGAAAGGAGGCAACTACAAATAACGTTATTCAAAATTGTATTATTCATGATCAAACAATAACCATGGCCAGCAAAATAACCTGTTTGAAGTTCCACAACCCGCTAACTAATCTACAATTTCATATTGTGAAATAGAAAAATGTCTAGTATATTGTTCGCTTTTTGTTTTATATTGTTGCACTAAATTCGGAAGTGGCGGGGTAGGTCTACCCTTATTCACTAGATGTATTTTCTCTCCTAGTGGGCGAGAAGAGAATGGCTTGTGCAAAAGATCTTTTACAGTGTACATTTCCAAGTGCTATTATCATTAAATAAGTAATTTAAATTGTTCACCTGCGCTGGCACACAACTATGAACCCTAGTAAAACTTAACACAGTAAATTCACTCACACAAACAGTAAACACACACGTCAAACACAATATTTTGTAACGCTATTGACAAGTTGAGCTGCCTGTATACAGGACGACCTGCGAGCTTGATAGAAGCGAGTATCCCCACCTTGCGCGCGCAGAGAATTATAGCAGTAACTCTCAGCAGGGGATGTTCTTTTGTACGGTCAGGACAACCAGACCAGAACTCATCCCACTTCGTCAGGCAGAGCGTACGTTATAAAACGAAAGCCGTTCTGGGGATGGTGTGCACATTCAACCAGCAGGCATTTAGAATATTTAGATGGTAATGAATTAAAATTAGTCTTGAACTATATACGTCAACTTCCAATGAGATTACCACGCATTTAAATTGTGATAAATTAAAATTATTGTTGCATTATATCAAACAACTTAAAATAAAAAAATGAGATTACCGAATTTACAGGGTGTCCAGCGCACACCTTGAACATCGGCAATATACGCCCCTGCATTATACCACTCTATGTTAAGTTGGCAACAGACACACAGCAACTGAATGTTGTGCACATTCACAGCACAGCGAGAGTGTTCCGACGATTACCTCGGTTTATAAGCACGTGCCTGCATGGTATAGCAAAAAAAACAAGGCACAATTAAAATGTAAGGAACAAGTTTTTGATGTCACTGTAGTAGTAGTCGCCAAAGCTACCTTACTCATTTTGTAGAATCTCCAGCATCACAGCATGTCAAAAACACAAGAATGAGGGTTCCGTACCAGAAAACATTGTCGATTTACCTACTCAGATATTACGTAGTAGTCACCAAAACTACCTTACTCATTTCTGTAGAATCTCCAGCATCACAGCATGTCAAAAACACAAGAATGAGAGTTCCGTACCAGAAAACATTGCCGATTTCCTACTCAGATATTACCGTTTATTTGTATACGTATAACATCCGTAACTGACATTGCACGGCCCCACCCAATACTCAAACATGATTTTATCGCAAAAACAAGTGATTATCATAATCGAGATCTTATTCCAAGTCAACGTCTGATAAAGTACTGCCTAGAACGATTGTAGCCTCTACTCTGTGTGGTTTATTCCTGATCTACAAAAAGTTGGGAGATTCAAGAAAGATCTCATAGTCACTGGTTTAAACAAAGTTCAATATTGAAGCGTCGTTAATTTCCCCACAATTTTTCGTGTAGTATTACCTAATTTTCCCAAATATTAAATACGTATTAATTTATTCGAATTGCGGCTTATGCCGTTATCGTCACAATACATGGAAATCAATTAAATTCGGTTCTTCAGCTTTGTTCATACAAGACAATGAAACTGGTTACTCAAGAAACTGACAATAACCGCATTCATTTTCAGAGTGAGTGCAGTTATTCGGTGGAATGAGTTCACAGTAGAAACGCCATGGAGACAACGAGCAATGGCATCTATGAAATATGCGCCAAAGACATCTTGCGTCGTAGAGAGGTCCTTCTCTGCCTACAATAATTTTCCAAGAGGCAATAGCAAAGTTTCACGCTCGAAAACTTAGAAATGTGACTAACCGTGTATAGCAACAGTACAGAAATGTGAATTCCGTTTTCACGTGAATGTTACTGCCACATTCTGAAATGTATTATACACTTTTCATTAACATAAATTATAAAGGTGAACTAGTTGTGCTAATGTGAATTACCTCACGCTAGTGTTGTGAAAATACCAGTGTACGAGCATAAATTGTCATAAAAGGCAATAAAAGATTAGCATAATTATGTCATGATGCAAATCATCTTAATTCACTTGTGTATATACGTTTCAATTATGAATTTGTCATAAAATTTCTATAAAAGACTAAAATAATTTTAACAACCTAAAAAGGGCTAATCTATAATGATAAAAGGCTAAAATTACTTTCATAAAAACCTAAAAATCGGGACCCTACTTACAACATACTGCGCATGCTCAGTAAGCACTGAGTATGCGCAGTATGTGGTTATAATTGGAACTTAGAAAATCCTGAGCATGCGTAGTATGTTTTAATTGGAACTTACAAAATTTAGGTGGCCCAAATTTTGTTTCTGAGTCTGTACTGTGGCAGTAAGGGACCTATTCCACAAAAGTATGGTGTTGTACTGTACATTACAAGAACATTCTCTAGTAAGTACTACAAATACTAGAGTTTCTGTTCCTCAGACTTTTCTGCAGTAGTACTTTACCAATCCATACTCAAAAATTACCAATGAAGTTTCATGTTTGTGTTCCACAAAAATACTAGTATTTCTAATTTACAAGTGAATTGTCAAGTGGATCCTATAGATTCAAAATCCCCTACATCCACTTCCACAAATTAAAGGGTTTTGACAATGACTGCTGGCAAATAGATGGAATTTTGAATCTGAACAGAGATTTTTAACAAACCTTTCGCTTTAAATTTGGTGGAAAGGAATATGTGGGCATAACTTAATTATGAACAAAATGGTCTTGAATCTAGAGAATTCAAGTATTCTCTACCAATGAAAGCAGGTTAATACATACACGTACTTAATGCGATTTAAATATATTTATTTCATAATATTAAGATATATTTTCATAAATATGTGGTGCAGAATATCTTTTCTTGCTTCCAATTCCTTCAAAAGAAACAATGATCTCCTTTTACATAATTTCAATAATTTTGCAGTGTTTGCAATTTCGTAACAATTAAGTTTGGGGGGGGGGGGGAGGATGAAGAATTTGCAGTGAGTGCTATATGCCCATAATCCGAATTCTCGATTTTTAACGGATAGGTAATTTATCACAAAAGAGAGGTTTAGACTAAAACGTATCTTGATTATAGGCAAAGACGAATTTGAGTGCGTAGTTATTTGTATAAAATACGGTTTTATAGAACGGTGTAGATGGGTTTCCTTGACTACTCAATACTTTCAGCTCGTATATATCGTTGAAATCCTCATGCTTGAAATATTTTGACGTGAATATGTGTAAGTTTGGTCCGGTACTAAGGTGTCATCCCAGAAAGTCGACCAACACATTTCAGGCCAGTTTCGTCGTGCCTGTAATTATAAACTATACAACACATTTATATGAAGTAAAAGACGATCGACAGATGAACAATCGAAGTATCCAACGTGACCTGGAGCGAGTGACGTCACCTAGCGATATGTGGGAGAAAATGTTTGTGTACGAATTGGCGGGTCGTGCTGCAGCCGAGCCAGTGTAACTCGAAAATAGAAGCGATAGAACGTTCGGAGTGTTATCAAACGCTTCATAAAGAACAATTTCAATTGAGCAACAATCAGCAGTCGACAAGTTAAATTACAAAAATTCGCGAGTGAAGCTGAGTGAAAAGAGAAAGTTTACAATGTCGGGGTATATACAGTTTAAATGGGAACCGGTGTATAAGCAACAGTAGCAAATGACAGAACACAATGGTTACTATAGCAACCGACATGTTCACTCTCAATGCATACAAAATGCCTACTCTTAGGAGTCCCAGTACAACGGTTATCAAGGTATCTGGAAAGAAGAGATGTTGATTGTCAGTGCTGACGTTTAGCTTAACAGCAATTCTATCAGCAACGTATTCACGCATAAAACTTGTACCTGTGTCTCCGACTATCCCGATTTTTTTTTGTACTTACGTTCAAAACTGTCGAATAATTTTTACAGCGTAATTATGTTATTCAAATCCATATACAGAGTGTCCCAAAATTCCATCACAGCACCACATCTCATGAATTCTGCATAAAAACGGAGACGAAAATGTTAAGTGACAAAATTTCGTCCGAAGAACTTTTAATTGCACAATGCACAACATAGAATGCCTCAGTAATCTACCGTAATGTGATGCTTACTGTGTTTTCTACTTTAACTAACAAGCAATAAAATTACAAGAAATGGATAAACAGCAATTTACTAATTATTACGAAGCTATTTTAGAACAGCATACAATGCAGAAATAATTTGCACATTACTTAAAAATGACTAAAATGAAAAAAAAAACGAGGTGGTGATTTTAACTATGAACGTTTAGTTTTAAAGCAGCGCACGGATAGCTTGAGCTACGATCGCAGAAGTAACATTTATATTCAAAATACGTTGTTGCCACATTGAGCAATTAAAACTTCTTTGGACGAAATTCTGTCACAAACATTTTCGCCTACATCTTCATCCAGAATTCACACTATGCAGTCCGTATGCGTGTGTACTGAGTGTCTGACCCAAATATCTGTACGGTCTATTGTAATTGGGACTTTGCCTTGTTATAGACATAAATAAATAGTTTTAGGCAACACGCACAACACGACTAGGGATGGATACTTTTCGTCCTTGAAATTGCCCAAATCGCAGCGTTTGTATTTTAGCTTCAGCACCGATTGAAAACAACTAAAATAATAAATAGATAAAGGCATGTTTGATACACGGATTTATATATGTTTGAGTAAAGAAACAGTCATGTCTAAGACGCCATCTTTCGAGATAATTCATGGCTCTTATAGCTAAAGTGAGGAGTTCATATGAATGTTTCGACTGCCTGAAAGGGTTCGAGCCCATGTTTCTTTCTCTTGTACTTTTTAATTTCGAAATCCGATTCCAGAAGGTTCTATTTAACACAACTTTAAAACGGAAATATGCAATCCATCGAAAGATTATATGAACCAGAATGTACCACAGCAGTAGCTATAGATTATAGAAGCTCGAATCCTGTCATAGGTAAACATTCACGGTTCGAAACTCATACTCGTGACAGCAAAAATAAAAGATAGCGACAAAACAAATTTAATTATGATGTTACAGCAAACAGAATACATCGGCGTGATCCAACTCCATGCGGGTTGTCACTGATCTTATATAACCTAGACTAGACCATATGGTCTGTCACAGTTTGAATCCAATGTTTTTCTTGGTCTACCCAGGTTGCGACATTCTCATGGTAGTGACATACCCAAAATATCTTTAAACAAATTAATGGTCTTGAAACTCTACGCTGTCTGTTCTTTCTTGTTATGTCCGTTGCTTATTCCTAAAGAAACAAAAACTAATATGCGGGATTAGAGATAACTTACGTATTCAGATATATTATCAGAACTATAACAAAATCAACTGACTCGATAAAACACTATTCAATTATAAACTCAATTAGAATAAGTGTTGAAAAGCCGTTAAGGGTATATGTACGTGAACGGCCACAAATATTATCAGAAAATGCAAGCTCTAAATTTCTAAAAAAAACAAGGTACCATAGCAAAACATATTAGAACTTAAATATCCGATAAAAGTATAAAAAAAAGGTTACTAATAATATTTTTCAAACCAGTTTTATCAAAGTATGAAAAAAAACAAAAAACAAACAAATTCTGCAGTTACATCATTTGGTAACCATATTTTTCTTGCATAATATAATAAACACTTATTTCTAGACTACTCTCAGACATATAGAGTTGTTTATTTTAATACAATTAATTTTTTTATTTGTCCTATATAAAATATATTACAATTTACATAATGTTTTGTGACCTAATTTTTCTATTTCCAAAGAAATGGGCATGTTAAATCAGTGTACAAAATTTCAGAATTCTATTTCTAATGGTTGCGCAGTTATGAAATAATATGTGTGAAAATTTTCAAATTTTGGAAAATTTAATTTTAAGTAAAAAGTGAATTCTAAACAATATTATTAGTAACCATTTTTATACTTTTATCAGATATTTAAGTTCTAATAAGTTTTGTTGTGGTACCTTGCAATTTTTTTCCAATTGTGAGTTCATTTCCTTACAAAATGTTAGTAATTTAAAGCCTGCATTTTCTGACAATATTTGTGGTCGTTCACGTACATATACCCTTACGTATTCAGATATATTATCAGAACTATAACAAAATCAACTGACTCAATAAGACACTATTCAATTATAAACTCGATTAGAATAAGTCTTGAAAAGCCGAAAGAAAATAATTAACGTAAAAGATTTATTCCACATGATTAATACAAAATTAAAGCAAGATTAGAATTCGTAACAATAACCTATAGGTTTGGAAGTAAATCCCTAAAAGACAAAGTATATGATTATGTCTCGTGACGAGAATATTGTACGAAATGGAAATATAAAAATTGGAAATTTATCCTTTGAAGAGGTAGAAAAATTCAAATACCTGGGAGCAAAAGTAACAAATATAAATGATACTCGGGAGGAAATTAAACAAAAATAAATATGGGAAATGCCTGTTATTATTCGGTTGAGAAGCTTTTATCATCCAGTCTGTTGTCAAAAAATCTGAAAGTTAGAATTTATAAAACAGTTATATTACAGGTAGTTATTTATGGTTGTGAAACTTGGACTCTCACTTTGAGAGAAGAACAGAGGTTAAGGGTGTTTGAGAAAAAGGTGCTAGGAAAATATTTGGGGCTAAGAAGGATGAAGTTACAGGAGAATGGAGAAAGTAACACAACACAGAACTGCACGCATTGTATTCTTCACCTGACATAATTAGGAACATTAAATCCAGACGTTTGAGATGGGCACGTCATGTAGCACGTATGGGCTACATGCATGTAGAGTGTTAGTTGGGAGGCAGGAGGGAAAAAGACCTTTGGGGAGGCCGAGACGTAGATGGGAAGATAATATTAAAATGGATTTGAGGGAGGTGGGATATGATGATAGAGAATGGATTAATCTTGCTCAGGATAGGGACCGATGGCGGGCTTATGTGAGGGCGGCAATGAACCTCCGGGTTCCTTAAAAGTCAGTAAGTAAGTAACCTATTTTTTAATTTATGTCAGTAGACATTATTATACCCACTCCTGATTCCGCCTGCGAAACCATTAGATACTGCCCACGTATCTCGACTGCTATTTGAGCTGCCTAAACAAAAATGAACGGCGTTAAGTCACACACCCTCTGCAGCCGGAGTACAGTATTACCACAGTCTAGTACATAGTCACGAAGCTTGAGTTGTGAGGGTGCTAAAAACAATAGACTGTGTCGGTACTATTTCGCATTGGCTGTAATGAGGCGATATTAGCGATCCTAGTGGTTAGCAACTATCTATGGATGCATATTTACTACGTATTGAGCTTCGTGACTGCATATACTAGATTGTGGTATTACCCTTCGCATAATTTCATTATAAATGTAACGATCTCCGTCTGTAATATTATTTTGAGCAAAACTGAGTATTGATAATGACAACTGACAACGACATACCCTAATATTCAAGTGCCACCGCCAATTTTAGGGTTACTGACCCACAGAACTGTTGCTACAGAGATTGAATCTCATGTAGGTGGCTCTCTTAGAAAAAAAAAATTGATACGATACAATAGTTTCTAGTCGTTACTGCATCTATGAGCATGATCATGAACAAATGGTAGAATTTTAGCAGGAGAAACTTCCGTACCCAGAAAAAAATGTTCGAACACACTATGTCAACCACAAATATGAATCTGCCAGTAACTGTTCAACTAACGGTATTGCGGGACATTAAACTGATACGAAGAATTAAGAGTACACCACTTTTATCGCACTCTGCACTACAATTTCCGCCGTATTTCAATAGAAAAGAAGAGCATTCTTTGATGTGGTAGTCCTATCACCCATCGTACCAAGAATCGCTTGTATTATTTGAGCAAGAATAGTAGATTACCAATATGGGGAAGTGACTCATATTGAACGAATCATCCACCAGACGCCCACTTCCTGGAATGAACTACCGTTGTACACTGTAACACGAGGATTGTGGTGAATAAGTACGTAGCCACAAAACAATCAAGGTGTGTTCGCGTATAGTAACAATTTTATTACATTGTATTACTTTAATGTCATTATACCCAGCTGGTTTGATATCTTTCGACCCGTTAATTTAAATACCTCTTAAAACACGTTGTCTCGTTTTGATAATCTAAGGATAAGATTGCGGTTTATAACTGCGGCGTCTCGTGTTCATATCCAGAAGTTTATTTTAAGTCAGTTGCGCTGTAATTAGAGACGAGAATTTTATACACTATAAAATCCCAAAATATGCATGCATTCATGCATTATCAAACTATGAAACATGCACGATCAAGCGAAAAATACATTAAAATATGCACGTTCATTTTTGTTTCAAACTTCTCATTTCACTTCACTTTTGTTTGTACAGTTAACAACTAACATTTTAAAATTGGTTTGTGTATGTAGAGAATGTCGTCATTACAGGTCAACAAATATATATATAAAAAACACACACACACACACACACACACACGCACGCACGCACACACACACACAAAAATCTGGACCACCTGAGATAACTTTGTATTTTTTTTCTTCGATATGTTGTTTAAGCACTAAGACCTGTTCAAAATAGTATAACCATGTAGGCTATCATTCTAATAAAGCAGAAGTTTAATATTAGCAACATAAAATGAAATGATTACTGCCATTTTCTGGTACTATTCATAAGAATTATGAAAAGTAGAACATTCACATTAAGTGCTCCAATTGGTGACCATTTGCAGTGATACACATGTCCAATCGCCAAATGAATGAGGAGATTGATTCGTCCACCGTTGCCGGCTGAATGGAATTACAAGCACACACAATAGATTCTTGCACATTATTTGGAGTTGTCGGAATATCCTGATACGCAATACCTTTAATAAATCCACAAATAAAGAAGTCCGATGGGGTAAGATCAGGAAATCGAGCAGGCCAATGAACTGCCCTCCACGACCAATCCATCTACTGGGATATTTTCGACCAAGAACACGACGTGCATGCAAGGTGTTACGTGCTGGGCATCCATCGTGCTAGTACCAAATGACCTGTCTGTTTCTTAGAAGTATAGCCTCCAGAAGTCTGGGAGTCCAGGAAAAAAAACTCTTCTTATGAAATGGGCATACTGCATACCAGTTTGGTTACCATTCAGAAAATATGGCCCAATAACCATACTGCCAACCATACCACACCAGACGTTAAGTCTTCACTGATGTTCCACCTGTCTGAGCCATCGTGGGTTCTCATTGGCCAGCAATACATGTTAAGTGTATTCATTTGTTTGTTATGTGAGAAGGAAGCCTCATCAGTAAATAAAGTTTGGGTTGATGAGAATTTGATGCTGTGGACACTGACAGAACACCACGATTCTGAAAATCATTTCTATACAATTCCTGGTGCCGATATACATGATTTGTGTGAAAGTTGTGACGACGTAGAATGCAATGTGCATTTGTCTTAGAATGCCAATCACAGCTTCAATTTATGTTGTGTTCGCGTTTTGATTAACTGCTACAGCAGCGAGAACAGCGACTTCACCAGTTTCATCTGTTGTTGTTCTACAGCAATTGCTTTGCCAAGGGTTTGTAGTTCCTGTTGCACGTAGCTTGTAAACCATCGGGAAGGTGAGATTTTTTGTGGGTATCGTTCTCTGTAGAGTTACTCTGCATAAGTAATATTACGCACAGTTTCAAGAGAATTAAAAAAAAAAAAACATCATTATAGCCAAATAATCTATGGATGAAGGTAATAAAGTACAGACAGAAATCATTTCAAAGTACTCAATTATACTAAAAAAATAGTGCATCTTTCAACTTACATTCTCCATAGATTAGGAGCATTTCTACCTTGTCTTCATTGGAGAGCATGGTACATACTGCACATAGTTAAGAAAATCATCAGATGTAGGCTATGTAAAACATCATTTATATAGGCTATTAAAAAAAAAGTCCTTTTAGTAGCATGTCTCCAATCAAAAACTTATATTATCTCTGGATGAGAATTAGATTAGAACATTTCCACATGAGAACTTTGTGATTTGAGAAAAAAGAGGTCTGTAAGGATATGATCGTGGAATGGTTGATTATTACCAACATTCCATGACAGTCTACTATATACAGTCGCGAAGCTTGAGGTGTTTTTTTGCAAATCTCGTGATAAAGCGCTCCAAGCGGTTAGCAACTAGAAACAATAGACTGTCCATGGTCGACTTTCGACTGTGTCGTATTTCTATCGAGTGCTAGCTCGTTGCGTATTTCACATTGATGCTAGTGAAATGTTCGTTATTGGTTGTAATGAAAATGTTAATGGCTAAAATATAATAATTGGAATAATAATATGAGACAAGGAGGAGACGTTTGTAGTGCAATAAATTGTAGCAACAGTAAGAGAAAGAGGCCAGAGTTATCCTTTTTCCGATTTCCGAAAGATTCAGAAAGGTTCCTGGGTTTCCACAAGAATGCTGTGCAAAAACAAAACTCTTAATTTTGAAGTTCTTTGTGACTGTTAGAATACATTATATCCTTAAATTTCACAATGAAATGTTTCAGTCTAACCGAAAGGACATTAGATACCGGTTAAAGTTCTGTCACTTAGGCTGCTAAATTTCCAGAGAAATAAAGGTTAGGTCTACTTTTTTTTTTTTCAGAGGATATATTTTTAATTGTAGCTATTAATTTTGTTATTATTTTTATGTGTTATTTTACTAAAGACGTAGAAAAATTAAGTTTGTTTTAATGAAATTTATTGATCACGTTTTATTTTCAATTCTGGTGGGATTATTATTGCTTAGGCCTACTTTTTTTTTTCAAAGGATACGTTTTTAATTATAGCTGTTAATTTTGTTGTTATTTTTATTTGTTGCTTTACTAGAGACGTAGAAAAAGTCTGTTACAATAAAATTTATTGATCACGTTTTATTTCCAATTCTGGTGTGATTATTATTGCTTAACCTCATCCCACTTTGTTACCTACGTAAGCCTACACTACAAGTGCCGGTACACGTAAGTTATTCCATTAATTCATATTTCATTATTATTGTTGTAAAGGGAAATGCAAATTAATATTTATTGGTTTCATAGTTAATTATCGCTATAATATTGAATGAGTGAAGCTATTATAGTAAATTTCAGTTCGTTTTGCACAAACAAAAATTATATATAACATTTCTTGCAGGCATCTTCGAGTTTATGGTGGAATTTAATATACTTAATTACAATAATAAATTAAGTTTATGCATTTAATATTTCAATAATGGAAGGAAGGTGTTAATTTTTCCAAAAGAACACGACAACGAAAGTGTAACATTTTTCGTCTGCTAGGAGAGAGATCTGCGATGCTGAGGCGATAGTAGCGATCCTAGTGGTGGGCAACTACCCATGTTTGCATTTTTACTACATATTGAGCTTCGCGACTGTATATAGTAGACTGTGATTCCATGCTAATGGTGCATCAATATTCCATGATTTGTATTTAACTTATTTACACTTTGGACGATTCGATAAACCTTTACTGAAACTACTAGTGGTTATTTTGGCAACTTTGTAATACGGTATTTACAATAACTAAGCGTGTCATTTAATGGTACTGGTACCCATTTTTTAAATTTTAAAACCCATTCGCGTTTTCTTTTATACTAATGGCGGGTACTCGATTGTTAATCATTCATAAAACACATAATTACACCTAACTATCGGCGAGCATTTTTTTGTTTGTTTGTAAATAGGGCTACAGCCTATGTGGAACATTGTGCATTACTGTAAATGTCATATTAGATCCATCAGACCAGTAAACATAACGATACAAAGTATAAATGTAGAAATGACTCGTCATTCTGTGATTTTCTAGATGACAAACTACAAAAAGATGTCTTTGCAGCTTGAATGTAGAAAGTCAACTAATGACAGTACAACTTCCTCTTCACATTACTTGCAGACATCCACCTGAGTTCAACCACCTATAATATTAGGTCTATACACTTGATGAGGATGAGGAGAAGGAGGAAAAGGAGGTAGTGGTGGTCTACTTTTCAATGCATACTCTAACCATTAATGTGCGAAAGCAACAGTGATAGAAGAGACAGACATATTCACAACAATAAAAATAGGTAAATGAAAATTCCTCCCGAAAAAAAAGTACTTTTCCTCAGTTCTACTATAAGCCGCAGAAATGTATTTATCTACTCTCAACGATTGCTCGTTTTATGTTAATAGCATAAATGTAATTATGAATATACTGTTGGTATCTAACTATGGGTTCATAATGGATTCATGCATCTTGTGAGTATAATAACTTAGGCCTAATTATTTTCTTTGAAACATATACAGGTTCATTAATTCACTTAGCATTCATTAGCAATACTACTAAGTAGGCCTACATTGTTACGTAATTACCTAGGTTATGAACAATAAAAAGCAATAACAGTTTATAATGTAACCTACAGGTAACTGAAGATAAATTTGTCAGTGTTACGCGTTCGAGTCATTTGACAGCTAATAAATGACGGTGCGAACATAGTTATAAGTGGTAGGACTTGCCATTAAACAATCAAAGTAAATAACTGAGTGATTACAACACGAGGCACAATTATCGTGTATCGTAACTGGTATATTCAGACATTTCATATAGGTAGTACCTAACAACGTGACATTTTAAGAATAGTTTGTAGGCCTACACAAATTTTCATCTAAAAAGTTTATTTTGACAAAAAAAAATGTCGCAATACGTCAAATGATGAAATATGACGAGATAGCCGTAATGGATTTATACCTCCCGAGATATTCTGTTAGCATTTCTTTATTAAACACACTTTTGTTTACATTTAGTAGAAGAAAACAAATTTGAGTACGATCAAAGTGATTTACTCATACTGCCAGAAAAGTACACATAATTAACTCGTTTGTAACTCGAGGTTCCGTATAATAAAATAAATATCCAAGTTTCAATTCAAAATATTTCTTCTTTACTGGGATCTTAGCAGACAGCTGGAGGATAAAAAGACGGCCATCTTGTACTTTGACGGACCGTCCCACTTCCAAAACCGTCAAACTATATACAGCTCATTACCAAAATCTCTTGATCAATGGAAAATATATATACACACACATTAAGAGGCAGACGTCAACCATTTGTTGTTACCTGGTGAAGAGCTGTCAATCCATCAACGTTGGCTGTGTCAATGTCAGCTCCCATTTGGAGCAACCGTAATACTTCTTCCTTGTCGCCTGCTGCACATGCTGCTAAAAACACACATCCTGCAGAGAACTGGATTTTTCTACTCTTACTATTAGGCACCGTAGCTTCACGATTAGTTTCCGATTCTTCCCAACGTTTTAATTGTTCAGCCCTTTTAAAAAGAGCAGAATTTGATCGAGTCTCATTAGACATTATGATCAACACTGCCCATACGTTTGTGAAGTTAACATGGAGGGAGCGGTCAGACTAAACTCGCATTTAAGTTAACCACAGGGATTTGGTTTCTCTCGTGTCCAGTTACTGAGCCTTGCGAGATGCGAAGTACTTCTAACGCAATGCAACATTCATTTCGTTTAAATAAATCAATTTATATTGAATTCTTAGCCACTGACAATTAGGTAATGAAAAGTTCAGCAAATCCGTACTTATTTACAAAATATCTGTAATTCAAGCCACTCAATCGCAGAAAACTTGTGCACTCCCACACCACGAAAAGCTAATGATGACACTAACAAAGTAAAATTTAGTTCATGCATGCAATATTTCTCTCACTAGTTATTGGCAAACCTGAGAATCACGGCCCTTTCGATCTGCGACTGTGAGGAAAACAATATATTACTTTTTTTTACACGTAAAGCAGTTAATGATAATCTGCTGGAACTGCATGCTAATTGAATAATAGATTTTTACTCTCTCTATGATTCCGTAGACTTTTACAAGATCTTCTACATTATTGACCTCATCTTTGTAACGGGTTTACATTCTTAAAAATAGATGGCAGGACAAGTAACGACAGTTTCAGGGTTGTTACTTTCTAAGTGACCATGGTTCTATTGAACTGAAGGAAGAAACAACAGGGTATTCGATAAACATCAGGCGGGTAAACACAGAAGGAAAATCTTCTAAATTTTCAGCAGAATATTATATACATAGTCATTAATATATAAACAATCGTATTTAATATTGCCACTTAAAAACTATGTTTACTATTATATTCCAATTATATTTACTGAAAAGTTGAAATTGCGTAATTTGGAATTCTTCCACATTGATTAGTTTGAATGTATTGGTCATCCTGACTATTACTTTTCAGTGCAATCGGTTTTCAACGTCAACTACGAACAGTAGATGATAGAAGTGTTTTGTTTTTCGATACAGAGCTATCAGGAAGCAAATTTTTTTCCTTGTCAGAAAATAAAAGTGTTTATTTTGTAGTGGCATTGGGCTACAGTGAACTATAGCCTCGTATGCCTCAGAAGTAGTGTAACCCTTATTATAAACTCCATTACGATGATAAAATTGTTTTCCCTTAAACAACAGAAAAAAGATGGTGAAGCAGCTCCAAAATCTGGAAATCAGAAGAAAGCTTCAGCAGCACAGTTACGAATTACAAAAGGTGGGTGTGAAAATTGAAATAAAATACGTAAAATGAAGTTCTGATGTAACTGTACAGATTAATTGCTTTTAACATTTTACTTATTAATATGAACTTATCCAGTTGGGTTAATGGCAAGTATTTGCAGTAACTTTAAACTAAACATCTTTTTCAGATATAAATGAACTTAATTTACCCAAGACTTGCAATACGGAGTTTCCAGACCCAGATGATTTGTTGACATTTAAACTTATTATTTGTCCAGATGAGGTAAGTATGAATGTGTTGAATGCATGCATGTAATTTTTTTATATTCTATTTTATTCTAAATATGTCTCAGAATTGTTCTAATAACAATTCTTTATTTACATGTCTGTGGTTAAATTCGACTTCTCTTGTGTTATTTTGTACTAGGCCTACGCCTACATAGCACATGTAGGCTACATAACAGCCTTACAGTCTACAGATGAGAAAGAAGAATTAAGACCACAGAAGTATCATACATCTAAATCAATATAGGTAGTTAAATAACAGTATTTTGGTTCAAATCTTATAATATAGCAATCTTTGGAAATTGTTCAACGAATGAATTTCATCATGGTATGTCATATTAGTTGTGACATCATTGACTTGACCACAGGTTTCTTTTGCATTCATACACGTCTAATAAGTTAGATAATAGGTCTGTATGGTTATTTAACAGAAGAGCACACCAAAGAAAGACATCTGTCCCCGTTCTACCCCGATTTATCAATACAGCATGCGAGAGGTCTGGGACGCAATACTAAGGAAACAACCATTTTCATAGTAATCGTCTTGGACCTCTCGTGTATTACGTTGGTATTAGCAATAGCGAAAGAAAGATGCAGCTTCTTTGGTGTAGTTCCTCTGGAGAATTACCAGTTGTTGCCCAGGGTGCACTGTAGGAGGTTGGTCTATGCTACACCCGCAATGAGATGAGATGATGATGGAGATTTGTTGGGATGCTACAGGGAAACTGACGTTTCAGCAGAAAAACCCTATTACCTGGACTATGGACTTACCCAACATGTCATAAATCTGGCATATGCCGGGGAATTCTTTCCGACGTTCATTTAAAAAACTACAGAGTTATTCAAGAACATTGATAAGACGATGAAAAGGTGTTAACAGAGCAATAGTGTGATGATAATGATTCAGAGAGGCACTCAGATTCTACCATGCAGTTTGCCCATGACAAATTTAATGGGATCTGTCGAGGTTCAAAGCCTAGTTACTTTGGTGAGAAACGATCAGCTGACAACTATAGGATAGTTTTCGTCATAATTCCTGGAAGGCAACCTTTGTTATCGCATCTGACCACCTGCAACTCCCGATAAAGGATTTGTAAATATACCTGTACTCTGCATATAATTAGTTCATCATAACTCAAGATGCAACAAGTCATTTAAAACTATGACTCTACGTATAATTATCTCGTCACAACTCAGATGCAGCAAGTCATTTAAAACTATGACTCTGCGTATAATTAGCTCGTCACAACTCAGATGCAACGAGTCATTTAAAACTATGTCAAATTTATTCCGACCTTCGGTAGTGCTGTACTAAGCGAAAAATCTGGCACTCCCTTCGAGGGAACACTGGTCAAGTATAATTGGATTCTATTTTTATGATATGTATGTTGGGAACAACTGGATAATACCCACAGCAGAGCAATGTCGATAGTCGACGTTACTTGCTGGCCACTAGTCACCGGGCCGTACCGAGGCGTGCCAAACAAAACACAATCGAAATGGTGGTAGTAAAATTCGCGACTATATTCTTAAATAATTCACTGCATTAGTCAAGTGCAAGACTTCTGGCTTCTGTTGCATTCAAACAATTATAAAATACGATAATTTGGTCCAGGGAGCATCTGTTTTTGATGCAGAGATAATTTGTTTGGCTTGTTTCTTAAATAAAATTACGAAATGGCGTTCCTGTGCTTAACATTTAATAAAAAAAAGAAATATAGCAAAACTGTTTTGTCCCGAGACTCTCATCTAAGTCACGTAATCTACTTCAATATATTTGCGCAAATATACCTTGTAGCTAACAGTGGTGCTATCTCTCAGTAATGTTCAGAACGAAGGAGAGAGAGAGAGAAAATAAACAAATTTCTCCCTCCAATGACGCCACACACCAGCATCGTGTTCTTATGTTGGCGAGATAGTGTATTTACTTAAATTTGGTACTAAACGTAACGGCACGGTTCATAGATACCGTGGGAATTCTCCAGTTTAGTGGTATGTTGAAATAACATTCCTTAAATACTGCATAGGTGTCGAGATCCTATAGCTAAATTAAGCTATCATAGGAACATGGCAATGCTGATGGTTAAATCACAACCGTATGTCTGTTAATAAGGGGATGTAATCGTGGATGTTATAACATGTCAAAGACTTCAGAACCAAATAAGATATAGAATTGTACATGGATACGTACAAATAAAGAAATTTTGTATATATGTAGTACCAATATTTAAAGCACTGGTATCAGATGTAGCAGATGAACTCAACTCATGCACCATGTCACTAGAAGGTGAAAGCAGCAGCTGATATAAATTTTATCAGAGAACAAAATGATACTAACAAAGCTTATATCTGTCTGTCTGCCATGTAATAAGAAGATGCAATTTGACATTATTATAAGATGTGACATGTACTATTGAATCTTAATCATAAAAATTTGTGTAATTTCAGGGCTTTTACAGAGGAGGACGTTTCGTTTTTAGCTTCAAAGTTGGGCCCAATTACCCACATGAGCCACCCAAAGTAAAATGTGAAACTCCAGTCTATCATCCCAATATCGATTTGGAGGGCAATGTTTGCCTCAACATTCTGCGGGAAGATTGGAAGCCAGTACTCACAATCAACTCAATAGTTTATGGATTGCAATATTTATTTCTGGTACAGTATACTATGAATTTATATATATGCAGCATATACTATATTTTGTACAATGATCATTGTCTCTTATACTGAGTCTTTTGCAGAAAATTATGCTATTTTAATAATTTTAAAGTATATTTGTTACAGCAAATGTCTACCTGTATGCACAGCTTGCATCTTCGGAATATATTCCTCAAAATCTAGTAATCATCACAAAAAATGTTATGGATTTCTGTTATAAGTAGTTTCATGATTAAGCATACCAAACTTTCCAACACTTCCATCAGGTGTGCTAAATGGTGCAGTGGATTTTTTGAGAGTAAAAGGTAAAAGGTAAAGGTATCCCCGTAACATGCCATGAAGGCATTTGGGGGGCATGGAGGTAGAGCCCCATGCTTTCCATGACCTCTGCACTAGAATGAGGTGGTGTGGTCGGCACCACGCTCTGGCCGCCTTTTACCCCCGGGAAAGACCCGGTACTCAATTTTATAGGAGGCTGAGTGAACCTTGGGGCCGTTCTGAAAGTTTGGCAACGAGAAAAAATCCTGTCGCCACCTGGGATCGAACCCCGGACCTTCCAGTCTAGTTTTATTTTATTTTTTACGTAAATATATCTACATTGAAGAATAACTAGACAAATTTGGTTAACAGAACCAGGAAACAAAAATGAACAGAATTTTCTTTCCACTGTTGGCTGTCTATTTTGGAGTGGTTCGTTGTTGTTGATACATTGGCCTGTCCACTTACCTTGATGTGGCAAGTCTACAATGTACAATTAATAGGGGTTGAGATCTTGTAAAACATTATACTTATTTTTTATAGTGGAATCCAGCATTCACCTTTCTTAAATAACTAAATTCTGATCGAGGAAACCATAAAAATATCGATCAGATTGTCCAGCCCCCGAATTTGAATCTAGGACATCAAGAATAAAAGTGTTTTATCACTGAACCATCCCGCTCGGTTTCGACTTATCTGATGCAAATTTATTGGAACAAAATTTCCGACTGTTATCATTACATTATAGTTTGTCAGAATTGGAAAATTCGGCAATTTTCATGCTTAATGAATTTATAAAAAATAAAAATTTGCTATTGAAGGTTATACATATAACTACAATATAATAAGTCTATATACTTATGACTAGGACATGACCTCTCTGACATGTCATTGACACTGTAGTAAAAACAAGTGAAAGGAAAAACCTCATTAAAATATGCTATGGCATTATGGTGAACAAAACTCATAAGCTAGCATTTGCCTCTTTAAAACTATTCAAATATAAATCACCATACAAATAATGTTAAACCTGAAACAAAGAAATGCTAATCATTTCTAAATATCTAAATGCCAATTGAAAGGGTAGAGGGTCGGGAATGAGTAAAAAGAGTGTAACTTGTCTTCAGTATTTAATAACAAAATAGGCAAAACTGTGTGTGTGTGCAAGTTACAGATCGAATACATATACTGTATTAAACCAGATCCTTTTATAATTATATCAACAAAATTTTGTATACAAATAACTTCTGTTAGAATGTCATAATATCCTGTTTACTTTATTGGCCACTTTTCTGAGAATATCTTTATGTTAGTTCATCTTTGGTTTGCGCATAAAGCTTACTTTTTTTTATATATATATAATGCACGTTACTGTGCAAGTCATGGAGATGACAGCCAAGAGAAGTCAAATATTGCAATTCAAAATGATTGTATATAGTACAATACAATTTTGTGAAAGCTGTTATGGCACTGCCATGGAGGTTTCAGGGTTATTACATTACAAACACTGAAGTAAATTCGTAAAAGCTATCAATTTACTATCGAAATGTCTATCATACCAACATTTTATGCATTGCTTCCTGTCCTGGTCCGAGTACAGACAAGTATCAAGTTCAATTGTAAATACATTTTAACAGAAGTATTAATTCAAACTATATAATATATATATATTCAGTTCATTTTCTCGAAACTGAATCAATTTCTCTTTTTGCATTATAAAGCAGCATTGTTCACTGCTAGCAAATAAGAAAATAAAAATTGACCATCAGATCAAACTTCATTTCTGTTTTTCGAGTAGTTTATGTATTGCAGCAACAATTTATCCATTCAAGAATGAAAATTATAACCTATGTTTATAATACAGAAAGTTCATTGTTTCTATTGGTAGTATTATGCACAGGGGAAAGGGAAATGAAGCGGTAAAACTTTTTTCTCTTATCTTTCAGGAGCCAAATCCTGAGGATCCACTGAATAAGGAGGCAGCAGAAGTGCTCCAGAACAACCGGCGCCTGTTTGAACAAAATGTCCAGAAAGCAATGAGGGGTGGTTATGTTGGATCTGTGTACTTCGAGAGGTGTTTGAAATGATAAGTGTTGCACGGGAAACAGACTTTCAAGACAATTGATGGCCGAAAGTTCTTCCCTGGGAAATTGTAAATATATTTCCACGGGGTTGAAGAGAGCCTATTTCTGTCATTATGGGATGCTGTTTGTAAGCAGGATTGGAATTGTGCATATAATCTGCTTTATACATAACATCTGAGCCATAAAACACTAGCAATTTATCTTCTAAGTTGAGACCAACAGAAACAATTGTGTATATTTTTAATTCACTTGTATAAACAGCAGTGAAGGAAGGAGTTTCCTTTTCAAGTGCGAGAAAAAAAAATATATTCTCACACTGAAATAATTGCATCCCATAGGGTTGGTTGTAATCCTGAAAATTGTGGTACTTGTTTTTGGATAATTTTTTGTTTAATATTTGTGTGGTTTGTTGGTCTGTAGTGTTTCCCCCCAGATGAAGAATACTGGCTGTTTATTACTAGTATCTCATTCTATTGGAATAAATTTAGGATTTTGTTATTGAAAGAATTTTCAATTGTATGCTGTTTTAGCTTAAAGCTACCAAATTTAATTATAACAAGCCTGTTACCAAAGCAAAATATATCTTTGGCTATTTAGTATAATGTAGGCTGTTTCTTCAAATTATTCTGCCAAATAAATTATTGCTGATAGAAATCTAACAAATCTATGTAATATATTTAACATTTTTGTTCTGATACTTAAAAATCTCAATCCAGATCCACGATATCCTTACCAGAATAGAGATCCTGACATCTACAGCTCTTACTAATATAAAAATGGGTATACTTTGTTTTTCGAATTTCAATATTGTACAAAATCAGTTTTCTGAGGAGACCCTCTAGCACATTATATAGAGATTTTCCTCTGTGATGTCAAGCAAAACTTTTCTCACAGTTGCTTCTGGCTTGATTTGAGCAGCAGCTGATATACGAATAGGGAGAGGAGGACTAGAGAGAAGCGAGAATGAAGATGAGAGCTCGAAGTAAAATACTTATTGTAACTAAATTTTGAAGCACCATACACCTGTAATTTACCATACATATGTTATCTTATTAAATAATCCTATGTTTGAATATAACAGGAATAATCTCTCCGCATATACAGGAGAAGTATTACTCCCAGTGGTGTGTTGCAAGTACTCCTGCACTCCGACCTACAGCTTCGCTCTGAAACTGTATTTCAGGGTAAGGTCCCATGTTCTAGTTTTATACAATGACTTCTCATCCAAGGCACATTCCAGAAATTCAACATATTCGTTTAAGCATGCCATGCTGCATTTACGACGAGTACCTGAACCACACCTAGTTTGTACACTTATATCATATTGGGCTCTGATAATGGTGGAAAACAACGTCAAGCCTTTTACTCGTCACAATCTAAACTACATGTGAAGCATCTGCAAACATAGGAACCCGACATGTAACTGCAGTCAGTTAATCTCAGTTCATACTTTAGCCTCTTACATCGTTGGCTTAGGCGTAATTCCACAATAAATATGACTGAATAAATAACAATAGAAATTTAGATATTGGGGAGTTGTAAGTTATCGATACATATTTTACAATCTAGTCGAAAGATGGAACTGGGAAATCATTGCAAAATGACAATCTGGGTGGCATGTGAGTATTAAAAATTACTGCATAGGAATAGTATCGCAATCTGTAAGGGGCAAGGAAGAACCATACAAAGCCATTAACTCCATGCATAAACATTCATAATTAACCAATAATTAGACATATTGGAAAATGTTACAGTTAACTTGACACATTCAACATTACATTCTTCTAAAATTTATTTCCTTTATCCCAATTCAAGAAAGTAAAATTCTCACTCATTCGTCACTTCTATATCAATTTTGCATTTCAAAGTAATGTGAATGCATTCTTCCAATATATATTTCTCAAATTTTGCACAATATGAACGTATTCTCTTTATATACTTTCAATTTAATTACAGTCTTCAAGTGGACAAAAAATCTCACACATTCATGGCACAAGTGCTGAAAATGCTTGCCACAAATGTCCAATGTGTGTATAAATTGTCACTATTGATTTTGCAAGTCTTTCTATCGTCCCAATGGTGTTCCACCGAAGTTAAAAGAAGCAGGCACTGTCTGTTGATTAAAAACATAACCTGAAATCAAAACACAACCTTTTATTTGTAAATTATAAACAAGAGTTTATAGAAATATTGGATCAAACTTTTCTATATATATTTATTTTTAAAATTCTCCAACAAACGTTTTTTATTAGGTTCGTTCCAACAAGCGGTTCATGGATCAGTTCACGTACGGTTCCTGTACCATCTTATGCGCATGCACTAGTTGAGCATCTGCTATGGGATTGAAACTGGACTGGACATTGTTGGAACGCTTTCGCGGATCGTTATGTACTAAATCCAGAGATGCTATAACTGTGATCATCTTTGCTAAGAACGGGATGCTTATTATTATCGTTTCGCAGCTAATTCTAATTGCAGAAAATAGAATTTCGATCATTTTCTATAAAAAAGATGACAAAAAAATATGGAAGGCAAGAATTCCGCTAATTCAATGTCGTGTACTGGGGGACTCTCATCTAAAAATAGTTCTTTTTTTAATTATTAATGTATGTACGTTATTTATTATACCTTTAATCGAAGCTGCATGTTGAAATTGTAATGAACTATTTCAATACCCAAATAATTTCCATTCCCTTTCTTTTTGGCGAAAATTTAAATTAAATCTCTAGTTTTATTATTCATCTGCACCGTCACTTTTCATCTTAACCTCATTGATGTGAACAGTCGATCATGTCTTTCTTCAGTATCTAGGAGACTTTGTGAGCTTATGCGCATGCGCGTCTTGCGTACTCTTCCGTACATGCCTCAATCTGCAGACTATTTCTGACCGTTCTGAACCCGTGTCAAAAGCTTGTTGGAACGCCCGACTGCAGTACATGTTTCCGGTTCAGGACTGGTTCGGATTGTGTTGGAACGCTTTTTCTGTACTGCACATGCTCACAATGGTTACGGATGGTTCCTGACTGTTGTTGGAACGAACCTATTACCAACCACAAATGATGACAAAAAATAATACGTACACAATTCCATTACTCAGCTATTCAGCTACATTTTAAGCCATGAAACTAGAAATAATGTGTATTCAATCCTGTATAATCTTATTTAATAGTAAGGAATGTATTTTTATCTGCCTTCATCATCACCCATTCTCTACACTACACTTACATGAACACTTACACTAGTATACTACGTAACTCTTCATAGATACATGATACTGTGTACAGGGATAATCGATACAATATATTTAGGTGTAAAACATAACTTTTAAGTGGGTAGTTTAATCTTTACTCGCTATTGTACACAAAGTGAAGGAAATATTTAAGAATTTGCATATAATTATGAGTGCACACACGCCAAAAACAATTTACGTTAGGGGCTTGATTGGTAGGGTATGACAAAAGTTTCAACAATATTTTTTTGGAGTATACTTCTTATGGGGTTTCTTGAAGGATACTATGTATAGGTAATATCCATACAATATTGAATAACTTAAGATTTAATTTCGACAACAGTGGTCTGGATTACAAGAGAATCTCTTGTTGAAATAGTGAAGAACTTCAGAAATAGACTGCAGGTGATGATCACACGCACAAAAAGAATGTTCAAGACTTATTATGTAGTTTCTAGTCTGGATAAAATTATCTGAAAACTGAAGCGTTTTTTTTTTTTTTTTCAAGGATCCTGAATATGTGCATTTTTATCTTAATCAGCATCTGCTGTTAATGAATTCTGCTTTCCAAGTGTATCTCAGACACAAAATTTAATGCTGACAGACTGCAGAGTCCAAAAGGTTCTAAGTGACTATATCTGGAGCCACTGGTAACAAATCAACCAAAAGTATTGTCAGTGGAATCTAATTTCTTACAATCTGGAGATTATTTTTGTCCATTATTCTTGATATACTTGCCTCCACTTTGTTCTATCCTTTTGCTTTCGGCAGCTGCCTTCCTCTGATCTGCTAATACCATCACTTCCTGCAGTGCTTTCTGCTGTTCTGTCGTTAAGTTGCCTGTCAGAGCCTGATACCATGCAGGATCACTAGCTTGAATAGCTGAAATATGGGTCAAACAAGTTTTGGCTCATGAAATTAATTACCAACAAAACTTCTCTTCCAAAAATTTGTAATTCAAATTCCAATTAGGTTCATTACCACACAAAATCCATATGGGCATACGCTCACAATTGTAGCCTTTACATGCACGGGTCTAATTGCATGTCAGGGGCGAAAAGAAATAACGAGAGATATGTGTTACAGGACCTTGGGTTTTTCCATGCTGTCCAAGTGTAGCAAGTCAATGAGCACACAAAACTCTGCAGTTACTTACGAAAAAATTCTAAGTGTGACAAGCAAGCATACGTCAGTAAATTCGAAAGATACCCTTACTCATGGAAATGTGAGGATATGCAAACATGTATGTAAGTATGTGTTTATGTGGGTATTCTTTCATGTGCAGATACTTGACGTGTGTAATTTGAATAGTAATATGTGTTACAAGAGCGGTATGTTGAAGTTTTCATGTTCGAGGAAAAGTTTGAAAAAGCGAAACGTAGTTGAGCTTTTTTAATTTCCGAGAATTGAAAGAAAACATACCGCTCGTGTATCGTACATTATTTTGTGCGAAGATCGTTTATTACATACCTGAAAGAGGAATTTCTAATTAGTTGCAATGAAATCTCCATCTTGGTTTCTGTTCAATGACGGCAATTTTGGAAAACAAAAATATCTATCTTCAACATTGTTGCTTTAAAATGTTTTCTGTGTTTACTATACTCCAGCAGGCCGTCATATTTATTTTCATTTTATTTATTTATTTATTTATTTAATAATAACATATACATAAAAACGTTACATTAAAATACCCCGAAAGAGCAAAGCTCGTGTTCGGGGACAGTTCCGTTACATAGATACACACACTTTGTAGACAAAATACTTAAGAAAAAAGCTCACATAAAGATTGTAATAAAATTAGTGAATAATAATACTAGTAATAACTGAGTGAAAAAAGAGACGATGTTTAGATTGATGGATTAATATTAAATTATTAGTAGTAGTATAATTAGTGCAGGTCATGTTGATATAGTAACCAAGATAAAATAGAAAAATACACTTAGGATAGAAATAAACTTGTTTTACAATACATGGTACATAATATATATACACAGGGAAGTCTGTCATATAAATTTTTTAATTCTGGATCTGAAAATTTCATTGCTTAAAGTAGTCAATTCTGGATGAAATTTTATTATCGAATTATATAGCCGTGGACCATAATTTGTACTGTGTAGTAAAGCAGCAGATGTGAAATATTTAGGTTCAACTAATTTAAGAATTTCATTTCGTCTCGTATTATGAGCATGTGGCCGAGCTACAAATTTCGTTCTATTTTTATGATAGAATTTCATTAAAGAGTATTTATAAATTTGGTCAATTCTAAAAACATTCAATTCAGAATGGATCAAATTTGTTGGATAATCCAGTCGCCTTTTCAAACAAATTTTGATTATACGTTTTTGCAACATAGAGGAAAAAGAGCAGTTTTTGTAATGCCTCCCCACCCAATTATACCATATTGGATAACAGATTCAACTATAGCCAAATAAACCAAACGTAATACATGAGTAGGCAAGTAATGGCGAAGGTCTTTTTTTTCCCCAGTCTATAAATGCGAACTTAAAACAAACGGCTTCCTTAATGTTACATGTATCACGAAATGCAGTAACTTTAGTGGAGTTGTAGAGTTTACTTAATTTTTGCAAATATTTAAAAACAATAATTAACACTGCAATTTAGGTGAAATTGCAGTGGT
Organism: Periplaneta americana; assembly: GCF_040183065.1. Lineage (NCBI taxonomy): Eukaryota > Metazoa > Arthropoda > Insecta > Blattodea > Blattidae > Periplaneta > Periplaneta americana. Next base: position 26,552,057 of record NC_091123.1, on the reverse strand, counting down.
AAGTTTTCAATTTATAATTATTACTATATTGAACGTCTCTAAAAATAATATGTTAAAAGCCTAAAGCAGTAAAATGAATATGTCACTTAAGCGGTATAAGAAGAGGGAAATTGTTATGTGTGTTAGGTTGGGAATACTGAATGTGGAATTTTAGACTTACAGCGAGTTGGTTTTGTGCAGAAACCAAGCAAATACGTACGATCTCGCACAAAAGTTTTTACAAGACACGATTGTGACAAAACAAAGTTCAGTGTGTCATCCCCATCAAATTAATGCAATGACATACAAATCTCGAAATTTATAGAAAAGGGGAGAAATCACTGTCAATTCATCACGTGTGTTGCAGTTAGCATCTTCAATGAGAATCGAAAAGGAAAATGGATTTGCCAATGAAACTCTGCATTCAATGTGCATTGTTATGTCAAAGATTAAGTACTATATATGGAAAACATACACAATTGTACACTAACTGTTTAAATAAAATTCAGTGTTCAAACAGGTGGTACCATATACGTGAATTTTCTTACTAATCTTGTAGCTTTAAATTATTCACAAAAATTAATACAAATATTACAGTAATCAATCGACAGGTCAGAGATGTGTAACTGATCAATAATAGATGGAATATGCAGAAGAGGAGATGATACTAAAGGATAAGCTACTGGAACTAAATGACAGCTGTGAACAGTATGGAATGAAGATAAATGCAAACAAGACGAAGACCACGGTCATAGGAAGAAAAATAAACAAGGTAAATTTGAGAATTCTAAAAGAGGCAGTAGAGCAAGTGGACAGCTTCAAATACTTGGGGTGTACTATAAGCAGTAACATGAGCTGCTACCAGGAAGTCAGGAGGAGGATAGCATTGGCCAAGGAAACTTTTAATAGAAAAAGGAGCATCTTCTGTGGACTTCTGGAGAAAGAACTAAGGAGGGGACTGGTGAAGTGCTTTGTGTGGAGTGTAATATTGTATGGGGCAGAAACATGGACATTACAACGAAGTGAAGAGAAGCAACTAGAAGCGTTTGAAATGCAGTGGCGTAACATGAAACTTTGAGCAGGAGAAGCTAATTCAAGTTTTCTTTCGTGCAATACGAGAAAACGTATTACAAAAATATAGTCTTAAAATAAATAGTAGTCAATGTTAAGTCAGCAGTCGAAGATTGGTTGGAACCTCGTAAGTAACACCAATAAGGCATGACCTCAAATGGTACGTAGTAAAATATGATTTCACGGTTTACACATCAAATAGACACGTATAGTATAACATTAGCTCACTCCCTGTCATACTTAGAGAAATCACAATATTAACGGTCAATAGATACAGTACGTAAGTATGCGTCTGTCTTTTGGTTGTGTCCTTCATTGACAGCAAGGGAGTCGGTCATTTGCTTTTTAGATCACACTTTTGTTTGTAAGTCAGTCTTCATAATAGAATTGTCCTAAAAATTCAAGTAAATTGGTATCAGGAACTGTTATTTCACTCATTATTTATTATATCAGCCACAATGCACACTAACACTTCAACTGAACACAACTGACGAAAAGGGATAACTCGGAAACTACTTATTTTCAATGTCAAAGCTAGCCTCCTGCGAGCCTTGCGACCAGGGTAGTTTAGTTAGAAAGGGATGGAAAATCTACAGGGTGGGTCACACAGAAGAATGAGTGTAAGAAACCAGTCTGCTTGGAAGCTGGTGTGTGCAGGCTTCTTGTTTATTGCTGCATCACAAATCATCCTGAGCTGCCGCATCACAATATTTAACGCGTAAATATAAATTCTATTAAAATTAATCAATAATGTTGTCCATAGACTGCAGGTTTATTATGAAATTATTATTAACTGGGGAAGCTGAGCTTTTTAGCTTACATTGATGCTACGCCACTGTTGAAATGTGGATATGGAGAAGAATGGAGTGTGTGAAGTGGACAGGCAGAGTAAGAAACAAAGCTGTGTTGGTAAAAGAGGACGAAGAAAGAATGATGCTGAAACTCAACAGGAAGAGGAAAAGGAATTGGTTGGGTCACTGGCTGAGAAGAAACTGCCTACTGAAGGATGCACTGGAAGGAATGGTGAAAGGGAGAAGAGTTAAGAGCAGAAGAAGATATCAGATGATAGACGACATTAAGATATATGGATCATATGAGGAGACAAAGAGAGCCACCGGCGTGGCTCAGTTGATTAAGACACTTGCCTGCTGGTCTGAAGTTGCGCTCGGGCGCGAGTTCGATCCCTGCTTGGGCTGATTACCTGGTTGGGTTTTTTCCGAGGTTTTCCCCAACTGTAAAGTGAATGCCAGGTAATCTATGGCGAATCCTCGGCCTCATCTCGCTATCAGCAATCTCGACACTAAATAACCTCGTAGTTGATACAGCGTCATTAAATAACTAAATACATAACAAAAAGGAAGGCAGAAAATAGGAAAGACTGGAGAATGCTGGGTTTGCAGTGAAAGATCTGCCCTTGGGCAGAACACTATGAATGAATGAATATCCTTTGAAGCAGGAACAGGTGAAGAGTATAGTTAATTACTGCAGTTTTTAGTTTGTGTTTGCAATATGTTATAGTTGATGAACTCAGCCTCCTATGGCGCACCTTGGACAACAACTGTGTTGGTAAATTGGTCTATACAACTAGCTTCATATGAGTGAATGACGAACAGTCAAATAACACCGCCAAATTGACAATAACATCTAAATCTTTAACACGAATTTTTCTTAAAAACAAAACCACTTTCACGACACAAAAGAATAATGTACTATATGTTTTTCATTCTCTATGTTAATTTTTTGTTTCTATTTACGTTTAATTCTGCAATGTGAGTGTAGCCTTAGTGTCAGAAAATCTGAACTCGTACTGAAGAATCAACTAAACATTCAACTTTCACTAGTAATGCATTGTTGCCACCAATGGGGTCTGATAGTGATGGAAAAAACAGCATAAGAGGTACTTCTTACAACATGATGCAATGTATTTTGTAACCCTCGTCACCTAATACCTAATGTTTAAAATTACATTATATAATACCTACTTTGCAAAACTTCTTTAAAAACAATGTACTCGTCTACATTGCAGTTTTCTTCATCTAATGGCGTTGTATAGCTTTCTAATGCAGTCTCCTCATTAGCTTCATAGTCATCGTCACTGTCATCATCAGTGCCTTCATCCTGGAAAATAATAAATTTACATGCACAATAATGCTACTAGACGAAATAATGGTCTATGTACAGCGTCATCGAGAAGTCCCTCTGCAGTGTTTGTGTAGTTGAGAATCCACTAGACATAGAATTCAAGTGGCAGCACTGGCCGCTAAGCATATGACGGACTGGGGATGTGAGGTTGTCAAACCAGAATTAATGGGAAAGTCCCAACTTTCTACAGGATTACTAGAACCAATGGAGCTGCGGAGAGACTTTTCGATCGCAATGTATGATTATTAATATCTACATATTTATCTTTACATAAGGTTATTTATAGCACAGCCACTGAAGACGAAATATGACACATTTTTTTACTATTGAAGAATCAAGAATCCATACCAGACAATAATATAAAACATATTCATTTTCCAGAGCCGGAAAATGCTTGTATCCTACAAATTAGAGAAGATATACAAAGTCAATATCTTGTAACAAATTCGTAAAATATTAGTCATGCCATGAAGCAAGTAAGAAATCAACTAATTAAACAACTATGAACTACTTCGTCACAAGGCTGATGAGTTGGTATGCGCTGGCCTTCCATGCCCAAGGTTGCGGGTTCGATCCCGGACCAGGTCGATGGCATTTAAAGCCTGGTTCAGACGGTGCGTGTTTCTGTGATGCATTCCAAGGTGGCTCCGCAGATGGGTAGCCTGCGTGCTCACTGGCTGGCTCCCGTGTTGGCTACGGTGATGGTAGTTGTTCATACGGAGCTGGCTCTTTTCACAGTTCAAATTGGAAAATCATCTGCTGCTTCATCTGTTGCCAACACTCATGGTCAAAAAGAAACTAAACCGTGAGTGGAAAACAACTAAAGTCCTACATTAACAGTAGTAAATGTCGTAATAAAGTAATTAAGCCATAAGTGCAAAACAGCTAAAGTCCGATATTTAATTGTTGTTTCTTAGAAACTAAAGAATATAGGAAAAACAGGTTTAGTTGGAAAACAACGAACATGGCGACATGGTTTCAGTGGTGATATTATATGATCATCTTTGGTTTCCAGCCTGCAAACCATCACGAAAAATAGCAAGGAACCTACCCTCGAAATCCAGCAAGCTAGCTATCCAAGGAGCCACCAGAGCGCATTACTTCCGGCGAGTGACCACGCAGGCTATCCATCCGCGCAGTCACCTTGGAATCCATCACAGAAACACGCACCGTCTGAACCAGGCTTAAGTGTACTTAAATGCGACAGGCTCATGTCAGTAGATTTACTGGTATGTAAAAGAACTCCTGTGGGACAAAATTCCAGCACATCCAGCGACGCTGATATAACCTCTGCGGTTGTGTCGTTAAATAAAACATAAAATTAAAAAAAAAAAACTTCGTCACAAGACCTGTACTCAAACGAACTTCACCATCAACCACAACAGCGACTCTTGGCAGTCACAATATTCTGTAATACTGCTTTATCAATGATCCAAGGATTATAACACTCTGTTTACAAGGTGCGTTTAAGTTCTAAGGTCTCCCGATTTTTTTTCTCAGGATTGGGAGCAGACAGAAACATGTGGTTTGGATTAAAAGCCACGGCACTCTTTGTGAATGAGTGACAGAGATGACAGCAGCGTATGGTGCACAGAAACCTAGTGGCAGCACCTAGAGTGAGAAGCAATTCTAACACTTAAAATGGCGACATTCTCGTTATAGGAACACCATGTAATCATTCGTTTTCTCCATTTGCGTGGTGTGACACCCACTGAAATTCATCGTCAGTTGAATGAGACAAGTGGTGATGGTGTCATGAATGTGAAGAATGAGTGTTCGTGTGTGGGGCAGTTCAAAGAAGGCCAAGTGTCATCTGACAATGAGCCAAAAGAACATAGACCTTTTGCCAGCCGGTCTGACAACATGATTGCGCAAGTGGAGAAACTTGTTCTGGAGGATCGCCAGTTCACTGTGGAAGATATCACCTCAAAAGTTGGTATTTCTGTGAGATCTGTGCAAAGATCTGAAAGAAGACCTGAAAATGCAGAAAAGTTTCCTCCAGGTGAGTGCAATGAATGCTGACGGACGACCACAAGGCTGCGCGCATTGCAATTTGTCACGAGATGTTGACATGTGATGACAGCATGAATGGTGCTTTCTTTTCATCAATCGTCACAATGGATGAAACAAGGATGCCGTATTCAATCCTGAAACAAAGTGCCAGTCAACGCAATGGAAGCACATAGTCTCACCATCACCTAAAAAAATTTCGAGTGAGCGCAAGTGTCGAGAAAATGATGGTTGTCTTGTTTTCGGACAGCGACGGCATAATTCTCACTCACTGCATTCCAAAGGGTACTCAGTAACAGGTGCATCCTATAAAAAGTTTTGAAGAAGTTCATTCCTGCATTGCAAGAAAAACTACTGGAAAAAACTATACGTGTGCTCTTTCACCAAGACAAAACCCCTGCTCACCAGGCAAACATAACGCAAGAGATTTTTTCGTGGAAACAACTTTGAAGTGGTTGCTCATGCTCCCTACTCACCTGACCTGCTGCACTGGGACTATCTCTAAGACCAGTAAAGCAGGTTATCAGGGACTTGAGTTCCAGTAATTTTTGTGTATGGCTTGAGGCTTTCCCGGCGTTTGATATAGAATAACTCTTCTCGGGTTCTCAGCCAGGTGAGTTGGAGATTAGCTTCCAAGCTTTCGACGGCTAGCTCTGCCATCTTCTTCAGAGACGAAGTGATGTGGGACCACGTCTAGCCGGTATATATGCAAAAGTAGGGCTTCCCGCTGAGGGGCCAATCAGGAGCTAGTTCCTAGTCCCGACCACCAGGCGCATTCTGGTTGGTGGACACGGCAGCCAATCAGGAGCTACTTGCTGGTCCAGACTGTCTGCTGTGTGCTGGTGGTCCAGCTGAGTACGGCATGGAAACCTGCCATCAATACGCTTAGACCACCAGCACATGGCAGACAGTCTGGACCAGCAAGTAGCTCCTGATTGGCTGCCGTGTCCACCAACCAGAATGCGCCTGGTAGTCGGGACTAGGAACTAGCTCCTGATTGGCCCGCAGCGGGAAGCCCTACTTTTGCATATATACCGGCTAGACGTGGTCCCACATCACTTCGTCCCTGAAGAAGATGGCAGAGCTAGCCGTCGAAGCTAATCTCCAACTCACCTGGCTGAGTAATTTTTGTGTTTCTTGTAATGCATGTAAACTCTAAATATGAAGTAATAAAATGCTAGTGTACAAGAAGATTTTGTGAAACAATTTTTCTGATTTGTAATAGGTCTAGTCATAAATGAATTTTCTTGCAAAGTATTATGCCATACTTTCATGAAATAGGTTCATAGAATGAAGCAAACAACTTGAAAGACGAATAAAAATAAAAATAAGAATTATCTGCAAAACTGATTTCTCCCTCTTCCAATCTTTGAGAGAAGTTTCCTCCCAGAAATTAAACAAACTGAAATAGAAAAATAAGGTTCAAATGACTTCGGACAGGTAAAGAAAGCTGACTTAATGACTGAATTAAAACAGTGATGTAAACGATTATTCAATAGGAAGGTCAGTATACGAACCATGCAGAGTAAAATATCTGACAAGATGCATAATATTAAAGGTAAATAATGTAAAATGAAAAGAAAACATATAGTAACTGAACCACAGTCTAGTATATACAGTCACGAAGCTTGAGTTGTGAGGGTACTAGGAACAATAGACTGTGCCGGTACTATTTCACATTGTCTGTGATGAGGCAATAGTAGCGATCCTAGTGGTTAGCAACTATCTATGGATGCATATTTACTATGTATTGAGCTTTGTGACTGTGTATACTAGACTGTGACAACTCTGTCTATTTACTGAATATATCCATTCAGCAGAGCAAGTCAAACACAGTGTTATATATGAATAACAAATGCAACATAATGAAGAAGGAAAATACAGTGACCACTGGACAAAGACATGAAACATGTTTCAAACATCACACAAACCAATGGCAATATTGTACTTCGTTATTATTGCTTTCATGAATATACACTGTATTTCAAAATGATGCCAACACTTTCATACAGTGATTATTAAATAAGTATTAATGAGAATTAACATGGGACAAGTCAGCTTACAAGAACAAATTCAGTAACAAAGGTTGTTTCGTAGACATTTTTAAACTGACTATCTAATACATTGTTGGACTTGACATACTATCACTGTTGATATGGCCTACTGTCCTTGGCCTTCCATGTCACCAGACTTCACACTATGACTTCTTTGTTTGAGGTATGTGAAGGATGTAGTGTATGTGCCATCTCTACCCCAATATCTTGAAGACATCGGATCATTGCTATGATTACATCCATAACAAAAATAATATTGGAGAGTGTGTGACAAGAAATTTACTATCGTGCTGATGTATGCATGTAATAAAGGGTTTACATATTGTGTATGACTGAGTTTTTTAAATTACATGCACCAGGTTATTCTATCACTAATACTTACTTAATAATAACCATATTAAGTGGTATCATAATATTGAAACACAGTGTATTTGGAAGCTTCTGGCAGAAAAAAAGAAGAGAAACATTTCATCTTACAATCATTTTTTTTCATATTTTTTCCTTTTGTAATTTAAATGCGAGCATAATACTGAAGACATATTTGACAAATCTACCATAAACAATAACACAGTAATGTCAATTACATCATGCACTCCAAACTACTTACACATGCAACATATACTGTAACTATGGGTGATAATTACACATTAAAATCTGCACAAACGACATATGAACCATTCACTAAATAAAAGAGAAATGAGTTTAAGGGTTTTCAGAATGTGGAATATTTTATATCTACTCAAGTTTGTTATAAAGTTTTAGTATCTCTTAGCTTGAAACACAATAAGCAGAGCGAGAGAGACAGAGAGAGCAAGAAAGATAAAAAAAAAAAAAAAAAAAAAAAGACAAATGAATAAGAACATGTTACCATCCACTAATATAACTGAACATAAACAGTAATGGAGTCTCTCACTTTTAAGATATCAAATCATGTAATTAGTATTTCTACTATCTTTTACATTGCTTTTCACATTTTACTGTTACTTTATTAATAATTACCAGGGAAAGGATTTATATGTAAATACATATTTACTTATAAAGCTAATATAATTTATATTTTGCATTATCTTTATGTTTCACAATGTGTAGGGTTGAAAAATCCTACTTTTATTTTCCATATTTTTCCATATTTTAGAGTTTAGTACATATTTTCGTTAATTTCCATATATTTTCCATATTTCATATAAAACAGTCCATATTATATTAGGTTTAACAATAAAACAAAACAAAATTCCATTAACTTTTAAAAATACATTTCAACAATAGAGATTTAAACACATGTTCAGTAATCCCTTTAACATCAGAGTTATTTGAAAATTAGCAGTCCTATCAACAATGGGAAAGTAAGTTACAAAACTGTATTAATTTAATTTAAAATTTTTAACAGACTTCAGTTGTGCAGCTCAACAGTTAAATGCCAGTCAGAGTACACATAGGTTCAGTTTTGTAAATTATACTATAAAGACGGTAAATATGCCAAAAGTACGTCATTCAGTCAATTTAAAATCAAAACTAACAAGTTACATTTCAGAATTTAAAGAAGATGGTTTATCAACTGACAATAAAATATTATTTTGTAATTTGTGTCAGTGTGCAGTATCATCTACACAAAAGTTCCTGGTGCAACAACACATTACAACTAGTAAACATCAGGCCAACAAACAACTAAATTCCAAGCAGAGACAATTGTTTTTAACACAACCAACAACATCGAATGTAAGATCTGAGTTTAACATCGACCTGTGCCGTTCTCTCATCTCTGCTGATATTCCTCTCTACAAACTAAAGAATAAGGTCTTCAGGGAATTCCTTGAAAAATATACTCAACATACAATCCCGGATGAGTCAACACTTAGGAAGACGTATGCTCCATCCATCTACGATGAGACAATACAGAAGATAAGAGATGAAATTAAAGATAGTTCAATTTGGGTTTCCATTGATGAGACTCCCGACAAAGAAGGTAGACTTGTTGGTAATGTAGTTATCGGTTTGTTAAGTGAACAATATTCTGAACGAATTCTTTTACATTGTGATGTTCTAGAAAAGTGCAATAACAAAACTATAGTTAAACTGTTCAACGAAGCTATGGGTATCCTGTGGCCAAAGGGTATTATGTACGATAATGTGTTATTCTTTATTAGCGATGCTGCCCCTTATATGGTCAAAGCTGGACAAGCATTATCTGTTGTATATCCTAAATTGACTCATTTTACTTGTGTGGCGCATGCATTTCATCGTGTGGCAGAAGTGGTCAGAGACAATTTCCCTAAAGTAGATTTGTTGATTTCATCAGTGAAAAAAGTATTTCTCAAAGCTCCCAGTAGAGTTAACGTGTTGAAAGAAATGTACCCTGAAATTCCATTGCCACCAAAGCCAATTTTAACTAGATGGGGTACATGGCTAGAAGCAGTTGAATATTATGCCGAACATATAGACTCTATTAACAATGTTCTCCTTGCATTGGACTCTGAAGATGCAGTCTCAATTGATACTGCGAAAACAGTTACCTGTGACATAAGTGTGAAGAATGACTTAGCTCACATTCAGCATACATTTTCATGCATCATAAAAACGCTCAAAAGTCTCCAAAATAGGCACCTTTCACTATCTGAAAGTTTTGAAATTATAAATAGTACTGTGGAACAACTGAATCGTGGTAGAGGTAAAGTTGCAGATGCAGTAAGAGCTAAGGTGGACACTGTACTTTCAAAAAACCCTGGATATGAAGAACTACAAAAGGTTGTTGCTGTGATGAGTGGTGAATCAACAGTGAAGATTAACTTGGACTTATCCCCAGCAGACATTGTGAAATTGAATTATGTACCAGTTACTTCTTGTGACGTCGAACGCTCTTTTAGTCAGTATAAATCTATCCTCAGAGACAATAGAAGAAGATTCACTTTTCAGCACTTGAAAGAAATGTTTGTAACCTATTGTTATGGTAACAGACAATAAAAATTGTGTTTTGTTGAAACTACATTGGAAGATAAGGTACGTCCATTATATTTTTTGTTTAGTTTGATTAAAATGTACCAATATTTAACGTACATAGTCATTTTTTTATAATTTTAAGTCCATATTTAATTCCATATTTTGGTAAAAATCCATATTTAATTCCATATTTTGGTAAAAATAACTACATATATATTTACATATTTCATATATTTTTAGTCCATATAAATCCGTTCCCTGATAATTACTATACAAGACACCTCTGACTGAGGTTCTGGGTGATATGTACATCTATTATCAGGCAGTACATCTCACTTGACAATATGTGTCAGAGGAAGAACAACTGTTTGTAGCATCTGAAGTCTGATTAGTGACATGTAGCTAATCAGTGATGTATGCAATGGAAGGGAAAAGTAACTGGCCATCCTAACCTATTATCTCCTGGCCTAGCTGCTTCATAAGTAGTGCATTTTTGGTATCACTTGTGAGGTTCAGACCTGTCTTCAGACAGTTGACTAAACAACAATTATACAAGACTAACGTGAAGATAAGAGGGAAATATGTTGTTGTTATCTAATGCTGGGCTTTGGCAACGAAGCCATTAGCGTTCTTGCTCTCCAATATTTCTCTGTGGTGGGAAATATAAGATTAGGGAAACAGTGACACAAATAAGGCATCACTCATGAAGCAACTAGGCCAGGAGATAATGGGATAGAGTGGCCAGTTCCTTTCCCCCCCTCCATTGCATACAATCGCCGATTAGCTACATATTACACTAATCAAACTTCAGATGCATACAAACAATTATCCTTCCTCTGACATGTATTGTCACGTGAGATGTACTGTCTGATATTAGATGTACATATCAGCCAGAACCTCAATCAGAGGTATAATCTATAGATTAAAAGATAATATATGAATAAAAAATTATAATTGAAGGGTACACGGGAAAAACGAACAATGTCCAATTCCTTTAAGGCTGATGTCGTTATCTAATTCATTGTATTACTACAAACTTTAGTGTTACAGTAGAACCTTGATTATCCGTCACCCTATTAACCGATTGATGGATTATCCGACTGTCTATTTCTCGATCTTTTTTTTTTCTTCAGAAATAAATAACTTATTGAAGTACTGTTTTGTACATCATATTAGTAGGTTCTACTTTTTTTTTTTGCTAGAGTGTGTTATTACAAGCCTTTATCGTTACACAGTATTGTCTACTGTTCGAATTTCTGTTCTATAATATAACTTGCATAGCATATAAAATGTCTTCCATGAGTGTTAACAGAAAACATGTTGTGTTAAATATCGAAAAAAATGGAAATAATTGGTTTCAGAAAGAGAAACTGTGGCTCATCTCGCATCAGAATACGAGATTGTAGTTACAACTGCGCGATTTAATAAAAAAACAAGGACAAAGTGTAAAAAAAAAAAATGTAAATCTACAACATGAGACCTCCTTTATGCCTATCTTTCCTGAGACAGTCATTAGCCCTTGCCCCTTAAAAACCCGTCGTTGACAACCAGACTTAAATTAGTGAACTTGTGATTCACTACTTAGCGAGTTAAATACAAGACCACGGAGAAAATTACCAATTTTTCATGGTACGGATTATCCGATTTTTTCGATCAACCGTTCAGTCCATCCCCTTCATTACCACGGGTACTAGAGGTTCTACTGTATTTTCACCGAAAGTGGTAAAGGAGAAGTAAAACCACAGATACACTCATCATTTCCTTCATTTCAAGTAGAAACACCAATAAACTTTGCAGTAATATACTGAAATAGACTCTTATCTCACCCTTAATGGAAATGTGACATTGTTCGTTTTTCCCATGTACCCTTCAATTATATACAGGGTGAACTGTAAGTAATGGCATTAATTTCAAGGGGTTATTCTGTAAGATATTGCAAACAAAAAAGTTTAATACGATTTTGCTCTCTTTTGCTTCCTTTTCGAAATAAAAATTGTGTTCTATGTATGCTCAGTCAATTTAAAAAAAAATGTTATGTTTTATTTAACGACGCTCGCAACTGCAGAGGTTATATCAGTGTCGCCAGATGTGCCAGAATTTTGTCCCGCAGCAGTTCTTTTTACATGTCAGTAAATCTACTGACATGAGCCTGTCACATTTAAGCACACTTAAATGCCATCGATCTGGCCCGGGATCGAACCCGCAACCTTGGGCATAGAAGGCCAGTGCTATACCAACTTGCCAACCAGGGCGACTCTCAGTCAATTTAAGAGCAGTGTATTACTAAAATAATAAATTACTGAAAGAATTTTAGTTTTGACTTTTAAATATGCGGAAATTTGTTGCGAACAAAATGTAATACTTTAAAATTCCTTTGCAGAAAGTTCATACAAAACAATTTTTTATCTCGAAAAGGAAGCAAAAACGAGCAAAATTGTATTAAACTTTTTTGTTTGAAATATCTCACAGATTAACCCTAAAAGTAATGGCATTACTTACGGTTCACCCTGTATATACAGAGCATTCGTCTATGGGTGAGGCCAGGAAAGCGGCATGTACTGATACGCCGCTTTGTGCGCGCAGTTGTTGAGACACGCTCGACAATCAAGGACATCAAGGTCAACAAGTCAAGTTATCAGTTGTGAGCCAGATGTTGCCGTATTTAACACGTACAGTGCAGTTTCTTGACACAGTTGCTTAAATATTCAGCGTTGTGTAAAATTTGTTAACAATGCAAAATGCAAAATTCACACTTGAACAGAGAGTTTTTATGTATGATGCATATGTGAAAACAGTCATATAGAGAGGTGCGTAGGCAATTTGAAGTGAAATATCCGGGTGCTCCAATTCAAGGTAGAGAAACTGTTAGACGTCTTGTTAACAAATTAAGCGAAAACGAAGAGTATTGACGGGAGAAAAAATTGATGAAATCAGTGCATAATTTACACGCTCTCCTAATAAATCTCTAAGACGTGTTTCACAGGAAATTAGTGTTTCAAAAACATCAGTCCTTACTGCTGCTGAACTTTTAAAATTAAAATCCTACAGAGTATAGCATAGAAAGCGGAAGCTTACGGATAGACGATTCCCGCAAGCGACACCGCAGGCAGGCCGCTTTCCTGGCCCCACCTGTAGGCGAACGCTCTATATAATTAACTACAAAACATGTGTTAATGAATGAAGGAAAATAATTTATAACTGGTTAACATAAAAATTATTGAACAGTAAAATACGAACTAAATAAATGAAGTGGATATATGAGAATTCATTCTTAGGGCCTCGTTATATTAGCCTGTGAAGATGGTCACTCAGGTAGCCCAGCTGACTAGATACAAGTTGCAACAGCTACTCAGTCTATAAACGTGCCAAGAGAACAGTTTTAAAAGTAATTTTTTTTGGAACAACTGAAGACAGTCTACAATAAACTTAGTGTTTACTACAATTTGGTATAGATTTCAAAAAGGAAGTAAAGGTGTGGGTCCCATGTTGTTTAATTTGCAGTATGAAAAAGATCCTAATACATTAATCGAGTGTGTTAGCAAAGTTACAATGGCAGGCTTTCAATTGCCACATATTGCTTCTAACACTTGAGTCTAAATTTCTCTGGCATCTGACCATTGTCAGTAAATCTAGGGACGAATCAAAATGCGCAAAGCACTAATTAGCATTACAGATGCCATGACATGTCTCGACATCACACCTGATGAAATTTAATCTTTGTTTATGGTTTTGAAGGATGTTAGTGTAAAATTAACTTAAAATATATTAATGACTAATGTACAGAAGCTAATATTGTTATATTTTGTGTGGTAGGCTTAGGCCAGAAACTTAACTAGAAGAAGTAACTTTCAAATAATGAATAGTTACAATTTATGTTGCTTCTGGTATGAATTCGGCAAGCTGTTAATAATCTAAATTTATCAAGACTGAGAATGACACGAAAAAATGAATAAAGGGATGTAAAGGGAAGGGTATCACTGCACAGGTAAAGTTTACAGATGACATTCTGTATTTCCAATTGTAAGTCTTGGGGTACTGCAAGATTCTTAGCCAATGAATCATCTTGTAAGATGTTGTTAGTAATCATTTGTACAATACCACAAATTCTAGTAAAACTGACAAGAATGTTGGCCTATCTTTAGGTATTGACCATGGAGTAACTATAAAATGATAAAATCACAATTGCTATCTGGCCAGGATAACTGATCTTAGAATGAGAACTTGGTAGACCCAATAGAACTTTGAATGGTTTCAAAGTTCGGCAATGAAATATTATTTTCAATTTTGATATGATAATGCATACTAAACTAAGCAGCTCTCCCAGCTCCAACACTTAAACAAGTTTACAAAGAGTTTAAATATTTCTAATACATTCTGAACTAATGTACAACCAAATATGCATAACTATACTAAATTTACAGCCAAGCGAGCCATTCATCACCCAGGCTGGAATAGACACTGCAGCTTCTGTTACCAAGCAGAAGTGTGAGGCCAGATCTCTAACCTGGGTGGGACTTTCACTCATTTCCTGCAACCTACTCAGGAATCTGTCCTGTTGACGTAATACCAGATCGTACCTGAACATAGGCCGTAATGTTGAATGGGCTAGCAGCACTGCCTTTTGTTACCTTTTCCTGTAATTTTTCTAGATACTCCTGATTTGATTCATCAATTTCATCTTCATCGCTTGAGAGGACTTCTAAAACAGAATTGAAAACAATTATATACCTTGAAGTCGCATTTATTTATGCATATTATGATAGCTCTTACAAATATGGAAGAACTTATAGCACAGATATCATCCTTAGTTGTCTAGTGATTACCACTCAACTCTACAGGGCCATTCAAAAAGCACACCAGTTTTGAATCACTTGGTATTTTTTTGTTTGTCAGTTGTCGACATTGTTTTATTTCAGTATATTGTTCACTACAAATCAGAAACAGCCACTGTATTTACAAAATATGGCTACTTCGAGACTCTCAATATTACAAATTTATGAAACAATTGCTTCCCCCCCACATTCAGCAATTTATTGATAAAGTACCAAAACAAATATGTTTTCTGCTTTTTCATATTTAGTGTAATTTCAAATAATAATGCACAAGTATTGTTCATGTCCAGCTGTCAAAACAATTGGGTACGGAGACATTAATATAGATGTTTGGAATTCAGAGGTTGTGGAAAAGTGCATGTTATTCACTTAAAAAAGATTTTGGTGTTCTGTGTTTCTTGTAGAAATTTGCACTGTATTGGCCAAGACGCTTGATGAATGGATTTTCACTTGAATTTGCACTATTATAAAATTTCTTAACTTGTTCACATAATGAGTCTTTCAGAAATGTCATGTCCAAATCAAAGTGTATTTGTGCATTAGTTGTGTACCACTCTGAATTATATATTATTCGGAAAACAATCGCTGCTCTATTACGTAAGACAAGACTTAAATGGTCACCGCTAGGAGCACTGATTTACAGCATTATTGACATTACTTATTGAAAGCCCTAGTACATAAAAAAAGGCACAAGTAAAATTACTGACAAGCTCATTCCATCATACTCTCTTATTTGTGAAACGTTAATATTTTAAATGAGACTGCATATGTCTTTGCAGTTTGCCTCATGAGAATGAAAGACCTTTAACCGAAATGTACAAAGTCGAGAAAGTGGTATACAATAGATCAGCAAACATCATAGTTTTTAAGAGATCTAAAAAGAACATTACCACTATAAACAATATGATTTAAAAAAGTATGGATAAGATGATGTAAAAGTAAAGGTGTGATGGATAAATGCATGATATTCAATACAATACTTAAAACTTTTTTCCCAATCTATAGAAGAATTGTAGATCTTAAGATGGTTTAGGTTTGCCTAGAGCACTTCAACTCCAGTGAGTCCTTTACGTCTACTCTTTATGAACTGAAAGAGAATATTAGCAGTGTTAACCTAGTTCTTCTTCTTCTTCTTTTTTTTAACCAATGCCACCAGGTTGTCATTTGACATTTCTGGTCTCTCCTGACAATGGCTTATTTGTAACCCACTTCTGAAGTTGGGGCGCCTGGAAGGCGGAGTTACACTGCCCCGATGATATTACGACAGAATGATTATGAAGTGCCAGGAGAGGTCTTCAATCTAAGCCTAACCTAATTTCCAGACCATGGACGAACACAGGAACATTCCCCTTAAGGAAAAATTCCTGTGTTCTAATCGGGAATCGAACCCGGTATCTCATGAACTGTAGTCAGAAGCTCTGACCACTATCCATGAGGCTGGTCATTAATCTAGTTCTAATCCTACCCACAAATTTCAACAAGAAGCTTTGCAATAGTGCTAGCATCCCCCCCCACCACCCTTAAGTCTGATTTTAATATCAAAAACTGCTGCAGTCTCAGTCTGCCAAGACATCTTTCATCAAAGCAAAGGTCGAGGGCATGGCCAGTAATTACTCAAGGTCAGCGTTCTTTTATATGCAGTCAATTTTACACACGAATACTTCCACTCTGATAGCTGCCATATTAGGAATTTCTACTATACTTAATAAACCAATGCATTTCACTGAGTTTGAACCTGTGAACTTCGAGTAAAATGACATGCATGGTAACCACTGGAGTACTGAGAACGACACCCAATCAAGAAGTGAAGTATGAAAATAAAGTAAACAAATGAAACTAAAAAGGAAACTTCCTGAAAAAGAAAAGGTACACATTAACTAAATTGCTAGAATTCACTGTATACTGTAGCCTGAAATACATAATATTTTATGAACTTAAACTTCAATAAGTCACATGGAAATCCCTTTATACAGTGAAAACAAAACAAGACTTTACATCATTAGCATGGGGGTTTGCTGAATGGCTAATGGTAAACAGTGGGTCACTGGCAACATGTCCTTCGCACACGGGGTTGTTGGCGAGAAGCTTTTGAAGTCAGTTGCTGTCTTGTGTTTATAGTGTGAAGAGAGTTAGGGTTAAAATCATGGTCATGCACACCACCAAGAAGGGAGTGTTTATTGTCGAAACTTGCCTGTTAAAGAAGAAGTCTTACGATAGATGTTTACGAAAATTTTGTATACTTTAAAAGGAGAGGATGGTATTTTTTAAAACTTTTTTTCCTATTTGATGTAAAATATTAATTTTTTGTATGTAGAGAGCTCATAGCTGTAGCAACTCAACCAAAAATAAATATAAAAAAAAATTATTTGGGGCCCAGATTTGAAAAAAAATATACCCAATGCATGATTTTACTAAAACCTATATATCTAAACCATTTTTAAAGGTAGATTGATCCAGTTTTTTGCAATGTATTTGCAAGAGCATGCTCTACAAACTGTCTGTAACAGAATTTTGATATTTGTCCCTACATTTGTAAAATAAACAATTAAAATTTAATAACACTTTTCTGATTTCCTTTCTTGCAAACGGACGTAGTTTTAAAATGAAATCAATTAACAAAATTCTGTTACAGAAAAAAGTTTCCTAATAGTCTAAAGAATGTGTGTTCTAAATTTCATGCATGTATCTTTAATAGTTCAGAAGTTATATCCATTTTTGTCTGGCAATGTATAAAAAAAAATGAAGTTATTGGAAACCGATAAAAGGGGGCGAGTGATTTAAAAATCCATAGCGCAGGAAGTTTAAAAATGGCGTCTCAACATCCGATAAGGGCACAAATACACACGAAATGCTATGCAATGCATTCCACACATATCAAAGAGTATTTTAAAGAAAAAAATTTTTTTTTGGAAAATTCAATTTACCGGAAACAACAATAAAAGTGGGTGAGTGATTTAAAAATCCATAATGCAGGAAGTTTAAAAATGGCGTCTCAACATCTGATAAGGACACAAATACCCACAAAATATTATGCTATGCATTCCACGTACATCACAGAGTATTTTAAAGAATTCTTTTTAATGTAATCATTTTTCACCAAAAAATACCATCCTCTCCCCCTTAAAACCAAAAGTGTACAGTAGAAATCCACTTGACGACCTGGAGAACGAATCCAGAGTGAAAAATGAAATTACGCAAGAAGAATTACAAGTGTCACAAAATTTTTCCTTTCACATGAATTACTTTTTTTTTGGTCTAGCTAAAAGTGCCGTTGTTTTGGTATTGTCAGTTATTTGGGCATCGGATACGAGGGATTTTATTGTACTAGTGTGTGCATGTATGTGAGAGAGATCTAAACTGTGGGCTAGCAATTTTTTTTATTTCTGCCTTATCTTAAAAGTAACCACAACCCTGGAAAAGAATGACTAACACGGATTAATTGACGTCATACAAACCTTGATCAATGTCAGATTCTTCCTCTTCATCTTCTTCCTCCTCTCCTTCTTGGGCTTTTGCTGTAACACAAAATACGAAGTTATAAATCTGTGTCAATGGGTTATTGAAACAGCATGAATCTATGGTCGCCACTAACCTACGTATGCCCTCTTCAGGCCATCGAATAGGAGGATGAGTGAAGGAATGATCTGTGCTGCACATTCATTCACCGCAATAGGTCGAGCAGCAGAAGAGTTTAATAGTGTACACAGACCAAGAACGCACAGTTTTCTGTCATGGAGGCTAAACACAATAAGAAAAATATGTCAGACAAGTTGCATGCACAAATTGCTTTCAAAGATAATTCTGTGGTGTTTGGGTAAAGGGAGATAAGTCATAAAAATGAGTTCAGAGATAAATGAAAATTAAACTTGGAACCCTTATTGCAAATAATTTTCTATACAAATAAAACACATCAACTGCTTGTATTCTTTGATTTTTGCACACCCACTTGTATAATTTAACTTGTGTGTTCATCTGGGGAACAAAATTCCATCTGGACAAAAAAATGACTTATACCCCTTTACCCGAACACCACAGAATTATTGGAACGAAATTTAAAGAGAATTCTTCACTAAGTTTGATTAATGTTATATTTACAAAATTTATTCACAGAAAAAATTACCAACTTCAATAAAAATATTCATTCAACTGCAGTCAAATTTAAATATTATCCGACATAAGTCCCTATTTACACTTGCTATTTGTCGCGCAACATCAAGCGCTTTCTGTCGGCTATATGTAGCATCACCGTTTACACTTGGCAGATTTCTCGTCCACAAGTCGACGCAAGTTGTTGCGCTTTCTGTCGGCTAAATGTAGTATCACCGTTCACTCTTGGCAGATTTCTCGTCTGCTACTCGAGGCTAGTTGTTGAGCTCGAGCAACGTGTCAATGATGTGGTGAGCCTTTTAAATGAACAGAATGCATTTTAACAATAAAAAGTAGCTGTTTTAGCTTCTGCAGCTTCAAGTGTTTTGTTAGCTTGCACTAATGAGAAGCAAAAAGAGAGAGAGAGAGAGACTGGGAAACGAGATGGAGGTCCAGAAGGCAGGAGAAAGGGTTATTCCATGTTCTCAGTAAAGATTTCAAACTGGAACAAAATTGTCCAATAGATATTTATTATATTAAAATGAATTGAAAGTTTAATTTTTTTTCTTGCATATTGACTTCTGATGTTCTTTATTTGTGTTTTGATGTCGGAGGGGATAGTATTGGGACGAACTGACTCCAAATTTTTACAAATAAACTCCAGTGCACTTTCCCTCCGAATCCTATTGTGATAGTCCTTATTTCTGATGTCATAAAAGTATGGAAATTCCTCGTAAAGCTTGATTAATTTCATTACTTGGTTTTTGTTCCACTCTGACATGATGCTACAAAGTGCGTGGAAAGAGAGAAACAGCTGATTAAAAGTTGTCTGCTACTGCTTTTCCGATGTTCGGGTCCTGTCGCGTCAATTCGGCTGGCCCACCTAGGAAATGTCGCACAGAAATAGAAACAGCTTCTACTCAGCAGATGTCGAAAGGAAAGGAACGAAATCCGTACTGCGCATGCGCCCGCGCTGTAAGTCGAACGACAAATAGCAAGTGTAAATAGGGACTAAGAACCTTAACACTTCTCTGTAAGTTACAGACAATATGTTACTGGGGAAGCAGATTCAAACACATACACATAAAGAAACAAATAAATAAATAAAGGACAAAAAAAATATTTGATATAAATAAAACCGATTAAGAACTGCATTTTATTGCTTAGTTTTGATTACTGAATCACTGTTTAAGGCACAGTACGTCCAGTGCTGGAGACTTTGCCTGATTATGTGTACCGGTAACACTAACCTGTTGAACATACCTAAATTTTAAAAAGGTATAATTCTGTGGTGCCCGGGTAAAGGGGTATAAGTCTTAAAATTAACTTTTGAGAAAATGCAAAAACAAAGTTTGCAACAAATCTGTAAATCCCAGTGTGTTTCTTTTTACAATGTACTCTGGTCATTTTGTCCTTCGCTTAATGCTTTTCATGTTCTATTACAAACATTTACTTATTTTCAATATTTTCATAATGTTTTTTATATTATAGTAAGTTTGGACAACTTATCCCCCTTTACACAAACTTACATACAACTTATCTCCTTTTACCCCGAAATATTTCTTACAGAATAAACATGCAAAGCTCATATTATGAAACATAATGACTATTAAAAATTACACAAATATTACAAGATGGCTGTACAGCTGCTTTAAAAAAAAAATAAGCAAAGTTAAAGAAGAAAGTAAATTTTACTGTTCATAACACCAATAGTATTAGATGTTTCAATGTCAATAAAATGTTATTTTCCAAATATTATCTGCCTCAGTATACCTAAGGAATGATAAGATAACATTTTCAAACTATAGACAATAAGAATTAATAAGCACTTTCTTTAACATTATCAAAATCACTAATCTTCAAAGACTTCTTCAATTGTGTCAGGATGGATGTCTCATACTGTTGAGGTTGTTGGAAGTGCAGTGTAATAGGAATTAAATGTATTTGGAACAACCGGTAGCAGGTCCAATAAATCTTTCTTCTTTTGACAAGAAATTGGTACAGGATCTTGATATAAAACAGGTAACTGGAGTAGATTACGTGATTGTCCTCTTCGTCTCACATTCAATGTCTTGAAATCTTTTCATGTATCAAGTGTTTCTTTGAACAATATCATGTCAACAGCCTTTGTAAATTTGAACCACTTCATAATTTTACAGAGAGATCTTTCACATTATTCTGTGGTTTTCTTCATTTCGAGAGCATCTTTGAATAAGTCAGAATACAATGGTCTACAAAAAAGACATGCAACAACCTAGATTCTGAATTTCTCTAAGCATGTTATATACTAGCTCAGCATAATTATCAGCTCGATAATTTCCTAAAAACCTAGTTGACACTAGTACAAATGTGTCCCAAGCTTCGAGTTCAAGAACACTCAGTTTTGACCTGAGCGTAGTGTCACACATCATAATTTAAAATTTAAAATATTATTACTTTAAAATTGTGACGTGACAGACAAAACAGACTTCAGATCTGTAATCAGATTGGTACACTTGTTTTTGTTCAGTAGCAAAATCACAATAAAATAAATTAAATGGATCTAAATGTATTAAAGTGTAAAATTAAAAATGTTACTATTTTAAACTTGTGGCGTGATACAAAAGAACGGACTTCAGATCTGTAATCAGCACACTCGATTTAGGGTTGGTATATTTGTTTTTGTTCTGTACCAAAATCACAGTAGACCAGTGATATTCAAGCATGTCTGACTGATTCATTTCAATCACGTTGAATGGCTTCTTTTTGCCTGTAAGTCGTACAAGCTGCATTCAGTCATGAAGAATGTGGATTTTTATGTCACAGTTTTTCTTCTTTCCCTCAATTTAGGCATGGTCGGAGTCGCACTCCATATGAGTGTGGCTTTTTATAAAAAATTTGCGACTCAGTGTTTCAAAGTGTGGATGATTTTTCAGAACAGATACATAGTCAGCATGTGAAAGTTTTTTTGCCCCCCCCCCCCCCCATGTGTCTGAATACACTATTACATGTTTCACATGGAAAGGCAGATTATAGAGAAATTTTGAAATGCAAGATGCAATTTGATCAGCTCCCCCGGTCACCATAAACTTCACTCCACACAAAACATGTGACTTGTCCATCTTTACAGTTATCTACGGTCAAATTAAAAGTCCAAATTTGACGCTTGTAGAAAGCAACAGAAGTGTTCAACATTGGTGTCGGTAAACATTGATGTAAGTCAAATGTTATAACATAACATGTGACTTTGTCAATACATTTGTCACAAATTGAATCGTAATAATTATTGTGCCTATTATAATATCATGAAGTGTTTTATGTGCAGGTTGTATCCCTGATCATAGGAAAAGATAACTGCCTCTTTGCTCATTGCAGCTGATTGTTAAAAGACTCAGTTCGAGGTATAATAATTCAAGATAAAAGAGGATTTCACTCTCCTCCAAACAAGAGTTCACTATGAGAAAATGATGGATAACTATCAGTGTTGAACTCTGGACTCAATTCACCGGCATTATCACCTTCATTCCATTCAGATGTGAAATAACCTGAGATATTGATACTGCATCATATAATAACCCACTGATTGCATATTCTTTGCCTTGAGATGTTGCAAGATATGCTTTATCAGCCAGATCTTGATATTGCAATAGGGACGCTTGTATTGCTGTCTTTCCATCTCCGGATAAACAATTCAGTTTCATCTTCAGGGTATCACATGTGTGACATGTATCTACGAGTATTTTGGGATGCTTGATTTTTAGATTCAGTTCATGAAATAATTGTTCATAGACTGTGCGACTTACTAGCTTCGAATTTCCACAGTATCGATTTAGAAGGAAGAGATAGTCTCATCAAACATTTCCAAGAAACACTTTTTGCATACAGGAACCATTTGTCCATCAATTCTCAAAGGATACTTCGATATTAAAAAATGTAGCTGTTATGCCATACTCTTGCATAATGTTGGTACCGCACATGAATTATTCGAATGATATATGCAGACATCAAATATGCAAAAATGTTGTTATTTTTGCTATGTGATACAGTATATTTGCCAAACTGCCAGTAAATGTTAAGTACGGTGTTACAGGTCTACACGTGTCTCCATCTAGAAGTTGTGCAAAAGGGTATAAGTTCAGAACCAAACATGTACGTACAATTCCAGATCGTGTAAATGGATATAAGTATACTTATCTCCCTTTACCCAAACAAACATGAGCTTTTTGAGATTAATACCCTTTTTCACATCTCTATATATACTTTTCTGAGCTGGATGGACTTATGTCCCTTTACCCAATTATGTTGTTTTCTAATGCCAGGCATTTGACAATAAACTCATTTGACCTCTTGCACTCCAATATTTTTCAAAGATATTATCATTACCAGCCAATGAAGCACAGATTTTAAGGTGTTCCGAATCCATTTCTTGGTTTGAATTGCACAATGGGCAGTTAGGGGACTGATATATTCCAATTCTATGCAGGTGTTTAGCCAAACAATCATGGCCTGTTGCCAATCTAAATGCAGCAACAGACGATTTTCGTGGTAAATCGGGAATTAACTGTGGATTTTGATGCAGAGACTTCCATTTTTTCCCTTGGGATTGTGTTATCAAATTTTGTTTGTTGAAGTCTAAGTATGTAGATTTAATAAATCTCTTCACAGAGTAATACGTAGATTTAGTAACAGGTCTGTAAGTAGTAGTGCTGCCCTTCTTTGCTAAAGCATCCACATTCTCGTTTCCCAGGATTCCACAATGGGATGGTATCCATTGGAATACAATTCTTTTATTCAGTGATATTAATTGCGAGAGCATTTTAGTTATTTCTGCTGTTTGAGATGAAGGTGTGTGTTTAGAGACGATTGATAGAATAGCTGCTTTGGAGTCTGACAATATAACTGCATTCCTAAATTTATTGATGTGGTATAGAAGATTCCTGAGACATTAATTTATTGCAATGATTTCACCATCAAATTACCCAATTATAGAATATGGCTTTCTGAACATCATGGCATATGTAACTCATTTTTCGATTTTTTGAACTTATACCCCTTTACCCGGGCACCACAGAATTATTGATCCTTAGAGCACCAATAAAGTCTAGGTATATATTGTCAAGTGAAACAATGTGTTGAACACATTTTAATTTTAAAAACATAATTTACTGATTCTTACAGCACTAACAAAATCAATGTACTACCATGACAAACCAACAATTATCGAAAGACAGAAAATGATAAGAACATTAGAGAAAAGCAATTTTTACAATAGAGTCCATGTCATGTAAGTTTTATGGGCAACGAAATGAGATTAGCATATTAAAAAAACAACCAGCAACAGAAAACAAAGAGCATTAAGACATTGTACAAACGAAGGATGTAAGACACTAAGACAATATTTAACACTGTTTAAAACACATTAAAAAAAAAAAAAAAAGACGCAGTATAACAGCAATAATGAATCAGTTTACATACTGAAAGTACGGAATTTCACCATCTCTGATGGAAAAAAAAATTTAGAACTTACACAGGGCACGATTGTCCAGCACATCATCACCTAGAGTCCTAGTCAGTATCAAAATATTAAATCATAGCAACTGTGAAATATATAAAAACCTATTCTAAATGCTGAAAGTCAAGACGAGCCAGTACTAGGAAGCATGAAGTCAAAACATGTCATTAGAAAAACATTTTGCAGTCTGGTATATGTTTCACTTATAACGAAACCATGTATGTCCAGAAATAATCAAATTCAAGGTAGTGTATGTATGTACAGTCAGCTCTGGATATGGTGAACTTGGTTATAGTGAACCTAAGTCGCTGGTCCCGACCCACATACATTAAAAAGTACATTAATATTTCCATTTATAGTGAACCCTCACTTCAGTTATAGTGAACCTAAAACTAGAACTTTCCCGAGAAAATGTAATTTTAAAATTTTCTCCTATAAACTTCCCAGAATATGTTCAGAACAAAATCTCAAACCTTCTACTCCTTAAGTGCATTGAAAGACAAAGGATTCATTCAGCTTCCTGGACAGCTTGAAACATGTTAAAGAGAATAGTATACCCAGTGAGGGATAAAGGAAGGATTAGTTCTGACCCCTTTAAAAGAGGTTATTAGAAAAATAGGAAGATAAAGTGTTTTCTTTTGTAAAAGGAAGTAGAGTGATGACCAAAGGGTAAATACAAGGATTACAGTACAATGGTCCTCAACCCTTCCTCCCGCATCTTTGTAAAAGTGAACCCGGGAAAATTCCAAGGCTGAGTACATAGTAGCATACCCCTAGTGAGAAGAGATGCGAAATCGGTCAGTGCATACTACCTACATGGCCAGAGTAGATTCAAGTTTCGAACTGTCAACATCAGGATGTCAAAGCGTAAAGTGTTTAAGTTGGAAGAGAGAACATTAGTACTGATATTGGATGTGGTCTGTTCCAAACGGGCATTAATACTGTTTGTATAGCAACGTCAGTAGTATGAAAACAGACACTTCAATTTTAGTGAACCTCGGATATAGTGAACGAAATATGCTGGTCTGCAGAGGTTCACTATAACCGAAGTTGACTGTAGTTTTATTTGGTGTGAATACAATTTCTTGTTGACATACATTTTGTCTAATGTACTACCTATCAAAACTTAAAATGTACCATCAACAAGACAAGTTTCTAGTGTAAAAAAAAACTACACATACATGTGCACTATATAATCCCATTGAAACAAAGTTTTCCCAGTCTACTGCAAAACCTCAATACTTATTTATACAGAAATATGTGGTTACAGTTACCCAAGGAAGCAGTCAGTGTCATGAATCCACTGCTTGATGAAATGCGACGTAATAGATTCTGTAGGAGAGACAGCCAGCTGAAGTTTCTCCAGTGTCTCAAACAACAGCTGAGGGTTGTAATACAATGCAGCAATAACAACTTGGAGGCACATTGTACGCAATTCTGATGTTTTCACTTCCCTGGTCAACCGTTGTAACACAAGCTCCACAAACGATGGAATGCACTGTAAATTACAGACACAACATTATAAAGAAAAACTGCACCTTATACTGAAGTGGACTTAAAGGTAATTCTATCTAACTTAAACAATCATAATATTTTCTGAATTTTTGAGAGGATTCTTACAAAGCTTCAAAGAAAATGCAGCTACAGTCGAGCCGTTCTTATTTCCGGCAGCAAATCACACAACAGCTTCTGGTCAGCTGACACGCTGCTTCACTGGCAGTGGTTGTCGTCAAGGTTATGCAGGCGACATACCGTTTCCCGCTCACGGTGGAGTTACTGTGTTGTCAAGTCTACCCTTGTACTCTTAACGAAGTTTTAGCACATATCTAGTCTTAAACATCGGACGAAAAATTATTTCCTACGATAAATAATTAGTAATATATGAATACATAATATTATATATTATTGTTATTGTTGATCCTAGCATCCCAGGACACAGAAGACTTACCATGTTGTGCTATAATTGGTTTTTCCGACCATTTGAAATAACGATTTTCTTAAATACAGAAAAAATATTAGAAATTATTAAAATGGGAGAAAGCTGTAAAATATAATAAATAAACATTTTTTATGTGAATGAATAACTAAAACCACACATCCTGTAAATTAAATAAAATATGTTAGTATTAAAAATTTTGTCATTACACGAAGAACCTTGCCTAACGGTATTGTTCAATTTAGAGGTGCTACGCCTATATCGCTACAATCATTGTTAGTACCTGCTGCCGCCATAGTTCTCAGTTTATTTTCTTCTTTCCCGGATTGTCCGTACTTCTCGGTCGTTATTTGAGAAACCGTGAACTTGTTCACATCACACGCATCAGCTGTTCTTTGCACCACTTGCATTAAAGGCAATAAACTACTCTTATTTTTTTACGTTCATTTTCGAAATAATCTCTAACGCTAAGAATCATTTCTCTGCTTTGCGAATTGATGGTCTTCCGACTCCTCCGCGGCATTATGATGCTGAAAACTCAGCGATAACACAGCACTAACAACAATACCGACTGATTGTTCGACAACCAGCTATTAGAACTGCATCCGTTCACTATTGGCTTGACAGAGATTTAGCAACACCGTTATTGCCTACCTTCTTCGCGCTGAAAGTCGAGAAGGCGTGGCCATGCCGGAAATAAGAACGGCTCGACTGTATACTTAGCAACATTTTGTACAGTTTCAAAATATGAATGCAACAAAATTATTAAAATTCTAAATTTAAATATATAAAACATGCAAGCTTATTTCTGAAAATAATAACTCGAGAAATGTCTAATTTTAGCAACGAAATAATAAAATACAATATATGTCCATGAAACCATGTAATGGTGAGATCTTAATATATTATCGTTTTCCTAAATTCTGCTAGTCTGGTGATGAAAAGACTGTAATTTTTCAGTTGGGGGCAAAGAAGACTCAGTGACAAGAATGACAGTGACAATGACAATTAATAGAGTTGAATTTTGAGGATCAGAAAAGTCAGTAAATTTTACTCTCATTCAAGGACACTTGTCTTCTGTGTGCCATAAATCTAGTAAATTGGACTCTAGACTTCACTTAATTTTCAAATGATGATATGCTAAGTACTTTTGTGTTGATGTCCTCAAGTGGACTTGAACTCTAGAATGAACATGGTATGCGCACGTAACAACCCACGACAAACTCAATAAATATTAAAAACACACATTCCTAAATACTGCATATTACCTGGTCAATGTGTCCTTTACATTGTAAGATTATAACCTCCAATAACTTTGCTGCATGACATTCTGGATCTTCTCCAGCATCTCCTGTCAAAACCTGGAAGTGAAATCAAGGCACAAAAATTAAATTAAAGGATAAAAAAAATTAATGAGAGAATGCAGAATCATTAAACGTAACTAATTTATTATTTTCCTTCTACATCAATAAGAAAAAGACAGGTGAACTGGAAAGGTATTCAGCAGAGACATGTTTTACGGTGATTTTTTTTTATTTGGTAGAGACTGCTTTATGGCGATTTTTTTTTAAAGTTTGCATGACAATTCTTTACAAAATGCTTTCATATATTGAATTTTTGTTTTAGCTAGATTAAGAAGTAGGAGTCCATAAATTATATTAATATTCCGTGCAATATATTTAATATAATGCATTTGTACACTCAGCCAAAGGTCCTGGATTCGATACCCGGCCCCGGAACATTTTTCCTTTGAAATTATTCGTAAGACGTAGTTATAATTTAAACACTATTTTTTTAAGGAAAAAAAGTGTGTATGTGTGTGTGTGTGTGTGTATATATATATATATATATATATATATATATTTAAAAAAAATTATCAGCAAAATTATCTCCAAACCCGTGGAATATAGAAGTAGTTGACAAAAGGCATTATAAACCACCTCTTGTTTCATAAGGAAGCTGGTCTATTAGGACAATGTAATGATCGACCAAAATGATGCTTATTGCATGAATCACGGAAAACCCAAACGATAAACTCTGTATGTTCATTGACACATTCTTCAAGTTCAATGCGTTATTTTCAGCAGACAATGCTCAAATTTGCGTTCAAGTTAAATTTCACATGAGAAGTGTTCATACTTCATCCATGTATGATTCTTCGCATTTATTATTGGTATCATAAAAACATGGCCCTGGTAAAAGGAAAATACAAACAAAGATTGAATTTTACTTCTAAATGTTAAAACCCATATATATTAATGTAATTCTCGAGAAAGAGTATGATACTCACAGCTTTACACATGTTGAACATGGCTAACACATAATTTTCATTAGACAAAAACACAGGAGTATCTACAGTTACATAATTATGGAGAGCTGGCATCATATCAGTGAAGTAGTCAAACCCATCTTTCTGAAACACCTGCAACATACCATAAAAATATAATTAGCACAAGTTGAAAATCTTGACTAAAATATTAAGATACATTACATGACTTTCTCACAGGGAGAAATATACAGAGTGATTCAGACCACCCGTAACGGTAATTTATTTCGGAAACTAGTGCATGAAAATTTTCGAGACAAAAATATTTATAACTAAACCACATGTGAACTTTCACTTGAGTTCATCAATCAGCTCTAACAGGAAGTATGGTCAGTGGCGTATCACTTTAAAATTTCAAATGGGAGTAAGGGTCAAATAGGGTACCATTTGATAGAGCTCTTCAAAACAAACAACTTTCATAGGAAACGTTTTTATTAATTCCTACTTTTTCAATGAGAAAACGTACGAAAAGCAAAGTATTTTAGGTACCACTTCCTAAATATGTAGTTTCACGAAAATCTAAAGACTGAATTCTTTCAATATCACAAAAAACGCTGACAATAGAATATTCAATAAAATGTAAACATTCATGGACAATAAACAACGAAAATATAAAACTGTCAGTACCATACATTCCTAAATAGTTTGACAGTCACTGGGTTGTGATGATGTTGGGTTCTGCAGTGTGTGTTGAAATTTATACTTTGTTGATGGTACTTGCCTCTGGATCCAAAGATAGTGAATTCAATACTGGCCAAAAGTGATGTGAAAAAAACATCTAAATGGAGTCTCCACTGTTTGAGAAAGTGAAGCCATCAGACATGTAGTAGATTTACATTATATAAAAAAATAATGAATGATCGCAAAATTCAATGTCCAGACCTCTACTCCCAACAACGATTGGGAAGACCTGTGTTCAGAAAGTTGGCAACATAGCAGCTCTTAATCTCGATGGACCACATCCAATCGTGTAATGATTCTGTTGACATATTAGTATGACGTGGATTAAGTGAAAAAGAGTATCAAGTTAACAGAAATCAATTTATGAGAGACAACACTTAGCTGCTAGATTCGATTAGCTTTAAAAATCTACAAACCATGTTCTCTTCAGGACAGGATCACTTGAAGCTGGAAAGTTCGCCTGTAGTGTTTACTATGCTTAACTACCCCAAACAAATAGACCTTTCTCTTTCTCATTAAGCAAATTCATATTATGTCATGAAGAATGGTTGTTTTCATGTTTGATTCCTCTAATAGGAAGGGTAAGTCATTTATATAAATATTGAATAAAGTTGTGCTGAGGACGCGCCCTGAGGCAGACCTCGACATGTTTGTCTGTTAACTAGAAAGTGGGATAAGAATGGTGGGAATGATAGATTGTGGAGAAATACCAGAATGATAGAAAGGCAAATGACAGTACTCTGAACTGTCCCAACACTATGTCCACCATAGATTTCACTTGCACATGCCATAATTTCAATACTAACCACCAGTGTGTGCTCGAACCATTCAGTTCACACTGTGGAAGTTTCGTAGAAGTATCTACAATATTAAAAATTTGATAACTCAATCCCAAGGGAAAAAATGGAACTCTCTGCATCAAAATCCACAGTTAATTCCCGATTTACCACGAAAATCGTCTGTAGCTGCATTTAGGTTGGTAACAGGCCATGATTGTTTGGCCAAACACCTGCATAGAATTGGAATATATCAGTCCCCTAACTGCCCATTGTGCAACTCAAACCAAGAAATGGATTCGGAACACCTCAAAATCTGTGCTTCAGTGGCTGGTCATGATAATATCTTTGAAAAATATTGGAGTGCAAGAGGTCAAATGACTTTATTGTCAAACGCCTGGCATTAGAAAATAACAACAACAACAATATTAAAAATATGATTAACATTTAAAACTTAAGAACTTCATAGTGTAAAAATACTGTTTAAAAAGAAAGGTAATATACCTTGAATATGTCATACTGCTATTTCGATGTGTTTGTTTCATAGTTTAACACTATGAATTAAGTTTGAAACTTCTATGATATTCTAAATATTTAGAAATGTTATAAAGTGAATTGATATCAAACAAATGAGTGTTTAAAATATAAACTAAAGCATAAGTCTAAGCTGTCACTCACTGCATCATCAAGGAATGCAAATGGAATCTATTTCTTTATGTCTTGATCTCATACACCTCCCTACCTCTAATGCAGAAATATTTACCCACCTGATACATTAATTCTAAGACCTTCCACATGTCAGGAGATATGGTTTTACTTGTCAGATCATAAACGAGAGACAAAGCCTCTTCATAGAATTCTGTAAAGAAATGTATCACTTGTTAGATACTTTTACAATCAATTTTAATTTTTTCTTAACATGTAAAAAAAAAAAAAAAAAAACTACCACTGATTAAAGGACCTTCAGATATCATTTCTCTATAGATCTTAAAAAATCTAACGATGTGTACAAGATTGACAATATTGACTAAAGTATTCCCTTTTAATAATTAATAATAATAATAATAATAATAATTTATTTATTCAATCTGGCAGAGCTAAGGCCAGTAGGCCTTCTCTTCCGCCCAGCCTGACTCCAATTCTAATTGAATACAATTGCTTACATAGTTATTACATTAAAATCTAGACCATAAAACAACATGAAAGTAAATAATGAAAGTTGGATAAGTAATGTTAGTGTGACAATAATAAACATTAGTAAGAAATGGTTACAATAATAATAATAATAATAATAATAATAATAATAATAATAATGAGATAATTTAGATATTTATCTGTGATATATATAACCATTAAACATTGAGAAACCTGAAACAGCTATTATTGTTAACAAGAATTGTTAGAAAAGTATTTCGTTAGCCTATTCTTAAATTGGTTTGATGTCTGACAGTCCCTGACATTACTCGGTAGGGAATTCCAAAGTCGAGGAACAGCCACACAGTGAAAGAAGATGAATATGAGGATGTTCGGTGGGAGGGAATGGATAATATTGAGGAAATATTATACTGCACTATGATAATGGATTATTATTATTTATTACTAGAGAAATTACAAAGGAAACAGGAGTACCTTACAATAACCTAGCCCATACTCCGTGTTTGTCCATCACAAATTCTACGTGACATACTGAATGTCTGGAATTCTAGTGTGAAAAGCACACAGACATTTCATTACTTGTCACAGCAATAGTTGTCTCAATACTAAAAGTGTGTCAGATGAGCAGTGATAGCATTTCATTTTATATGATATGAGTTATATTCTTATTACAATAATATAATTTACATACCAAGATAAGACACCCTATCATAAATTTCATTGCTTCTAGATAGGTAAAAATGTAAAGAAATGACACTCCAAAAAAAGAGGAACCACAATCTAACAACAACAAAGAAACAGTACCTACATACATCATCATAGAAGAAATAAAATGAACGCTGAATCTAAACAAAGAAGTCGAAACAAGTGATGGATCAATAAAGGAACTACTGGTAAAAATGATTCCCACATTACAGTGAAATGAAACAATGCAATATTTAGATCTATCTATCACACAATTTGCATTGTATCAAAATGTGTATTATGAGGACACAAAAACACTACAATGAATGACAAATATTTAAGAATCCAAAAGGCAAACATGCTCGTACTGACAAGACGAATGATGCAAAACAATAATTCTGCTACCATAAATAATAATTGTCCCTTGAAGCTAACTAAGACACTGTTTGTGTGTGTAAAGATGACACGAAACTTACCCATAACACTTTGCGAAAAGATGTGTCCTATCACTTGCAATACTGTGGGCTGTAGCTGTGCCATGATTTCGGGCTGATCTTCCATGACTGTCAATAATGTTTCTATTGTGTTCAACAGCCCCATAGCTGTGATAGCCTTCTCGTCTGAACCTTCATCAGTCTCCAATACTTGACTAAATGTTGTTGCCTTTAAACAACAAAAATTATCAGCATGATTCCAACAATGAACACTAAGATAGTACATCATTTTATAAGTTATGATGCATATCAAAGTACACATACGCTCTTCCATCAAAGTTTTTTGATACTATATTCTCTCTTTTCTCTACTTCAAATAAAAAATGAAATGGTCCAACTTCGTTTAACTCATCTGCTACATCAAATTGGTGGAGAACATATATTCGTATTTCAAAATATTGTGTGCCTTATAAATCCATAATACTAAAGTAAACATGCAAACATGTAAAATAGCACTACATATTTTTGCACATCAACAACAATGTTACCTCTTTTAATAAAACAAAATGAACAAAATAGTTATTTATGGTACTTGTGAGGTAAGTGCATCTTTATTGCACAAGTGGAAAGATTTAAGCACGAGGCGTCAGCCGAGTGCTTAAATTACACGAGTGCAATAAAGATCACGCTCACAAGTACCATACGTAATTCTATCCATGACCATAACGAAAAATTTTGTTGTATAAAAGAAAATATGTTGAAAATAAGTCCTATGTAATCACATACCATGGCATGGATTTTAGAATCAATACGTTACTAGGTAGGTCATGATGTAGGAGGCCATGATTAGTAAAGAATGGTATCTAAGGCGTTGGATAAATAACAAATTATAATTAATTATATAATTTTAATATATATTTTTTCACTTTAAACGTGTATTTTCGTCTTTTTGAAGTTTCGGGGATTATTTAGAAGTGTTCACGGAGCTAATGTGATTAAAATAATTTCCCATTTTACTTCTGTAAACTTAAGAGGAATATTAAAACTTAATTAATCATCGTGTCTGTTTAGCTCAGTTGGCTAACGCGTGTTGTTTTAAAATCCTATAAACCCAACTTCGTAAGTTCAAGTCTCCTCGCATCCCTAAAGGTAAATTATTACAAAATTTTAAAAAGATGCATATTAGATATGGATGCAATGTACAAATTACGACATAGCAGATAGAGAAAAGAGAAGGAGATTGAGTGTATGTATAAGTAATAATAAAGAAGTAGAGGTAGTGACATATAGTAACTAATATGTTAACTTCTTGAGTAATAGTTCAATGGAAAAGTATACGTGTGTACCCGGGTACTAGGAAAATACTAATGAACTGTGAGATAAAGTTCAAACTGTGAGGTAAAGTCTTTATCTCACTAGTGAAATAAAGTAATGTTGAATAAAAGCCTACTTTACAAACGCAAAAGTATTTAGTAAAGGCATGTTTTTCGTTATGGTCATGGATAAATAAATTTATATATTGTTACAATACAAACCATATTGGTATGGTTTATCACTGTAATTATATATACACACTCTTGAAATGACGTCAAATATTGTACTATATACAATTATGTGAAATAGCACGAAGTACATTACATCAAAAGGAAACAGTAATGCTAAAAACTGCACTGTATCCCGAACTGACATGTAGTTGGCTTTTAATTTGAGAGAGGAATCAGATAAAAATCTAATTAATCAGATAAAAATCTAATTACTTGTTCATCAATTTTTTTTGCATTAGTTACAAACAAGTTTCACCAAACAACATTTTGGACAGATAAGAAATAATGAAGTTGAAGTCCTAATTTAAGATAAGATTTCATGTGCCTTGAAACAACATGGCATTAATTAATGTTACTCAAAAACAATTATGTCTAAATAAGAAACAAGCAGTGTGATTCTATCTTTCAATCCCAGTAGAATGTGGTCAAAGGCATGAAGAAGACTTTCACTAATTAAAAGAACACAACACGAAGTACGAAAATCGTTAACTTTACATAAGCTAAATTTTATAAACGTTGTAATGAACAAAAATGAATCAGTTGCTGCAATTACTTATAATTCTTTAAGTACAACAAAAAGTTGCATAAGCCTGTATTTCTACACACTAACAGTTTTTAAAATTGCATCGTAACTACTACTTACCAAATGCTGACACATTTCTACTGCAATAGGCATCAGTTGTTCTGTGTAGGTGCAAACGATTTTTTGCATGACACTCGTCAGATCATCATTTTCGGTTTCCCTAATTATTGTCAAGAGTTCTAGAGTGATCTGCTTTATCTGTAACAAAAATTAAACATCACGTTAAAAAGAAAGACAAAAAATAAAGAAGAAAAAAAGGGGAAGGACAGAAAGAAACAGAAAAAGCGAAAATAAAAAGAAAGAAGTATAGTATTGTCATTTGGGCAATCTTACAGAATGAAACTGTTACATGAAATTTCTATTATGAGGAATTACTTAACGACAAAGGAAATAAAGAAAAAGAAAACATGAAACAAGAGTACCAGGCTCTGAACTTAAAGAGTCCCCATCTATCATGCAAAGGCTAATTTCGGACTAAATCTGTACTCAGTAAATGTAATATGGAAAAACTGTATAATTTTTCAATATCTTTTAAAAATTGGAGGTAAGCAGGTTTGAGACATAACACAATGAATAAGTTAAATGGAATAGTGAAGCGCAGTATTGCAAATGGAGAGAACTTGCCCCACTTTGTACACAACATAAATCTCAACAATACACTGAGAACTGAACTCTTGGCACTTTGCTGGGGAGCTGTCAGAGAACAGTGTGAATGTGAGCATTTTGATTTTAATTTTATTTTGTTTAAAATGTCTGCCAAGATAATGGTGGTATACCCAGGACCAGGGAAAGGCTGGTATAACATAGTAATATCTGTGACAGTTGGATGCACTTATGCAATATGGAACCAAGTCCAAAATACAGCTTTTGAGCTATAGCTGTTTTAGCAAATCGTTACAAATAAAATTCTACATCAATACTATTACGAAAGTAATGATTGTATTATTAACATTCTGAAATGCTCTTTCAGATCAATGGTGCAGCTCGCATCAGTATTTGACTCACACAGAGTAGAAGGCCAACACTGGAGTTGGTTCCATATTGCTTATTGCAAAAATGGATATTGGCACTTCGTTCCTACTTCTGTGATTCAAATGAGAGAGAGACGAGGCAACATTCTAGTTCAAATCCATGTTTAACACTTTATTATTGGAAAACTAAACGTCCGAGACACTAATTGTGGGATTACAAATAAAATTTAAAAAATATATATTCATTAGCATTTGTTCAGACATTGACTTATCATTCCAAGGTGAAGTCAAGGGGACCATTGATTCCATCAACATCATCCTGTCCACACCTGTGGAGTAACGGCTAGCATGTCTGGCCGCGAAACCAGGTGACCCAGGTTCGATTCCCGATCGGGGCAAGTTACCTGGTTGAGGTTTTTCCGGGGTTTTCCCTCAACCCAATATGAGCAAATGCTGGATAACTTTCGGTGTTGCATCCTGGGTTCATTTCACCGGCATTATCACCTTCATCTCATTCAGACGCTAAATAACCTAAGCTGTTAATAAAGCGTCGTAAAATAACCTACTAAAATAAACATTCATTGGATTTTCTTCTGCAGTTACATATTTGATACCTAAACATCTTCGGTTCTACAACTTTCTTTGATACATTAACATTACTCTTGTTGCTATAATATAATATAATATAATATAATATAATATAATATAATATAATATAATATAATATAATATAATATAATATAATATAATATAATATAATATAATATAATATAATATAATATAATATAATATAATATAATATAATATAATATAATATAATATAATATAATATAATATAATATAATATAATATAATATAATATAATATAATATAATATAATATAATATAATATAATATAATATAATATAATATAATATAATATAATATAATATAATATAATATAATATAATATAATATAATATAATATAATATAATATAATATAATATAATATAATATAATATAATATAATATAATATAATATAATATAATATAATATAATATAATATAATATAATATAATATAATATAATATAATATAATATAATATAATATAATATAATATAATATAATATAATATAATATAATATAATATAATATAATATAATATAATATAATATAATATAATATAATATAATATAATATAATATAATATAATATAATATAATATAATATAATATAATATAATATAATATAATATAATATAATATAATATAATATAATATAATATAATATAATATAATATAATATAATATAATATAATATAATATAATATAATATAATATAATATAATATAATATAATATAATATAATATAATATAATATAATATAATATAATATAATATAATATAATATAATATAATATAATATAATATAATATAATATAATATAATATAATATAATATAATATAATATAATATAATATAATATAATATAATATAATATAATATAATATAATATAATATAATATAATATAATATAATATAATATAATATAATATAATATAATATAATATAATATAATATAATATAATATAATATAATATAATATAATATAATATAATATAATATAATATAATATAATATAATATAATATAATATAATATAATATAATATAATATAATATAATATAATATAATATAATATAATATAATATAATATAATATAATATAATATAATATAATATAATATAATATAATATAATATAATATAATATAATATAATATAATATAATATAATATAATATAATATAATATAATATAATATAATATAATATAATATAATATAATATAATATAATATAATATAATATAATATAATATAATATAATATAATATAATATAATATAATATAATATAATATAATATAATATAATATAATATAATATAATATAATATAATAAGCTTTGTAACTGGCGAGCGGATTGATTCTGTATAGTACATAGATAATTTAATTGTGGATGTGTAATGTGTATTTGTGATGTATTAAATAATTGTGCATTTGTAATGTTCTTAAGCATAAGATTTATAATTACTAGTTGATCATATATTGTGTAGAGTAGATACATTTTATTTATTTTAAATTTTGGATATGTAACATAAACATAGCATGTAGTATTGCAAATATTGTATGCAATAGAACATGCTGTTTTAGCACAATAAAGAAAAAAAAAAAATATATATATATATATATATAATATAATATAATATAATATAATATAATATAATATAATATAATATATAACACTCATAATAGCAAAAAATTGTATTCAAACTCCCATATTTACACAAAACAAACATGGGAAGTGACAGCTTGGAGTTGGTTCTAAATTGCAAAACGCTGCACTATGGATTCTGTTTTTGGTGGTTGGTTCAGATTTCTCTATAGGGCAGCACGTTACAGATAGGAGTTGGTTCTATTTTGTATAAGAAACTATAGACATTAAGACACATTTTGCAATAGAAATCCAGATATTCATAAAATGGTGGTTGGTTCCATATTGCATAAGTGCATCCAGTTATAAAATGGATCAGATACAAATGGCGCAGACTAGATTAAGTCTAAAGAGTCATTTGTTTAGCTGCTGTTGGGTAAAATGGAGTTGTCGATGTTTCTATGTGTAAGTTTTTAGTGTTTATTATAAAGATAGTACTGGCAGTTGTAGGCATACATAAAAGCAATTCACAAAAAAATTACTAATGTAAGAAAACTAATTTCGATAAAGACAGGTATAGAAATGAAATAATAAACATGCCTGTGTTCTTACAAAAATCTGGAAACTATCATATCTAATTTTCGTACCATCAATAAGAAATTTATATTTAACTTGCATATATAAAGCAGTTCAACCTAGCATGTGTGTCAACGCAATTATTTAATCACATAAGTACAAGTAGAGAAAATTATACTAGGTCTATAAGTGACAAAGGGTGATAATGACACTATTACAAAAAAAACTATAACAACTAAACATTAAATTTCGTTAGTAAAATGTTGGATTACGAAACAGGAAAACTTAAATATAATCTTTTCGCTGTAAGAAAAATCCTAATGTAGACAATAGCACGTGACTGAAGTGAGGCTTCATTGGCCACTGTTTGGCGCCATAGATTCTCAATACATGTTCCCGCCTTCTGTTGTACATTCTGTTTCATGTTAAACATTTCCCGTTACTCATCCAGTAGGCCTAACCTCACTACTATGCATTCGTTTGCTTAGGAAACATTTACTTCATAATTACTGTAATTAAATTATCACATAACTTATTATATACCTTTAAGACTATTTGTTTTTCCGCTTTTGAGAGGGTTTCCACTCTTATGATTAATAACCACACACACCGAGTATGCAGAAGCCATACTATGACAACTACGAGCTCAAGTGACGCCAGCTTGTTACAAGAACAGACTACCGCGGTGTTACTTTTGGTATTCATCCGCGTTCATTGTACATAATAATATATAAAAATAGTTTTTCTTTTACATAGCATTTTACATATGAGTGAAGTTACATGTTTCATCGTATTTAACAACTCGAATTCAATTTTTTATTTTCAAATAATACAAGATTATGGTTTCCAAATACGAACTATATTTTCCTGCGTCGTGTGAGTGTTTCGACTAGGAGCCAATCACGGGTATGACAGCAACATGCTTATGTTTACATTAGGATTTTTCTTACAGCGAAAACAGTATAGACTGTATGGCACTAGCTAACCCACAATGACAAAGCCAAACACCATAGTCTTTGCCAAAGAAAAGTCAATCTGCAGTGCATCTACTGTATACTCTGGACTTGTAGCATACCTGAGGCTCCACATATTTCTGTGCCTTATCCTGCGCATTAAGCAACATCTGCAAAGCAATAGCAGCTTCCACTTTGACAGGCAAGTCCTGGTCTGTCAGGAGAGCATTTGTGGTGAGTCTGATGGCTTCTGCAAGAATTGCTTCCTGTTTGAACTTTATTTCACTGAAGTAGTGCAAGACCCAACAAGCCTGTAATTAAGAAACAACAAAATGTCGAAGATATTCAGAAAAAATCAAGAGTTTTATTAGTTGCAAACATTTTCTTCCTACGACAGAATTACCACACTCACTATAATAAAGGGTATTTTTAAGGAGTTCTTAAATACACAGAATTTGAAGAATTTTAGTACTTCGCACTGAAGTAATCATCACTTTATTGAAGTATTTATACCACAATTTCTACCCAGCAAAGTTAGTACAGCAGGAACAATCTATTTTTGCTCGTTCCATTGTTCATGCTATACTACAGGTTGTCCCAAAAGGCTCCATACATAGGAAATGTATATTCAAAATAAAAATGTCACATTGTACTCAATGTGGCCAACCTGTTCCTCAGATCTCACGCACCTCGATTTTTACCTCTGGATCATGTTAAGTTGTAGTCTACCAGAAGAAAATCCTGGGACTCTAAACATCTGAAAGGTGTCGGGAGAAAACAGGGAATGTCACAAAACATCACTGTCGAGAAAAACAAGCTGGTTTTTAATCAGTGTACCAAAAGTCCGACATTACCTTACACGAACATTTGAGGACCGTTTTAACAAAACTCAACAAACGCCATTTTTTTTCGAAATGCGGGTTTTGACGGATTCTGGTCAATTGTAATAAGAAGAAAATGATGCAATGCTCATAATATCACAAAACTCAACATTTTCCGTTAAAAAGAGTGTCTCAATGTAGAGAGTTTTCACAAAACTCAACATCTCCAGTTCTTAAATTTTCACAAAACTCAACATATCCTCTAACTCAACATTTCACACTTCTATCCTGTTTCACAAGCTACAATACTTTACAATAATGTAATATATTTGCATTTTGACAACAGTGACACATTTCGGAGCTCAAATATTATATAATATTTTGTTGTTTCCTGCGTTAATTCAGTATAAATCTGGCCGCTGTTGTAAGTGCATGTATTTTATGAATGCTGATGAAAATTGGATAAGAACCCTGAGTATTCTAAATCCGTTCAAGCTACTGAAAGGGACAGGAAGAGTAGAAGCAGAGTACGTTAATGTAAGAGTAAGAAATATATAGTTGCGCCTAAAAATAATGACATACATCCAAACTAGACTGTAATCATTGAGAACAGGGAAAAAGAATACGTGCTGCAGGTTCCTTCTGCTTAAATGATCTAATTAATTTTCGAGAAAATTTATACAGAAGTAGCCAAAAGTTAAACACGATAATTTATTTGCTAAGACATATGAAAGTTGATCTACCTAAACAGCATAGAAGGACTTCAAAAAGCTAGAAAGATTTGTGTCTATTTCATATTTCGTAAGAGGTGAAAATGAAGAAGGTTTCCCAGTAGGCCTATGTGCTGCTACGTTTAGAAAAGTGACAGGTATGTTATTACGACATTGAAGGTCTACATAGGTAATTTAGAAAAAATGTTTACTCACAGAAAAATCCTGAAATTAACTCTTAGAGATTGTTTTCAGATTCTTGTGGGTCTCAGAATAAAAATTGCATACTGATTGCTATGCTTGTTGGTTATATGGAAAGCTCTGAAGTTTTTAAAGAAATTAAACATTTCTTTCCTATCCGTGACCATAGCTATATGCCTCCAGACCATGTGTTTCGATTGATAGAGAAAGAGCTGAGAACACATGAATACATCATATTGGCATCAGATTATAATGAAATTATGGCAATGTTTGGGGACGTAAAACTTTTGGGCAAAGGCTGGCATATTTGTGATTTAAAATCGATGACAAAAAATAATGTAAAAGTCAAATTACCATTTAAATTATCTGAGATGAGAGTACTTACGTACCAAAGAACTTGTAAGAATCGTGTAAAGTGTTATTTACAAAACACAAATTTTTCTGCACCAATACAAGTTCAAGTGTTTAAACCAAGAAAGACAAGTGCTTCTGTAATGTCTAAAGCATCTGACCTTTCACTGGTGAACCATGTCAGCAAAAACAAAGCTAATGATATGAGGAAGTTAATGAGTTACCTCCATAATGGTATTTCGGAGAGGGGAAGCAAGGTATTTTATGGTAAAGTTTTAAAGGGATATGCCAAAGATTCTGATAATAGAATAGATTATGATGAACCATTGCACTGAGATTATTGTGCACGATTTTGATCTTCAGTGATCTGTGTAATGTACTGCACAAATAGAAACAGTTAATTCGTGCAAATAAAGAGTTCTTGTAAGTCAAAAACAAATTTTGGAAAAAAAAAAAAAAAAAAGCTTGAAATTAGGTTTCAGTGTGTTCAATTAACTGTTTTTTAATTCAGGAGTACTTAAGCACTATTTTAAAATACGTATTAATGATTTTGACGGGGATTTTACAACTGCCAATGAAAAATAATTAAACATTTTAAGGTATATGCATTTAAAAAAGTGGATATGTTGAGTTTTGTGAAATTCTTAACTTTTGTCATATTTTTTTCCAAATAATTAAGATAACAATAATAGTTGCACTTTATATGAATTAATGCATCTCTGAAAGAGGAACAATGCCCAATTTTTTCCAGAATTATAGCATCAAAGATCTGAGAATAAACTAAGAAGAACGTTTCCTGTAAAATTTTTAAAGTGGCGTTTGTTCAGTTTTGTGAAAACGGTCCTCATTTCTACTTTTAATTTTTTTTCCCTGTGTTTGGACAGTTCCGTTGTCCCAGTTGCCACCTACAGAATGCGACGTATACCATAAAATCACTAAAAATGGACATATCTTGATTTCCCCTAATACTCTTCATCTGCAAATCCTCATCGTCAATGCCTGTCATGTGACAATGAACATGTTGTAGCTTTTATATCGGAACAGGTTGGAACTCATTCAGTGATCT
This sequence comes from Periplaneta americana, assembly GCF_040183065.1. NCBI lineage: Eukaryota > Metazoa > Arthropoda > Insecta > Blattodea > Blattidae > Periplaneta > Periplaneta americana. The sequence goes on along the minus strand of NC_091123.1, from coordinate 26,509,501 downwards.
GTGCCTGACTTGAAAGCCGTTATATTGAGCCTATTATGTGACACTTCTATTTTGAACTGATATTCCCTATGTATGGAGACTTTTGGGACACACCCACATGCATGTATATCACTATATATGCATGACACAAATAAAAGGCAAATTTACTTACTCTAGCTCTCATGTGACCCCGAGGACTGGTAAATTCGGGGAATACATACTGACAAAGCATATCGTCCATTTCTTCCTTGTATGTTTTTTTCTTCAATAGGACATCTGCCAGAGTGCCAACCTGTAACAGTTTTCAATAATTTAGACTACATTTCAAAATTTCAAATTATGTTGTTGTTTGTTGTTGTTTTCTAATGCCAAGCGTTTGACAATAAAGTCATTTGACCTCTTGCACTCCAATATTTTTCAAAGATATTATCATGACCACCAATGAAGCACAGATTTTGAGGTGTTCCGAATCCATTTCTTGGTTTAAGTTGCACAATGGGCAGTTAGGGGACTGATATATTCCAATTCTATGCAGGTGTTTGGCCAAACAATCATGGCCTGTTGCCAATCTAAATGCAGCTACAGACGATTTTCGTGGTAAATCGGGAATCAACTGTGGATTTTGATGCAGAGAGTTCCATTTTTTCCCTTGCGATTGTGTTATCAAATTTTGTTTGTTGAAGTCTAAGTATGTAGATTTAATAAATCTTTTTACAGAGTAATATGTAGATTTAGTAACAGGTCTGTAAGTAGCAGTGCTGCCCTTCTTTGCTAAAGCATCCGCATTCTCATTTCCCAGGATTCCACAATGGGATGGTATCCATTGGAATACAATTCTTTTATTGAGTGATATTAATTGAGAGAGCATTTTAGTTATTTCTGCTGTTTGAGATGAAGGTGTGTGTTTAGAGACTATTGATAGAATAGCTGCTTTGGAGTCTGACAATATAACTGCATTCCTAAATTTACTGATGTGGCATAGAAGATTCCTGAGACTTTCACTTATTGCAATGATTTCTCCATCAAAACTTGTTGTTCCATACCCAAGAGATCTATAAAGTAAGAAGAGACAGCACGTAACACCTGCACCGGCACCTTGTTCTCTGGAGATCAAGGATCCGTCGGTGTATAAATGAAGCCAGTTTTGTGGAGGGTATCTAATATTAATTGTCTCTAAAGACAATTGTTTTAGTATTTCAGTGTTTACTTCTGATTTCAGTATTTCTTCTGTTAAATTTAGATTATATTCCATATTTAATAGAGTTAAAGGGTTTGGTTTAATTTCTAGGTTTTCTTTTAAATTCGGGATATTGATTTTCTGTTTTAATTCTTAAACAATGGATATGAAACTTTTTTGAGTTTTCAATCTACAGAGAGGACTGTATGAATGCCAATTGTTTCCTGGTAATCTAATAAGTTTTTCATATTGAATCAGTGCTTTTTCTTCTATTGTCATTTTGATGCTGTTAATATTAGTGAGGAATCTCATAGAATCTATTGGAGTTGTTTTGATTCCACCAGTAATGAGTCTGAGAGCTTGGTTTTGAACATATTCTATTTCGTGATCTGTGATGTAATGATTAAAATGAGTTACAAACACTGAATAAGTTAATTGTTACATGTTTACCTAGGCATATATTCATAGGAATGTCTGTTCCTTCTTGAACCCCATTCCCTACAGTCATATCTCTTCTTTATTAATACGAGAGCTTAGTGTAAAACTAAAGTAACTACACAAATTGACATCTTTAGGTTTTTACACCGATCAATAATATTCATTCTTCTACTTGGTCACAAAAAATTTTGTGAACATAATATATTGTGCATTTGGCAATATTAAATTACAGTAAAACCTCGATAAGACGCTTATTACGCTATCCCGTGTAATACGCTTTTTTTGTCCGGTCCTGCACATTTCATATACAATGCCTTTATAAAATACCCCGTTTGTTGCGCTCAAGTCCCACATAATACGCTGTTTTTGTGGAGTATTTTCGATATAATTTTCAGCAATGTACAGTAACAGCATTGAAACATCTTGGTCATTGAACTCACTGGTGCCATTAACCTGAAAAGTATTGGTATTCGACCCTTTACGTGCGCATTTAAACCTTCAAACTTCATACCTTAGTATACCCCACCCTCTTGTTACGGTCTCTTATTCGACTCCCTCCCTATCTGCGTGGTTAAAGCCTACATATAGTTACAATACCTCACCCTCTTGCTAACCCTCTCTCTCAAACAGCATTCCTCACTCGGCCGTAATAAAATTCTGAAAATTTTTGCTGGGCAGTTTGTTGTCCTTTTGTGTATTGAAGTGTCTGTGAATGTGATTACAATGATTGTTAAACAAAAAGCCCTTTCTGTGTCGGAAAAACTGGAAATCTTACGAAAGTACGATGAGAACAGTACTCTTACTCAGAAACAACTCTCTGATGCATTAGAAATCCCATCATCGACATTAAGAACGATAATAAAAACTCGCGACTCAATCACTACAGCTGCGACGTCAGGAGGATGTAAGCATAGAAACTGAAGTGTGGGAAACATGAGGACTTGGAGAACATGCACACGGCAAACTATAAATGGCTTTTTTTTTTCGAAAGAATTAAGTACAGTACATATTGTAAATGTCTTTAACATACAGTAGAGTAATTACATAATGGAGTAATACTGTATTACCTTTCATGAATCATGTATTTCAATAAAGAAAAATGCTAACAGACATTGTATATAAGTCAAAATTAGTATACCTGCCTAATACTCGGTCCCCGTTAATATGCGTTTTACACCCGGTCCCTTGAACAGCGTCTTATCGGAGTTTTACTGTAAATAGATATTAAGAATATGTACCGTAAATATAATGTAGTTAAATGACCAAAGGTTATCCTAATTTCTACTCTTAGCTCTTCCTTGCTTATATTAAGTGAAACCCACCTTTTTAAGAAAAATTTACATTTATTTCTTCAGAGGTTTGTGTTACTGTACTTTCATTTATGTTAATACAGTAACCACCCAAAAGTTAATCCTGAAATGTTTTGTAATCAAACAAAGAATTCTTACCATGTGTAGAGCACCATCTTTTTGCCTAGGATCTGCATTTGGTGATGTTAGCACTTGCATAATGAAATGCATTGTCTTCTGCAACATGTTCTTCCTTTTTTTACATGCAGAATGAAGCAATGTTTGTGCAGCAGTTACTGGTGACACAAAATCTTCAAATATATCTGCAAACAAGAAAAATTATGTTTAGTCACTGTTTACCCTGGATAGATGGTAACATGTTACGTTATAATACAACACAATGTTTTCAAGATAAAATTGATTTAAGCAGAGAAACGAGCAGCAGATATGATAAAAAGTTCTGGGAGGGGAAAACCTGTTTCTATTCTGTATGACTGATGCTGGGTTGCAAGAAAGCATTTATAGGTTCGTTATTGGTCCTGTAACTGTCCATTTAGCGTCAGTAAGCATTGCAAGAACGATCTTTAAAGCTATTGGTTCGTTAAAGCACTCTGTAAACTATAGGTCGAAAATCGGGGCTGTAAACTGTTAACGAATCGTTAGCCGCCATATTGTATGTTATTTCTTGTTTTTGTATCTGACAGTATTAAGTAATTTCGTGGATATGTTATCATCAGAAACAGGTAAGTAAAATGTAACATACTCGTACATATGACAATGAACTCGAGATTCATGTGTGTATAGGAAAAGTTTTGTGAATAAAACAATTTTATTACGGGTATTATTATAGAATCGTCTGATGTAGAGGTTATGTTTGATATGGTACAACATCTACCAAGACCAAGAATACTGAGAGACGATCAAATCCTCTAGAAGAATATGATATTGATTTTAAGGTTAGATTTAGATTATCAAAAGACACATCCATGGCTCTCTTGCACGAAATAGGGCATCATGTTGGATAACAAATCGCACGCAGTAAGACAGTATCAGCAAGTAACAGCTTTTGACTGCCTTGCGCTATTACACAATAGGAGCGTTTCAGAATGTGATAGTGGATCATATTCGTGTTTATAAATCTACAGTGTGTAGAATAATAAGGTGTGACTGTACTGCAGGAATGAGAGAACAATACATTACTATGCCTCAAGGAAATTCTGTACAAACAGTAAAACAGGATTTCTTCTCAATTTGCAATTTTCCCAACGTTATTGGTGCATAGACTGTAATTATGAAAATTCAAAGCCCCAGTAGACACTTGAATGAGATGTACCGAAACAGGAAGGGTTACTTCTTTATCAATCTGTACAAAGAATCGTTGCATGTTGGCCTAGGTCAGTATTTGATGCCTGTCTTCTACGTGCAAAGTTTGAAAACAATGACTATCCAAAAACACAATATGACCATAGCGACACGCACGTATAATAAGCGAATTATTTGTGCCGGCTATGATGGCTCTGTCGTTTTGAATCTTTTCTGTTTAAAGATGGAATAGCTAACAGATCGTTAAATATCACATTTGCAACGAACTATACTTTAAATGCTGGAATAGTTTAAAGGTCCGTTACTTAACGAGAGAATAGCAATTTATGGAACAGGTTTCTTGCAACCCAGCATGACACTTTTTTTTTAAAGAATGTATGCATTTTAAGAGATCAGGTGGTTCAGTTGGTAGAGCAACTGGTTACAGACTGGAATGTTCCAGGTCCATCCTGGTAATGACAAAACTTGTCGTCAAAACTTCAGAACGACTTTCGAGTCCACTCATTCATTCTCTTGTCAAACTGAGTACAGTATTAAGGATAAGACTGGACATGACAGAGGCATGCAGAGGGAAGAAAACAGATCGAAATAATAGAGATGATGTAAGTACATGCAATAGTTATTTATGGTACTTGTGAGGTAAGTGCATCTTTATTGCGCGAGTGGAAATATTTAAGCGAGAGGCATCAGCCAACTGCTTAAATTACATGAGTGCAATAAAGATCACGCTCACAAGTACCATACGTAACTTTATCCATGACTATAACGAAAAATTTTTTTGTATAAAAGAAAATATGTTGAAAATAACTCCTCATATAATCACATATCATGGCATGGATTTTAGAATCTGTAAGTGTACTAGGTAGGTCATGATGTAGGAGGCCATGATTAGTGAAGAATGGTATCTAAGGCATTGGATAAATAACAAATTATAATTAATTATATAATTTTAATATATATTTTTTTTCATTTTAAACGTGTATTTTCGTCTTTTTGAAGTTTCAGGGATTATTTAGAAGTGTTCACGGGAATAATGTGATTAAAATAATTTCTCATTTTACTTCTGTCAACTTAAGAGGACGTAATTAATTATCGTGTCTGTTTAGCTCAGTTGGCTAACGTGTGTTGTTTTAAAATCCTATAAACCCAACTTCGCAGGTTCAAGTCTCCTCGCATCGCAAAAGGTAAATTATTACAAGATTTAAAAAAAAATACATATTAGATATGGATGCAATGCACAAATTACGACATAGTAGACAGAGAAAAGAGAAGGAGATTGAGTGTATGTACTTACTTACAAATGGCTTTTAAGGAACCCGAAGTTTCATTGCCGCCCTCACATAAGCCCGCCATTGGTCCCTATCCTGTGCAAGATTAATCCAGTTTCTATCATCATACCCCACCTCCCTCAAATCCATTTTAATATTATCCTCCCATCTACGTCTCGGCCTCCCTAAAGGTCTTTTTCCCTCCGGTCTCCCAACTAACACTCTATATGCATTTCTGGATTCGCCCATATGTGCTACATGCCCTGCCCATCTCAAACGTCTGGATTTAATGTTCCTAATTATGTCAGGTGAAGAATACAATGCGTGCAGTATTGAGTGTATGTATATGTAAGAAATGGTAATAAAGAAGTAGAGGTAGTGACATCTAGTAGCTAATATATTAACTTCTTGAGTAATAGTTCAATGGAAAAGTATACGTGTGTACCCGGGTACTAGGAAAATACTAATGAACTGTGAGATAAAGCTCAAACTGTGAGGTAAAGTCTTTATCTCACTAGTGGAATAAAGTAATGTTGAATAAAAGCCTACTTTACAAACGCAAAAGTATTTAGTAAAGGCATGTTTTTCGTTATGGTCATGGATAAAATAACTTTCTCGCACCACAAAGCATCAAAACTGCAACTGCAACCACAAAAATGTTTTATTTTATGTTTATTTGTAAGAAGAAGTATACTAATTATGTCACATACCAAATTTAACACGTATATACTCGTAAGGATCTGTATTCCAAAGTTCCTCATCTGCTTGGGAATAGGACAGAATTGGAAACAGAACATCCTGTATTATGGCAAACATATGTGGCTTCAGGAACTTCCATGAAAAGGCATGACTAACTCTGCAAAAGAACAAGTAAAATGTGTAATTCTCAAAGGTAACATGAATATTAATGCACCAACAGGTTCTATATGTGCAGACCCAGAAACGAGCACTAGCATGAGCATGCACAGTGTGTTATAACCGGAACTTGGAAAATTCAGGTGGCCCAAATTTTGTTTCTGGGTCTGTACAGTATAAACAACTTATCCCCGTGTGCACCATTCTCGATTAAAATTTGACCATGGCTAAGTCGGCACTTGACCATCTTCAACGCCAATTTGCGGAGTATCATCTCGATCAAAGTTAAACAAGCGAGTTGATGATGAACAAATTTGATCACGGATGTGGGACCGATTATCTTGAATTGAACATGGTCATGTCGAGAAAACCAAAATGGCGGCACGATTTGATGTACTTGATGGAATTGAAGATGAAATTATATATCTTGAACACGCAAATCACTGCGGAAATAACAGAATTGGTGTTATTGTAGAAAGAAGTTTGTAGATGAATAATAAAAATGCTTTTTTTTTTTTTCTCAAAATAGACTGTTTTATATATGTTTCTGCTTTGGAAGATCGGGACTTTACTTGAGGACAAAATATTATTTAGGCTTAATTGTCCAATTTTGTTAACATAATAACAAAGTAGTTATTCTATGCTGGTAATCTATACTAATAATAAATCTGTAGCCGAAATTTTTCTGGTAATTTTCGATTTTCCAAAAATAATTGGTCCTAACATGTATAATTAACCACCCTAAAACCGAAAATCACTTTTTTGAAATTTTTGTTTGTATGTCTGTCTGTCTGTCTGTATGTTTGTTACCTTTTCACGCGATAATGGCTGAACGGATTTCGATGAAAATTGGAATATAAATTAAGTTCGTTGTAACTTAGATTTTAGGCTATATGGTATTCAAAATACATTATTTAAAAGGGGGGTTATAAGGGGGCCTGAATTAAATAAATCGAAATATCTCGCTTAATATTGATTTTTGTGAAAAATGTGACATAATAAAAGTTTCTTTAAAAATCATTTCCGATAAGTTTTATCCTTTGTAAAATTTTGATAGGACTGATATTTAATGAGATAAATGAGTTTTAAAATTAAAATAATTGCCATCTAAGGCCGTGTAATGACATAAAAAAACAAATGACTTCGTCTATAAAGGGCCTTGGACAGCAACAATCGAAAGCTATGAAAGATAGCCTACAGAGAATGTTTCTGTGTTTGTATGAAGTAATATCGGAAGCCAAATTAACCGATTTGTATAATTAATTATTAATTCACCATTGGAAAATGTAGTTTCTCTAGATGGACATAATGCTATAATGTTATTACAGTAACTTCTGAGTGAATCGACGACAGGTAATATTAAAATAGCTTCTTATACACAGAAAACTTGATAGACTATTCTGCACATTCGTTTCCTGTATTTCCTAAAATGATTTTTATGACCAAATGAGTGGTCTCTGGATCAAAATGATAGCATTTTAATTATGCAAATACAATTTAAATTAAGTAACATAATAAACGATTCATCCTTCTATGAAACACGAATGTTCCCTGGATCAAATGTCCTATTTTAATTATGTAATTACTTTATATTTATTTCTAACGGGTGCAGTGGAGCGCACGGATACGGCTAGTAATATAGTAAAACTGAATGACCATTTTGTAGAATGCGAGATTATCACTTATTAGCTATAGATTTGCCGTTTGAAACTATTAGGACCTAAATGACGTTTTGGACAATTAGGCTATTTAGCTTGAATTAAGAGAAATTACACAGATTCCTTCCTTTCCCTCTTACTCCATGATTCCAACCTTGTGAACACAAAATAAATGGATAAATTTCAGAACAAGGATACTTTCCTTTCCCTCTTACTCCAAAATTCCAACCTTGTGCACACAAAATAAATTGGCACTAAAAACTTCCTTTTCGTATGCATGATGATGCGTATTCGACATACACAGACGAATTGCTTTTTTTTATTTTAAAATAATTGTTAGCGAGGTATCCGTATACTGAAATTTTCCCAAATAAATTACTGGCACTGAAATGTGTCTTTTCGTAAGCAAGATGATGAGCATTCGACAAACACATACAAATCTGCCTAATTCAAGATAACTGTCAGTGAGGTATCCGTATACTGAAATTTTCCCAATTATTATCAATAATATGAAATAACCACTGTATAAATTACGTTACAAATTATGTGGAATTATGTAAACACGTATAACTCATATTGAATTGTGAGGTTAAATCCAACCAGGTAGCCTGCTTTTCTCTTAGAGAACGTCCGTCAGTACTTTTATTCTCTAATATGGATGCAGAATTGCTGACGAGTTCTAAAAGAACTCCCACTTCGAACTGTGAGAAGTTCGGTGCTCTTTCCTTTTTTCCTTCCATGATTATTGAAACTTGATATTTGAAAACTGCAAGGATGTTTGAAACAGTCCGACAAACAAAAACGAAGCGATAATTGACAGAGTGTGTTCGTTCGCTGTTTTATATGAGGTAACCTAGCGCTCAGATGATTCTTCTCAAGCGAGCTTACCATCAGCTGACAGTACTGAGTTGATCAAGGGAAAATGTCGGTGCACCGCATTTGTAACTTGATCATTGTCAAGAATTAACCATGTTTCCGTGATTGCTGATAAACAGGCTAGATGATCAAGACTGGTGCACACGGCCATTAATGTATTATTTTTTAAACACCTTCTTCATGAGCGAAAAATAGTATTTATAAAATAATTCCTAACATTATAAATTAAAAATCGACAACATTTAACTATTTATGCAATATTTTTATTAAGAAAAACGATATTATTCATACAACGTAAATATACAACAAAATTTAGTGTTGTATGTGGCCTACATGACATGTTTAAGTTTTTACCCTTATAATCAGGGGCAGGTATTTATGGAGATTTATTTTTTCATTTGTGTTTTTTAATATTGGTTGTCAGCAGAGATTGTTGGAGATTGATTTGTACTCTTGGCGGAGATTAATGGAAATTTTGGAAAATACAATTATTTTAGAATTGGAATATTAAATCAGTATGAATATTGCTTTGCAAATAATTAACATTAAAGGTTCGTTGGATTCTGGTAAAGGTGCAGTATGGCCAATAGGCAATATTTATTAGATTGAGACTGTATTTAACAAATATTCATTAAAAACGAAAAAAACTTGCAGCTCTCAAATTAACACTTTCGAATTATTAGTGAAACGTTGAATTCTCCGTCTTTTGAGTTCACTAGCGTAATCAGAACACCTGGAATACCATGTAATGTAGGCTACTTGGATATATAACAAATTCAAGTGAAAAAAAAAATCCGAAAAAAAAAAAAAATAATATGAAATTTGCTATAAAACGACGCAATAGTAATAATTTTCGAATGTGTCCATATTTCGCTATTAGAACTCTATTTCGAGATTTGTCACAATTGTTTTAACCGCATATTATTAATCAGAATCACTTAATTCGAAAAGATTAGCAAAAATCTATTGTATATCTATTATGTCGTGATTTTCGCGATCTCTATAAATACCCAGCCCTGATCATTATTGAAATTATAGTAAGATATTAATAAAAAATGGTACAAACACTATAATTTCTAGAACACTTTCGTAAGTCTGAAGTTAATACAAAAATATCGAAGTGACCCCAAATTTACAATCATTTGAACATCAATTCAATAATGTCAAACAAATGTTTATTTTAAAGTAATATCGTGATGTTTATAGCATTATTAAAAAAACAGCCCAACAGGTTTTTTTGTTTAGCAACTTTTAACATTCTAACTTCAAACTTAAAGTAGAAGCAAGTAAATGAAAAGTGAGAAATGTATTACATACCCTTGATTTATGTAATTGATTGTTTGTTGTATGACTCTTGGTGAAATGTAAATTTTTCTTCTATACTGATCCAGAATTTTCAACAAAACTTCCAAAATACCAGCAGAAAATGTCTTCAGGTACCAATCTGCAAATTCTTTATATTCCTTAGTAACATTTCCTGGACTCCCATATCTGAAAACATATGAATTTCGTGATAAAAATAAAAACGTAAACTAATAGATAACAGGAATTTACAATTCATACACATAAGTTCCTTTTCAACATAATAAGATTTCAATATAATACCACATGATAAACTTCTGCTGAAATTCATACATTTTTGATAACCTTTTTTTCAGACTAATATGAGACCACGGTAAAATAATTCGTTTTTCAAAACCAATTAGTAATAATAATCAAAACATAACACGTAAGTTTGTTAATGTTTTACGTAAGTATTATGCCTTTTTGAACATATAATAATTAAATTTCATTTAAGTCATATCCTGTCTAATTGACAGA